>NC_136001.1:10117500-10717500 GCF_048128805.1 Centroberyx gerrardi
TGGCTGCCGCTGTGGAAACTGTTACTGTGGCACAGCCAATCTCTGTCAGCAGCAGCCAGCCGAGCTCTCAGCTGGGGCCAATCAAAAAAGCCAAAACCAAAGAGGGAAAGGGTAAGGACTCGTGAACTGTGAGAGAACGGATGTTTTTAGAAATAATGGTAAGAGAAGCACTCAATTAACGTAACTGTGGTCTGGATCCGTGTCTCAGGGCCAGGGGTTAGAAAGAAAAGCAAGACCGTGAAAGAGGTGAAGAAGAAACCCAAGCCGAAGAAGACCAAATCGAAGTCGGGCCAAAGTGGGAAGAAGAAGAAAGCATCCTCGGTACGTCTTGTGGTATAATATTCTTGTTGTTAGCAGCACCGTCCTCATTCAGCTCATTCATCTGCTCACTTACTCTGTATTGTCAATGACAACAAAGTGCCATATTCTGTTCTAAAACAAAATCGTTCTCCCTCCATCTTCGTATACTAAAGAGCTGTGTGTAAATCACAGTTGTGTGTGTGTTTTTTTCCAGAGTGAGGAGGACTTCCTGGAGGAGTCAGACTTTGATGACATCAGCATCCACAGTGCCTCTGTGCTTTCTGATACCTCGGGGGCCGCCACCAAGAAAAAAGCTCGACGTGGGCGTAAAAAGAGGAAAAGTATGTTTACTGTCTACACTCTCTCTCTACGCTCTCTCTTGTGTATTTTTCTTCCCAAATCCCATTGAAATCGCTCATAACCTGACTGTTTGGTTTGATTATGGGTAATGAAGGAACAAAAAAAATGTGTGTGGAGTTTTTTAAGCTTTGTTTGTCTTGGGAAGGATTTCTGAAGACGCACGCTGTTTCTCAGCAGCGACTGGCTTCATATCTATATAATCACTCACAGAGGTGGGTACAAAGTACATTTACTCAAGTACTGTACTTTACACTAGTACACTTTTGAGGTACTTGCACTTTATTGAGTATTTCCATTTTGTGCGACTTCATACTTGTACACCACCACATTTCAGAGGGAAATATTCTACTTCTTACTTCACTATATTTATCTGACGGCTGTAGTTACTAGTTACTTTGCAGAATAAGGTTTTGCATGCAAAACATGATAAGCTCATAAAATATGATGCATAGTTAAGAGTTTAAACTACATAGCAGTATATGGAGCAGTTAGACCTAGGGCCACTTAGACCATCTGGAACATTAAAATACTTCTTACAGGTTAATGCATCAATAATTAAACACTCTGAAAGAGTACCTTTTATTTTGGATACTTAAGTACATTTTACTGCTAATACGTCTATACTTTTACTTCAGTAAACTTTTGAATGCAGGACATTTACTTTTATTGGCGTATTTTTACATTATGGTATTGCTACTTTTACTTAAGTAAAGGATTTGAGTATTTTTCCCCCCACTGGTCACTCACATTCACACCTGGGAGCTGTATAGTTTTCTACTGTTGGTCTCTGAGCGGCTCCATTGAAGCAGTGTGTGTGTGTGTGTGTACTGACACTCTGACTCTCTGCCCTGTCCAGAGGAGGATGGCGACGGCTACGAGACGGACCACCAGGACTACTGCGAGGTGTGCCAGCAGGGCGGGGAGATCATCCTGTGTGACACCTGTCCCAGAGCGTACCACCTGGTGTGTCTGGACCCCGAGCTGGAGAAGGCCCCCGAGGGCAAGTGGAGCTGTCCGCACTGTGTGAGTGGATTAGATTTCCCTGGGAGTTTCATCAGGAGTATTTCAAGAAGTTCATTTTCATGCACACTAATGACCTGTTAAAGTGGTAATTTGTGAGATTCTGTTGTTTTTTTTGTTTTTTTTGTGACATCTTGATGGTGATAAGCGCTCATTGCTGTGGTGTTTCTGCACTGCACTTCCCAGAGATCACCTGTCAATCAAACAGTGTGTCCAGTACTGTGACGTATTTTTATCCCAATTATGAGAAGCCAGGTTCTTGATTGCCATGATACTAAGACATATTCTACCATTTATTGTTGGTTTTTCTGATCTGATCTGGCTTGATTTCCATGATAATATTCGGAATTTTCTATGTTTACATGTACACAGGGATATATGTGAGTGGAATATAAAGATGCGTGTACACAAGTTTATTCCAAATAAGACCTTATGAACCAGGATTTGAGCTATTATCTGGGATACTGTGTGCATGTAGATGCGTTTAATGCCATGGACTGTGTGATGGTGAACTTTACAGAAGACTAACAACATGCAGTGACATATGATGGAATAATTAGAAGCTATCAGTATGCTGTGTGTGGCTGTTATCAGTGTAGTTGAAAGAGAGTCAGTAGTGTAGGTACTAGAACTGTGCTTCAAAGTTACTCTTTTATGCTGTTGACTAATCTACAGCACATTATGGATTTCACATCAAAAGATGAATCTGATGCAAAACAACAGACTGCCAGCCTTTGATCATGGACCTTTTTGGTCTCCATGTTAAACGGCAGCAATGAACCAGCAAATGACCAGCTTTAGCTCACTGCCCCAATACTTATGCCACTGATTGTACACCATGATGAGTAAACTATGAACTGAACTTTAAAAGATAAAATGAAATATATGAACCGCTATTTTGTTGAAAACACTGTTTTAATAGAGCCAAATGTCTTCTATGAATGCATGTAATCAGGATTTATATCAGTTTGAAAAGGTGGGTAAAGTTAATTTCACAAATAAAAAGGTGGGTTTAGGTGGGTTAACCCTCTGCTCCATCCCTGACTGTGTGTGCCGTCTGTGTCTGTCAGGAGAAGGAGGGTATCCAGTGGGAGGCCAAAGATGATGATGAGGAAGAGGAAGAGCCAGCTGGCGAGGAGGAGGACGACCACATGGAGTTCTGCAGAGTGTGTAAAGACGGAGGCGAACTGCTGTGTTGTGACACCTGCCCGTCCTCCTACCACATCCACTGCCTCAACCCGCCTCTCCCCGAGATTCCCAACGGGGAGTGGCTGTGTCCACGCTGCATGGTGAGCTGACACGCCGATTCATTCCAAATACTATAACACCTTTTTGAAAATAAATGTTACTCATGACTCGTCACTTTGTATTACTCTGTAGTTCAAAAACATGCATGTGTTCAACCTCAACAATGTTAGTATTTGGTAGGTAAAGGTCTTAAAATAGCTAATAGATTAAATATTTTACCAAAATCACTTTTAGTTTTATTCTTATCAATGATTTTATAAGAGTAGCAGTTAATAAGGATGGGACGATATGCTCATCTGACTATACGATTTGATATGCAATATGGGGTTCACGATTCGATACAACTACGATACAATGTAATATATAAAAGTTAAATGACTACAAAGTATGAGTGAAAAATTATGTTTATTTCTGAGCCACAAATGCAATGGCATTGGCTTGCTAGAATGTAAACAACAATTTTAAAATGTCATTACAAACTGCAAATAATAGAATTTCGATGGAGAGCTTGTGAAATTTTGATGGACAAGCCGTCTCATTTGTGATTACTACAGCAGAATAAAATGCAGCTAATATCGTGATTCATTTTTCTGCCCGGCGATTTTTGTATTACAATATATTGAATTTCAAGATATTGCATTGTCCCATCCCTAGTAGCAGTCAATTTTTAGCAGTGATATACAGTATATCTTGTTTCAGAATTAAGCTCTTCAGCTATTGTTGAGTGATTTATAGCAGTGTCATCCTGTAGAGATACACTCTAGTGTGAATATGCACTACTATGCACTTGACCGGATGCTCTACATGCTCTTAATATTTACCCCTCCAGCTGGGGTCCAAAATATGGAAAAATATCCCATGGCTAAGACAATAGCTGTATTTCATACGATGGCACAGCTATGGCAGCAGAAGTGGGTAGTCTGTTCTCGGCTCTTGGTGTAATTGTGTTGTGTATATTAAGTTTGCTGTTTGCTGATATAATTTGGTTTCTAAGCTGGTGAACGGGCCATTTCAAGCCAGGAGGGTCAGCCTCCCTTTAAGCTTGTGATTGTTGATACCATTTGATTTCTGAAATGCTGAGCAGGCCATTTCAAGCTAGCAAGGTCAGCCGTCCAATTAGCCTACTGATGTTGAGACCAATAATGAATTATCGGGTGTAATATTGTGAACTCAGTATAAGCGCAGATGCGGTGTCGGTGATTATAGGTTTGACCGATGCTGAGAGTGGATGTGGAGGGGGCGGTTCAGGGAGAGAACTTGTTGATCCTTGTAGATGTGTCATGGGTCAAATTCAATGAATCATCTTTGATGGGAGCTGCCCACTTGATGATCTCAATGAGGACTCTGACTCACCCTGTCTTTCCTCTAACATCTGAGATCGCTTCTACATTGTTGCTCACCCAAATAGCACAAGGCATAGCTGACACAAGGGATGGATGACTGCATGTGCTGTATCACAACTTTCTTCCTTAGTGCCCTCCCCTAAAAGGCAAAGTACAGAAGATTCTGCACTGGACATGGGGCGAACCCCCGTTGCCGGCCGAACTGCCTCCCGGCCCCGACGGCAAGCCAGCAGACCCGCTGTCCAAGCCCCCGCTGAAGGGCCACCCGGAGAGGGAGCTCTTCGTGAAGTGGGCTGGTCTTTCCTACTGGCACTGCTCCTGGGTCAGCGAGCTGCAGGTGAGACGTCACAGTTAGGTCCAGTCTCACATTGAACATTTCTGTCTTCTTAGGCCCCACGATCTGTGTGGCTGCCAGTTGTGGAACACAAAGAGTGTCTTAAATGTTAGAAGCCAAGTGGTTGAGTTTTCTACCGGACCTTCTATTGGTGCTCAATACAAAATGAACAGTGCATGTTCCTTTAGCCATTTTGCTATCAATGTCTAAGCAGTGTAACCCAGCAACATCACTTAGAGCTTTGGACGTTCGGCAGTTTTTGAGTGAGTGTTGGGAATGTAAGTGTGCATTGCCTCAAATCTCAAATAATGCAAAATGCAATCGCAATGAGTGACCACTTTTGAACAACAAACAGCTAAGTTGCCATTTAATCAAGTGTTGAATGAACATGTGTTTGGTTTGAGATTGGGCCCTATAGAAACTTTGCTTATCTCCTTTTCTGAGAGACCAGACAGGGTTCTTTCTTGTTTTTTAGCTCTCAACTCTTCTTTAAATCCACTCTGGAGCTTTGAGTAGTTAATCAAATTAGCCCCAATACCGTGGCAAGATTGTACGTTGTACATTCTTGTGAAAAAGATCCTTTGCCAGAGGTGATGCTGCATGAAACTAAGCTAAATAGATTATTTTGCTTTGCCTCTCTGTGGTTGTGCAGTTGGAGCTGTACCACACAGTCATGTACCGTAACTACCAGCGTAAGAATGACATGGATGAGCCTCCGCCGTACGACTACGGCTCTGGAGAGGAGGAGCTCAACAGCGAGAAGAGGAAGAGCAAAGACCCCCAGTACGCTGTGATGGAGGAGCGCTTCTACCGCTACGGCATTAAACCAGAGTGGATGATTATCCACCGGATACTCAACCACAGGTGGCAGCTCACATTTGCACAGATTGTCACATGCGTCATATGTACAGACATGCTTGGCAGAGATACATATATTATTAAGAAAAGGGCTCTGATAAGCAATTCTAGTTTCACAATATGAGATATTGCTCTGGAGTTGAGAGATGTATCTAAAAACTCTCTGAATTTCTGACAAGCCATATACATTTGTAGCTGTAGTGATAGTAAGGAAAGGAAAGGACTGTATGTGATTTTGAGTGTAATGGTTTCATACCCCATTAACAAATGCTAACAGGAGGCTGGCACACTTTCCTCAGAAACAGAACAACTTTTTGAATGTCCTAAGAGAGGGCTTGATAATTGATCAATAAGATAGCTTTCTAAAAAATCCTGAGCTTTCCCTTTTTTGTTTACCATGTCTATTATTTTCCCTGTAGTTTCGATAAGGATGGGGATGTGCATTACCTGATCAAGTGGAGAGACCTGCCCTATGACCAGTGCACCTGGGAGGTGGATGATTTTGACGTGCCTGAATATGACAGTCATAAAGCTTTTTACTGGGACCACAGGTTGGTACAGAGCATTCACAAATTAACAGAGCCTTAATTCTTACCTCTTTCCATAGCTGTTTTTAAGGGGGTGGGGAAGAGGGTGAGGATGACAAGAATAAATGTCTTGGGCTCTGAGCCCAGGGGAATCCTAAGGGGGCCATACAAGGCAATCAATTATCGGGCAGTTATGTCCACAAGTCATAAGCAGGGCTCATAATGTCCAGTTCCTCCCAAAGCCATGGAAATACTGAGTTGAAATACTGTCTCATTCTCTATCAATTTTTGTCAGTTCTTCCATCTGTCTCTCTCCCTGCTCTAACTTCCTTTTTTCCTCTTCTGCTACTTAGCTATGCATGCTTGATCACACAAAATAAACAAAGGCATATGCCCACGTCTGCTGCTGTTTCCCCTCTGCCCTGCTCGCTATCTGTGATGCCCCTGTTTGATGGGCCGATATGAATGTGTTGCTGCAATTGTCTGCCAGGGAGCAAATTCTGGGGGAGGACCAACGGCCCCTGGTGGTGAGGAAAGGAAAGAAACTCAAAGACGACCATCCGAAGAGGGAAATCCCTCCTGATGCTCCCATCATAGACGTAAGTTGGTATACCCAGACGCAGTTAGGGCAGTGATACAGAGGAAAAGGTTTTGGGCAACAGTGCCCAAGCAGTTGCCTCAGCATTGTTTCTTTCTCTTTGTGAATGCAAGATGGTGCTGTCATAGTGGCTGCGTGTTGCAGCAGCTCTCTAAATCTCTCAATAGGCAACATAGTGAGCTTCTTTCAAACCAATAGAAGTTATGATTTCTCTGTATCTTAATCCTCAATAGGTTCTATTTGTATCATCTTCAATGTGTTCTTTTTTTGCAATTATTTGTTGTATTACCTTCAATAGGTGCAATTTGCTCTATTCTTACATCCTATTCTTTCCTGCAGCAGTGACTCAGTATGCCCATGGGGATCATTAACGTTTCATCTAATCTAATCCAAATCCATGTTGCTAACATACTGTTGCTAGGAAACATTTAAATAGATTTTTGACCTCCTATTTCACTTAATTGCTTGTTGCCTGTTTACACTACCCAAAACAAATGCCTTGTGTAGCGCCATTCATTCACTTAGTCACTCCAGCATGCAGAAATCTTCTACAAGATATCCTGTGTTCTCTCATCACCAGCCAACCATCAAGTTCGAGCACCAGCCGTGGTACATTAATGCCACCGGGGGGACGCTGCACCCATACCAGCTGGAGGGTCTGAACTGGCTGCGGTTCTCCTGGGCACAGGGCACAGACACCATCCTGGCTGATGAGATGGGCCTTGGGAAGACAGTGCAGACCATAGTGTTCCTCTACTCACTCTACAAGGAGGTGAGGGTGGAAATAATCACTATGCTATGGATGGTTTAAGTGCAGTAATATTTAGCCACATCAGCCTCGACTTATACACTGCAAAAAACGTCCATCTTAACAAGTCATTTAGTCTCATATTCAGCCTTCAAATCTTATTTTTCTTAAACTAAGACACATTTATGTCAATGAGGTGAGATAACTCCACTAGAAATGAGTGTCAATATCTTGAAACAAGTCAGAATAAGGCAGATCACTGCACTACTATCAAGAAAATGACACTTGATTCTACAAAATTCTAGAAACAAGTTGGATTTGCATTGTAAACAAGTGAAATTATCTATCCCTATTGGCAGATTTGTTCACTTATTTTAAGAAAATTATGAATTTAGGACTCAATAATAGACTAAATGACTTGTTAAGATGGAGATTTTTGCAGTTTAATCACATCAAAGAATGTCCTCTTAGATATTATTGCTATATTACATTGCAGTCATATTGAGAACAGTGAAAAGCAAAACTTGTAGTATGCAATATTTTACATGAATGTTATGGTTGCTTAGTCAAGCCTTTCTCCCCCTCTGTCAGGGTCACTCTAAGGGGCCCTTCTTGGTGAGCGCGCCCCTCTCCACCATCATCAACTGGGAGAGGGAGTTTGAGATGTGGGCCCCAGACTTCTACGTAGTGACGTATACTGGGGACAAAGACAGCAGGGCGGTCATCAGGGAGAACGAGTTCACCTTCGAAGACAGCGCGGTCAAATCAGGGCGCAAGGTCTTCCGCATGAAGGTACCTTATACTCATCCGGCTATACGATACGAGACCCGGGTCAAATAGCGTTTTCAGATACTTCCTTTGGTTTGTTTGAGCCTATCAGGTGTCGATGGGTGGGGGTTGCATTATAGGACAATACAATAAGTGCCAGAAAGATATTTTGATCATTATAGGAAACTGTTTGAAAGTCAATTTAGTGTATTTTTCTGTGGTTAACACCTTACCTGACACTATCTGAATTGTCCTGTTTTGCGGAAAATCAAAATTTTCTGCCACTCCATACAGGATGAAACAAATACTAATTGTTATTAGCAATTACTTGTTGCCCAAGGTGCATTATACTAAACAGTGCAGTGCAGTAAATGCTAAATCCTACATTTAAAATGCTACATTGTCATAATTTGATTTGTGGTCTTGTGCTTTGTTGATGGTCTTGGTTCTTCCCCTTGCAGAAAGATACTCCCATCAAGTTCCATGTGCTGCTGACCTCCTACGAACTGATCACTATTGATCAGGCCATTCTGGGCTCCATCAACTGGGCCTGCCTCGTGGTAGATGAGGCCCACAGACTCAAGAACAACCAATCAAAGGTAAAGCAGCATTTCTGGCACTAGAGCACCAGTCTGGAGCTTCTATTTGTAAAATGGCAACATCAGGGATTTTATCAGGAACACAAAAAGCAGGAAAGAAGCAGGAAAACAGCTATCTCCCATTAAACGTGAATAGGAAATGTATGTCCAAAAACAGTGAGATTCTGATAGAACCTGGTTTTACATGCGTTACTACTGCTCTCTTTTCTATTGGCATGTTTGTGATATCTCGTAAAACGTGTCCCGTCCAGTTTTTCAGAATTCTCAACGGGTATAAGATCTACTACAAGCTGCTGCTGACTGGAACCCCTCTGCAGAACAACCTGGAGGAGCTGTTCCACCTGCTGAACTTCCTCACCCCAGAGCGCTTCAAGTAAGTCCCGCCCTCTTTCCATCCATCCCTTTCATCCCCCCATCCGCAGGACCGGATTACAGCAGCTATTGACTATTGGACATCCTCAGTTCAGTGCGCATCGAGTCCCTCCATCCTCCCTTCCTTTATCCCTCCATCTTTCCATCCTTCCCTCCCTCCATTGCTGGGGCTGTCCCATCAGCCCCTGCTGTCCCTGAGGCTGGTTGCAGCAGCATACAGTGAAGTCCTCCTGGTTTTGGGGGATGCACCAGTGATTTCACTGCAGGACCTGCAGGGTCACAATCCTCACAGGGGCTTAGACAAGACATTATAGCTTCATTTGCTCACTTAACAGCTCAGTATAAGACAGTGGAATATTATAGAATTTAACATCATTATTATTATTTTTATTATTACATTTTAATGTTATACAATGTGCTGTATTTATGAATATTATTCAGATATTCATTATCATAGATGTGTATATCTAGATGTACGTATATATGCTGCTTATTTCTCTCTCTCTCTCTTTTCTCTCTTTATGGAGAGAGAGACAGAGAGAGAGAGGGAGAGAGAGGGAAGGAAAGAAAGAAAATATAGTTATAATGTAAAGCAAAGACAAGTAAACAAAAGCAAAAACACCAAGGAGGTGAAGTGAGGTGAAAAGAAAGAAGAAAGAAAGAAAAATAGATCAGATAGATAGATAGATGTTTGTGTTTGATGTGTTGTTTATGTATTTAAGCTGTAGTTCACAAACCAAATGAACAAATGAGCCTTTCTCTTCTTTCCTATAATATAGTAATTCTATGCTAGAACTTCTTTTGAATTTCTGTAATCCTTCTGTATCACCTGTGATGTGTGCAGTAACCTGGAGGGCTTCCTGGAGGAGTTTGCCGACATCTCCAAGGAGGACCAGATCAAGAAGCTGCATGACCTGCTGGGGCCTCACATGCTCAGGAGGCTGAAAGCTGACGTCTTCAAGAACATGCCCGCCAAGACGGAGCTGATTGTCAGAGTGGAGCTCAGCCCCATGCAGAAGTAAGCCCCGGGATAAGTTGGTGTTCCTCTACTCTAGTTGGTTCTGTGTAGTCGGTTCGCTGCCGTGCGTGCCATGTGTCTGCAAAGAAGTTATTCAAGAACCGAGAAAGGAATGTTGTTTTTTCTCATTGACCCCAATGTAAAGTTGAAATTACACAATGGGGATATAACAGGTTTGCGCAAAGATCATGGAACTTACTGAACACTAAAGGACCAAAATTTCAACACAAATAAGAAAAAGAAACACACCAAAATTGCACTGGCTGTCTGGAATAATTGATATCAATAGATGTTAAAGAAATACACAGACCTTTTGGCAAATAAATTTTTTGATCAACTTACCATTACATGCTGAGTGTGGTGTCATTTAATAGTGTCTGGTGGTGACTGGTAGTCCTGTCCATTATGTAGTTCACTACGGTGCATATACTAGCAATTTGGAGATTAGCCAAGATGCTTTGTACCATCCACTAAACAAACAAACAGCCTGTTAAAACCTTGCGTGCACAATAGTGATAAATGCTGTTGTGAAGTAATTAGTACCAGTCTTTTCATCACACAGTCGTATGTGTTTCAAAGAGCTTAAAAAAGGATGGTGTATTCTTTTAAGAGTGGAACTAATTGATTTTTGATTTTGTGCCATACTCTCATCTCGTCTCCTGACTCAATCCAATGTCCTGACCTCTGACCCACAGGAAATATTACAAGTTCATCTTGACGCGAAACTTTGAGGCGCTGAACTCCAAAGGTGGAGGGAACCAGGTGTCCCTGCTCAACATTATGATGGACCTGAAGAAGTGCTGCAACCACCCCTACCTGTTCCCTGTTGCTGCTGTGGTAAGGGAGCAAGACTGTGCATAGTCAAATGTTTGTTTTCAACACTGAGTGCAAAATGTTGTTGAATAAAATAAAATGTTGGCATGGCAAGAATGCCTGTCCAGTGACAGCATGGCCATGTGATAGGAGAGGCCAAACTGTAACCAAAAGGTTGAAACCCTCCTGTGCCCATTATTGTTGATGTGCCCTTGAGAAATACACTGAATTATGAACTCCAAGAGCGGTGCCATATCTGCCCATGTGCTTTCTCCTCACTGGCAACATCCCTACCAATGGACCAGGTACATAAAGTTGACATTGTTGCCATTGGTTTCTTTTATACCCATCCCATGATGCACAACACCCAAATGTCAATATACGCTCATGCCAGTTCAGTCAGAAATGAAAAGCTGGAGCAACTGCTGCGTGTCCATTGCATTGTGGGATAGGCCAGGAATAGCAATCTTTACACATCTGGTCTATTGTGTGTGTGTGTGTGTGTGTGTGTCTCAGTGAGGTATCTGCCCCTTGTCTGCTGGTGGGGTACGACGTAAATTCCAAATTACTGTGTGTAAAAGTAACTGATTAATCAGAAATATTAGTGTATTTGTCCAGTTGATGCCTTGAATTGATGAACTTGTCTGTGTTCTCTCCCTGTCTTTGCAGGAAGCGCCTGTATTACCCAACGGCTCTTATGATGGTAACCTACTGGTAAAGTCCTCAGGAAAACTGACTCTGCTGCAGAAGATGCTGAAGAAACTTAAAGACGAAGGACACAGAGTTCTCATTTTCTCCCAGGTAATATTCAATAAATATTATATCTGGGCAGGTAGCCACAGCTTGCTTTGATCAGTGGCCATGAAAAACCTGAAAATCCAGCCATCCATATTTCAGCCATCTCAGTACCAATCTCAATGTCATATGGTAAATCAATTGATATTCCAAATACCTTGGCAATGATCGATTTGAGTGAAGATATGCAGTTATGACTACATTACTCAGTGTGAAAAGACTGACTTTTTTTTATTATTTTAATGATAGCTTAATTTCAACAACTCCAATTTTGTTTGATCACAGCAACATAAACTTGTAATCCCCTCCTTATTTCAGATGACCAAGATGCTGGATCTGCTTGAGGATTTTCTGGAGTACGAGGGCTATAAATATGAGCGTATTGATGGAGGAATTACAGGAGGCCTAAGGCAGGAAGCCATTGACCGCTTCAATGGTGAGTCTGTTAATCCTGAATCTGTCTGGGCGTGTGTGTGTGTGTGTGTGGACGCACATTTTCCTCTACCTCTCTTTCTCACTCACACACACAACCCACACACACACACACTGACTCTCTGCTTCTCTGCAGCACCGGGCGCTCAGCAATTCTGCTTCTTGCTTTCAACACGAGCCGGAGGTCTTGGCATCAACCTGGCTACTGCAGACACTGTCATCATCTACGACTCTGACTGGAATCCTCACAATGACATCCAAGTACTGCTTTCTCAGAGTCTAATCAGATGGACACTTGCATGTTTTTGTTGCCATGCATGATTTAATTAGCTTTGTGAGTCAGAGGATCTTGCAAGCTGAGGTTGTTTGCAAGAGATTTCCTTTTATAGATTTTGTTGATTTCATCTGCTCACTGCATGCTGTCTCTTTATCCCTCTCTATCTTTTGATTCTCGCAGGCATTTAGCAGGGCCCACCGTATAGGCCAGAATAAAAAAGTCATGATCTATCGCTTTGTGACGCGGGCCTCGGTGGAGGAGCGGATCACTCAGGTGGCAAAGAGGAAGATGATGTTGACACACTTGGTAGTGCGGCCCGGCCTGGGCTCCAAAACCGGCTCCATGTCCAAACAGGAGCTGGACGACATCCTCAAGTTTGGCACTGAGGAACTCTTCAAAGACGAGGTGGAGGCAGCTCGAGCCATGGGTATGCCTCTGCTGCATTTATGTCTCTATAATGGTCAATGGTCAATATATCATTGTCAGATTAATTGTTATACCTTGGTATAATTACCGTAAAGAAATGAGACCATGGTTGAGACGATTGGTAGCCTCTATCTCTCACCAGTGGTACTGTTAGTCCTTGTTAGTCCACATTTTAATCCTGTTGCTTCCTGTCACAAAGAGGGTGTTTCGACTTCCTCTGTTTGTGCTGGAAGGGCTGGAAAAAGAGTGACCCACAGCTTTGTGCTGTAAAACAATCTCCCTTTTTGCCATAAAGTAATTCTGCAGATTTCCTGTGAAATGAGGCAGACAGACAACAGACAAAACTCCAAAATGTCAAAGTATCTCTTTATATCTGTGGGTTGTCTAATCATTCGAAAGACCCATTCTCAGGTTCAAAACCTTTTTTATGAGCCAAAGTTTTAATTGTCTGGGACCTCCTTTTTCTGTTCAATAAAGGGCACCCATTAGTCCCTTACTAAAGAGCTTCTCATTAACAGGGGACATTAAGGATGGCGAGGAGGGCAGTGTGATCCACTACGATGATAATGCCATCTCCAAGCTGCTGGACCGCAGCCAGGACGCCACTGAAGACACAGAGATCCAGAACATGAACGAGTACCTCAGCTCCTTCAAGGTGGCACAGTATGTGGTGAAAGAGGAGGACGGAGAGGTGAGGATGTAACCATGTTCTTAGTCAGTGATGTGTTGACATCATGTTATTGTGCTGTTACATACAGAAATAACAGAGTGAAATCGATTATTGTAATTACGTATAATTGAGTATAAATGACCAGACTAAGCGCACTGGTACTCCAGACCAAGGGGTTTCAAACAATGTTATTTGACTCTGTCCTAAATTCCATTGTATTATCATTTCAAAGAACATGATAAAAACATCAAAATCAAAATCAGAGTCACTTAGTTGTCAGTAGTAGTCAGTAGGCCTACAACGGATGCACCAGGAATTTGAACTGTAACTCTTGGTGCTGACGCATTGCAAGAGAGTTCGACAATAATGTATTGACAAACTCGGTGCAGGACAAGACGTAACACAAAGTCACATACAGTATAGTTATAGTGCAGACAAGCCATAACACATGACAGTAGACTAAACATAAACACACAAGTATATATGGAAAGTCAAAGAATTGTTCCATTGTAGCAGCATTGGGATAGTCATATAGATCGCTAGAAAGCTGTGTACCTTGGAAAATGGTTGCTATAATAATACTTTTAGCATTTGACATATCAGCAGAAATTAGGGAAAATTTGTCTTGGATGTGATAATAAGTACAAAATCTTTCTAGTAAGAATTTATTTTTATGAATGACCTGGGTGTTTGGACCAGGTGTCTCTGTGTTTATATTCAGGGAAGGCCTGCAAATGTATTCTCATAGGTTACAAAGGTTTATTTAGTATCATCCTTCATGTTTACTCAGACGCATTATCACCAAGTATTTTTGTGTGTGCGTGTGTGTGTGTGTGTGTGTGTGTGTGTGTGTGTGCAGGAGGAGGTGCAGCGTGAGATCATCAAGCAGGAGGAGAACGTGGACCCAGACTACTGGGAGAAACTCCTCCGCCACCACTACGAGCAGCAGCAAGAGGACCTGGCCCGCAACCTGGGCAAGGGCAAGCGCATCCGAAAGCAGGTCAACTACAACGATACCACCCAGGAGGACCAAGGTTGGCCCCGACTGCAAACTCCTCTCCCAGGACGCACATGTCTTCTAGGGGGTTTGGTGTTTTGCTTTATCCCTTCACCAACACTCCTTTTTAAGAAGCTATAGTATTTGTCAGCCATATGATAGCCTAGCATGAATGTTACACGGGTACATTTTGTGTGGGTTTATCATGATAAAAGTTTAGTTATGGGTCTTTTACAGTTATAAACATTTGCTCATGGGTCTTACCCTGTGGCATTTGTATAGAGGCTTTGCAGCTCCGTCACACATCTCCTAGCAACCACATCTGCTGCCATCATGGAGGTACAGTTGCTGTGAACAAATAATGGCTAAATGTGTAAAAAAAAAAAAAAAAAAACAGAGATAAAGCTTGTTGTAGTGTGGGTGTAGGTCAACTGAGTAACATTATAAGTAAAAGTGAATAGTCTGATAAGGTAGATTTGTTTCCAAATGCAGGTTACTGTAATGCAGTAAGTAAACTTATTTACTTCTTTAAACTTCTTCTTTTTGTCTTTAGCCTTAGCCTCTATGCCAAAACACTACAAGCTGTAGTTTGAAAAGTCAGCTCAGTTAACCTAAACAAACAGTTGTTTTTTTTGTATTTGATAGCCAACTTCCTACCCAGCAAGCTAATTTAGTAAAACAACTTTTAATGTTAAAGTGCAACTACTAGCCAAATTCTATCTTCTATTCGATGTTAGCTAGTGTTCAAATCAGATGTGTTTATAGCAAGACAGTGAGCTGACCAGATACTATAATTAGTAAGCTAACAAGCTGACATTATCTAAATACAAAACTGATTAGATGTATCCGTGGCAAAATAATCAATTCCTAGGCAAAAACAGCACAGAAATTAACCACCACGTCTATTAAATTCTGTCTTGAAACACACAGAGCTGTGGACCTCCACTATGGCCGCCAGGGAGTGTGTTACGTTGCCTGAAAGCCCTCTATCTAATACAGTTATATAGATATACCTTCGTCATTAGATGTTGTAGCACTGCTTTTCATAGGTCAACAATTTATATACCCATTACATTAATATGTCATGTAGATGTCTTTTGCCAGTAGTTTCAAGGTCCTTATTTTCACAGTTCAACAGCGGGCACAGTAGTTGACTATGAGAGTGAGCAGTTAGATTTTGAAGCCCATCATAGCTCAGAGCACACTCAGAGATATGAAGTGTTGGTAAAGAGATAGTCTGCCAGAGTAGCCGACTCTCCCCTCAGTGGCTGAGGACAGGAGTGTTATGTGCATGCCCAACTGTAGTGGTCTGTAGTAGTCTGCAGTGCCATGGTGCCCCCAAGTGGCCGCCAACAGAAGTGAATGCACTGTACTGTTTCTCTCTGATCTGTGGCTCAGAGTGGCAGGATGATCTTTCAGACAATCAGTCCGAGTATTCTGTGGGGTCCGAGGACGAGGACGAAGATTTCGAGGAGAGGCCTGAAGGTGGGTGGCAAAACAGCAAAACAGCATTTTTGCCTCCATACAGTTAGTGCACTGTTACTACAGGTGTGGCAATACAATACACCATTCCTCAGTAGAGAGACTACTACACACAAATTATCCTTTGAAAATGAGCAAGGATAACATAGCTAAGTTAACAGACTTATTTCATTGGACCCATAGTAAGACATTGGTGAGAGATCCATCTAAAGATCGGTTGGCGTTTTTTCTCTGTAGGAGGCCGCAGACAGTCTCGTCGGCAGCTGAAGAGTGAGAAGGACAAACCTCTACCACCCTTGCTGGCACGCGTAGGGGGCAACATTGAGGTATGAATTTCAGGGAGTTTATTAGTGTCCTTCACAAGAAATCCTTACGCATCATAAGGTAGAGTGTATATGTGCTCTGCTCATAGCAACTGTTGACGTTTCTGGCAGCAGGGTGGCATAGTGAGTAGGGAGACTTCACTCTTCGTACTTCAACCGGAGGCCCCGGGTCAAGCATCCGCCTTACTTTAGTATAATTTTAAGTGATGTAACCACATACCTGACATTCTCTGAACTGTCTTGATGCGGTTACCCCTCCCATCTGGTAATTCAAGCAGGTCAAAGATGCTAAGAATTACAGCTAGAAACAATTGACCTAGGTCTGATATTGATGGATGAGATTCAGATTGCTTGGCCCAATGGTTAGAGAGACTGTCCTCCAACTAGAGGACCTGGGTTCAAGCCCCATGTTAGCAAGCATCCACCCTGCTTAAGTGTCATTGAGCAAGATACTGAATCCCTACCAGCTGGTCTGTAGCGGACCTCTGACCTTTGACCTCCCTGTGGAAGAAGGCAAGCAAGGAGAGAATTTGTCAATTTATCAACAAATGATCATATTATCATTACAATATACAAGCACACACAACAAAAGAGCATAATGTACTGTATTATACAATGTGGTACAGTGCAGATTGTTTTAATGTATTTATGAGTGAGTGTAATGCTATTCTTAAAAGGATACCCACACACTAAATCTTTAAGCTTTGATTGTGCAATGTTTCAACAGAATGTGGTTCAGCCACGTGGGTGCTGTTTTTCCTTTGTTCAGTATTGACTGTAGTTTTTACCCTGTACCTGAGATAATCCTCTATTTCAGATGTGCATACACAAGTTTCTGTGTAATGTGCTTCTCTTCTCATATCAAGGTCCTGGGGTTCAATGCTCGGCAGAGGAAAGCCTTCCTCAATGCCATCATGCGCTGGGGCATGCCTCCTCAGGATGCTTTCAACTCCCATTGGCTGGTCCGGGACCTCAGAGGGAAGAGTGAGCGCGAGTTCAGGTACTGGGCTGGTACTTTCTTTTTACTCTGAATTGATACTTTTTTATGCTTGACTATGATACAGTAAGTAGTATATTGAGTGTACTTGATTGAACTCTCTTTAGTAGCTTTCACACAGTACATTCTTGGCCAAGGGTTACCCCTAAGTTAAGAGGTAGCTCTGGGCTATTTTAACCCCTCTTCACACTCCACTGGTTAGCCTAGGGCTAAGCTCCAGAATGCTCTTGTTAATCTTGCAAAGTCAGTTTCAGGGTTAGCCTACCTTAAAATGCACCAGAGTGAAACATTACATCAATATTAATCATTGCATAAATGAGAGTGCAGAACGCAGCCTTGGGTAGTGTGAGTTCAAAAGTAATGCTTGCACCCAAAACTCTAAGCTACTATTATAGTAGTATTATAGTACTACTATAGTACTGCTATAGTACTGCTACTGCTGGTGTTACTACTATGGCTGCTACTACTGCTGCTACTGCTAGTACTAGTACTACTACTAGTACTGCTACTGCTGATGTTACTACTACTCCTACTGTTGCTACTATGGGTGCTACTACTGCTGCTACTATTACTGCTCCTGCTTTTACTGCTACTACTACTACTACTGCTACTGCTACTGCTACGGTTTTTACTACTATTACTACTACTACTCCTACTACTTCTCCAGTTGCTTACAGCTACCTCATTCATTTTCTCAAGGAAATGCATCTTTTCTAGCTGGTCACCTCCGAACAGTTCAAGCAGTTATGTGTATTGTAAAGCAGTTTTTCTCTGTTAGGGCCTATGTGTCTCTGTTTATGAGACATCTGTGTGAGCCGGGGGCGGACGGAGCAGAGACCTTCGCTGATGGAGTCCCACGTGAGGGACTTTCCCGCCAGCATGTTCTCACCAGGATCGGAGTCATGTCCCTTGTCAGGAAAAAGGTAACAGTTTTTCAGCCGTTCACTGAAGACATCACTTAACCCAGACAGTCCGGCTTTTACTGGAGCAGTGGGATTAGTCAAACTCAGTGGATGCACATGGAGAGGCGGGACTAGATGGGAAAACATACTAGTTCGGTACAAACTTGTCGCTGTTCTAGATTCTCATTCAATTAAAAAATCTTTAGATTGTAAACCAAATTTAATAATCTATTTTGTATTTTTATTAGCTTATCATAACCTTAGCCATGTGTACATCTACACATTTGTCTCTACTGTTAACAGACTGTAAATTCTTAAGAAACATATAACTTTGAAATACCAACAGTAGGGTTGGGCGATATGTCAAAATTTTCTTACCGGCCACCGTCAGCCCAACAACCGGCGATTGCCGATATATTCGCCGGGTGTCAGAGCGGCTAAGATTGTCACTACAATGACAATAGCTGGTCCACCTTAAAGGTCAGTCCACCTTAAGTGAGCCTGGTCAGGTTAGCCATTGTCGCTAACTTCGGGGCTAACCCCCTTCACTTTAATCAAAAACTAAACTGTACATACTGTCGCTGCCCGATCTGAGTCAACCGTAGATGTGAGTCGCGCACATCTCATAGCGACAGAGTAGAGTAGGCTATGTAATGTTAGCTAACTAGAGAAAATGTCCGCTAGCCGTGATGCTAATTTTCGCTATGTTCAACTCCATTGACTTATGCTAAAAACGTTAGCGATCTAAAAGGCCGCTAGCTGCAACGCTAATTAGTGCCAAATCCCATTTAATTATGTTAAAGTGTTAGCGACTTAAAAACTGGATCTGAAATGGGTTTGTCGCTGCCCGATCTGAGTTGAACATAGCGAAAATTAGCATCACGGGCTAGAAGTGTGACGGTGAGGTCACACACACGCATATATTTATGTTATATATAACTGGTTCTTCGGATCACGTCGGAAATCAAGTGTGTTTATGTTTATGGTTGTACTAAACACCACTCTGGAAGGCGGAGTGAAAAGGCAACTGTCATAGAGAGGGTGGAGACGTGATGTTTAAATACAGGGATAACGGCGCCCAACTCCAACTGCCAGTTCCTATTCGCACACGCTTTGAATTGCGCTTTACAGGTTAATTATTTACCATTAAATTAGCAAAATAAAATGACAAAAATCGCCCAAAAAATCGCCCAAAAAAATCAACCGGCGATGGACTCAGCCAATCGCCGATAGCCGATATATTCGTCCTATAGCCCAACCCTAACCAACAGGCATAAAGGCTGGTAGAAATACTAGTGGGTTAACAGTATACCGCACATACTTGCATGGGGAATGTGCATCTACAATATATCCCACCCTAATTTGAGTGAAGTAGGTCATCCCATGAAAATGTAACATTTTCACTGGAATACTACAATCTAACCATTCTCTTGTCGTGGGTTGTGTGTAGGTGCAGGAGTTTGAGCATGTAAATGGGAAGCTGAGTTCTCCGGATCTGATTCCTATTGGAATGGAGCTGAAGAAACTGACTGAGAGTCTGTCTTCTGATCCCAACACCCCTGTGCCAGCCAGTCCTGTTGCCACACAGCCTGGCACCCCTGTCCCACCAGGTCAGAATCAAGTGTCTGTGCCGATCATATTGAATTTTTTAAGACTACAGAGGAAGAGTTCACGCTCTTAAAGTAAAGTTTTTGATAAAAGACAACAGAAAGTTTGAGTTGTTGCTGTACTCTGGGTTCTAGAGAAGACCGAGTCTCTCTCGGGCTCCGCTGAGGACAAGGAGTCCACAGAGCAAGATAACAAGAAACTGACAGAGCAGGAAGTGAGTCTTTTTTTCCTCCTGTACCCTTCGCCTCCATTCCGTTCTCTTTTATTGTCTTGTCCGTCATCCCATGGTTCATCACAGTTTGACTGTTCACATCTTATCATCCTCAGTGCATGCTTCTGTCAAACACAGACACCTTTTAACTTGTCTATCTGCCCTCTACCAACTCTCCTCCCTCTCCCCCTCTCGCCCCCTGTCTGCTTTTGTTGTTCTTCTCTGCAGACTCCTTCCAGTACAGAGTCAGCGTCTGTACCTGAGAAGGCAGCTGACAGTGAAGAGACCAAGGCCAGCTCAGAGGAGAAAACAGGAGATGAGAGGGACAGGACTGAGTCACCCTCTACAAAGACAGAGCCGTCTGCCAACCCAAAGGAGGCTGCTTTCAAACAGACAGAGCTGCCATCCAGTCAAACCTCACCTAAGGGTGCGCGGTGCATGACCTTTGTGCTACAAATCTTTGCTTTCCACGGGGTTGTACTGAGTTTAATTGAATCTTTTTTGTTTCTGTTATCCTCAGTGGAGCCCTGCAAAGAAACAGAGAAATCCGCAGAGAAAGGAGATAGCGATACTCCTCCTGCAAAGACAGAAGACAAGGAAAATAAGCCGGGTATGCATACTAACCTTGTAAAAACCATTGAATTCAACAGATATAGAGGGTAAGACAAGTGTGAGAATATTTATTCTATTTAGAAAGCCAAGCAACTTCAATGATTTTCTTTTATTGTTATTATTTTTTTATTTTAACCTTTATTTAACCAGGTATTTCCAGAGATTAAAAATGATCTTTTTCTTGTTCTTATTTTTTAGCGGTTGCGGATGATGTGAAGAGTGAAGATGCATTAGAGGGTCGATTAAATGGAGAGAAAGACACCTTGGATGAGATGGATGAGAGCAGGAGGGAGGACAAAAATGGATGCAAAACCAGGTTCATGTTCAATATCGCTGATGGAGGTTTTACAGGTAAGGGACATAACTTTTGTCATAATTTTGATCCTCATTGAACCAGGCACTTTACATCAACCTGGGTGAATCTTTGTAGGGGGGTGGGAGGGTTAAATGTGTACAGATACTGAGTGGCACCACTGAAGTAGTTGGGGGTTAAATTATTATGTGTATTATGAGCCCAAATAATTGATTCTGGATCCTGTCCCCTTTCAATCCAACCTGAAAATGAATAGGGCTGTAAAATGATTGCCTTTAATGACATCCGACTCTAATAGTGATTATTTTTGCTTTGTTTTTTGCTCTTTTCCTCAATCATGCATTTCTTTATTTGTTGAGGTGGATTCTGATTGGTTTTGAAGCTGGAATGGAAAAAAAAAATAATATTTAGTTTAGCATTCCAGAATTCTGAGACTTTGTGAAGCGAGGATAACACAACATCCAGTACCATGGTTGTTAGCAGTAAAATGTAATATCTTCATCATATGACATTTCTATTTACGTTATTTCACTCATTTTAAGCACAAAATGATCTACAAATGGGATCCAAAAATCCCATTCATTTTCGCCATAAGCGGAAAAAAAATGGATCCAGATATAATCTGAAATGACGACAACACTTGAGAGGACAGTAACTTATTCAAAGTCACATCTACAGTAGCTGATGAGGGAGGGCTGATTCACAGCTGTCTAAACTATATATAATTGTCTAAAGTGAATAATGTCATCTGCCCTCAAAACGGAAGGATACAAGTTTTTTTTTAAGTGTTTAATTCCCTTAGGGGAGAGTATGGGGGGTTTCCCAGTTTTCATCTGCCCACCAGCATTTACAAGTGAAATGCTTGTAATGCTAGTTTAACTGTTTGACACTAGATGGATATGTGTGTGATTATTTTGTCTTGCCTTTGAAAGCAACATATACAAACTTGAATCAAACATATTATGTTGGACAGCAGTGCAAATTTGTCATGGATCTTGTTAACATGGTTGGTGTGCTGTTACTTCTATTTAAAACAAAGGAAAGAGCTTGAATAAGTATTTAATTTTTTGTCTTTAAACTTACGCCCCTCAGAGTTGCACACCCTCTGGCAAACAGAAGAGCGGGCGGCGCTGTCGTCTGGAAAGATGTACGACATCTGGCACCGTCGCCATGACTACTGGCTGCTGGCTGGCATCGTAACGTATCCTTTCCCAGATATAGGAGATGTTCAGCATCTGGCAAAGCAGTGTAATTATCTATGTCTTGGAGGAACTGGAGTTGATTCCACTGAAGAAATGATATTTACAACGACTATGATCTCCACAACCCTCCGTAGCTGTTTTATTTGAAGAACTTTATGAGGTGCTGCAGTCCCATTTGTTTTCCTTGACCAGGACTCTATTTCAGACATGGCTACGCTCGCTGGCAGGACATCCAGAATGACCCGCGCTATGCCATCCTAAATGAGCCCTTCAAGACTGAGATGCATAAGGGCAACTACCTAGAGATGAAGAACAAGTTCCTGGCTCGACGCTTTAAGGTGATTTGTGGGTGTTGAAGTCTTTATAGATAGAAATAACTAGTGAAGGCTGAAATGCAGTAAGGATTAAAGAGCCTGAGATTTATCAGAATACTAGGTGAGACAAAATTAACTATCTCCCTTTGCCTGTCGTCTCTTTGGGTTTCATCTTTAAGTAACTCTTTATTTCTCCTTCCCTTTCTCTCTCTCCACCTCTCCCTCCCCGTCTTCCTTCTTATCGTCTCTCTGTGTAGTTGTTGGAGCAGGCTCTGGTGATCGAGGAGCAGCTGAGGAGGGCAGCCTACCTGAACATGACCCAGGACCCCAGTCACCCGGCCATGGCCCTCAACACACGCTTCGCTGAGGTGGAGTGTCTGGCAGAGTCCCACCAGCACCTGTCCAAAGAGTCTCTGGCTGGGAACAAGCCTGCCAACGCTGTGCTGCACAAAGGTCTGTAGTCCTGTTGAAAAAAGAAAATAGCAATGTGATCAGCGTCTGAAATGTTTTGGCTCGCCTGCGAAAGACTGGTAAACTGGAAAAAAAATTACCTGCAAGAATAGTTTTTACAGGCTAAAATAATTAATATAGATTTTTCATTGAAATATGTCACCCTTGCAGTGCTATTTTGTTTATAGAATCAGGTACTGTGTGAAACATTCAATAAACAGGCAAGGGCAGATTTAGAGTTTTAATTTAAATCTTGCTCATTCATTTATAAAATTATATACACTGCCCGTCAAAAGTTTGGGGACACCACACTTTTCTTTATTTTTACTATTTTCCACATTTTAGAATAATAGTACAGACATAAGAACTATGAAATAACACAAACAGAATTATGCAGTGACCAAAAAAGTGTTAAACAAATCAAAACTATCTTATATTTTAGATTCTTTAAAGTAGCCGCCCTTTGCCTTGATGGAAAGACAAAGGCTTTGGAAAGAAATTCATACATAGGCATCAACTTCACTATTTATATTTGTCTAAGAAACACATTTCAAGCATTTAAGCATAAGCCTTTAGATCAAAATGGCTTTAAGATAATGAAAATTGTCCAAACTTTTGATGGGCAGTGTATATATAAAATTTTTTTACTTGATCTTCATTTTTTCTATTTGGTTGCCTCACACCTGCTGTGTGTCTCCACAGTGGAATTTAGTTTTAACTACAGTTAGGATATTTAACCATCCAGACAATGGAGAAGCAATAGGAAATGTTTACAGAGGTTTAGATGCTACTGTTTTGTGTAGAGCAGCATAACAGGCAGCCAATCAAGAGCCTGTTAGATACAGTGACATGATTTTGTTTTGATTTGATTGGCTCACAGTCAGAGAGAGTGTACAGAGGTTAGCAGGGACAAAGTTTGAGACCAAGCAAAGACCAAAGATTGTATATAACGAAGGCAATCAAATGTAATCATCTCAAGAATTGCCGTGGCCTGTAATCGTTACTGATTTATCCGCCAATAATACATTTTACTGGCATTTGCTGCTTGGCAGGTGTTCATTTCGGACCCTGAATGTGATTGTTCAAGTCTTTTCAGGATTTCAGGTTTTTGGACTCACAACTCCCATTCATTTCGAATGAGATACTACTTTTTCATGCATTTTCCCTGCTTCTGTCTTCCCAATCATTTGAAAAAAATAAACCAAAAAAAAAACCCTAAAGAAAATACAGCGGGACATATCACAGATGCCACTTGGCGTATGTGAATCTGAGTGATGCCACGCTCTTTGACACTCTGTGTGTGGGCAGTGAGTTACTGCTCCAGGCTGTGTGTAAGTAATACCATCCTTCCCGTCTCTTCTGACACGATGAGTGTGTGTTGTCGTGCTTCCACAGTGCTGAACCAGCTGGAGGAGCTTCTGAGCGACATGAAGGCGGACGTGACGCGGCTGCCCAACATGCTGTCCAGGATCCCCCCGGTGTCGGCCCGCCTGCAGATGTCTGAGAGGAGCATCCTGAGCCGCCTCACCAGCCGGGGCAATGAACCTCCGCCGCAACAGGTGGGACAGGAGATGGTCGGGAACGTTTACATCTCAGCCTTACTGCCATTCAAATCTCCATCTTAACAAGCAATTAATCCTGTATTGAGTTCTAAAATCCAGCTTGTTTCAATTATTTTCTGGTGACAATGTCCTAAATTAGATCACTCCAATTGTTTCAAGATATTGTCACTCTTTTCTCAAATTGTTTTTACACAAGTTGAAATGCATTGGAACAAATGAAGTTATGTCAACCCACTGGTAGATTTTTTCACTTGTTTTGAGACAGAACCAGTTTTAAGACTTTAAGATGGGAGATTTTAAGTCTTTTAAGTAAAATATAGCACATGATTCAGTAAATTGCAAGGTAAAAGGTTATGGTCTATCAAATAAATAAATCAAATATCACAATATTTTACACTGAATACCTCCATATTGATAATGTGATGATAATTTGGGGATGAGTATTTGTGCTTTCATAAGATATTTACACACAAGAAAATTCTGAAAATTAGTAATGATCATTAGTAATCAGTAATGAGTAATCAGGAATAAGTAATGTGGATATGATGAGCAGGTAAAGCCAATCATTGTTCATTTTCCTCAGCCAGAACAGGCTAATAAGTTAGGAAATTGTATCACTTTACTGCAACACAGCCTTTAAGACCAGGAAGAAGTAACATTTAAGTTATTTCACAAGATTACGATAACCAAAATCCCAGATGATATCTAGTCTCATATATCGATATTAGGGCTGAAACGATTCCTCGAGAAACTCGAGTAACTCGATTACTAAAAATCATCGATGCAAATTCTTTGCATCGAAGCTTCGTTTAATCCATATAACTATATACACACTCAGTGTTTCGCACGGATGATTATTACTGTTGCACAACGCGCTGGAGAAAGAGAGAGAAAATAGCGAGGGGCGAAGAGAAGAGACAGGCCAGAGAAAACGACAGAAAGTGTCCAAAGTTTCGGATCCAGTGTTGCCAACTTGGCGACTTTGTCGCTAGACTTAGCGACTTTTCAGACCCCCCTGGCGACTTTATTTCTCAAAAGCGACTAGCGACAAATCTGCCGACTTTTTCTGACCATGGGAAGCAATGTTAATGTGTTGAATCCCAAAGCATTTGGCAATAAATTGGTTCGGCTGATGCCGGTTTTCTCTACTTGCTTGTCTAATCCAGAGAGGTCTGATGATCACAGCGTTGCCACACACAGCGTAGCTCCCTCCCTCCGCTGAGAGCAGGGACTGTAGGATAGGGTCCACTTGTAATTGCTACCGGCGTACGCCGAAACTGGCCGGGTGGGCGGAGTCAGCACTTAATATTAAAACGGGATGAGATGAAGGCTAGTAAAGAATGCACGTTAATTATGGCTATATGTAATGGCTAGTTAAGAACGTAAATCAATATGGTGGCTAGTTATGATGTCCCTAAGTTAGCTAAGTTTTGCTCAAGAAAATAACCACAGAAAATAAAATGCTGCAGTCAATTTGTGAAAGCCTGAGCTTCATTCATGTTATTATTATGATAGTCACACACATACACACACACACACACACACACACACACCTACTCCCCTCACAGTGATGCATATAATACCCCAGAAAGCAAAATATCAGGTGGTGTAAGTAGCAATTGGAGCCTAAAATGCACCAGTCCAATACAGCAGGTATATTCAGTTTAGTTTGATTGCAGTGAGTAGGGTCAGCAGGTGTAGGGCAACCCTTCAACATAGTAAATAAATGTACATTAGCCAGTCTTATGAACTTGTATGATATTTAGGCCTAGTAATAAATATCAATAATAATAATTATTTCACCTCGTTTTCAGTAAATCACAGTGTCGTATGGACAGCTTCGTGCGGACAGCTTTTCTCTTTTGTATATTTACTATTGCTCTTTAATAAAGCAAAAGTATTTCTTATCCGATTACTCGATTAATCGATGGAATAATCGGTAGAATACTCGATTACTAAAATAATCGATAGCTGCAGCCCTAATCGATATTATACGATATATCGCCCAGCACTGGTGTGGCCTAAAAAAAATGTAAGTGTTCTATACTCAAGACACAGCAACCACATTTTTTCTTCAAAAAGCTGCAGAGGCTCATCCTCCCTATCCCCTACAGACCAGCCTCCCCAGGTGTAATGTATAAAAGAAAGAAAGAAATCTCCCTTAAGTAGTTTATTTTCACCACTACGCTCAACATTTCAGTCCCCAAGGATTTGACAAAGACTCTGTTCTTTCATGGGTTTTTTTTTGTTGTCTTCCTGCACCTGTTCATCAAAGTTGGATGTGTGTGTTTTATTCTCAGTTATACAACAGATAATTTCAGCCGAGCAATCCGATTGGTCATGCATTCTAACTGTGCTTTATTGGTTGCTATGCCAACTCTTGTAGTAACCCGGGGAGTCGGTAATCTATCTTGCTTTCCCCCTGATTTTGTTCCAGCAGTAAATGTGTTCACTACTAGGTAGAAAACTTTTCAGACAGTACACAAGCTTTGGTAGCTGCTGTATAGGACTCATAATACTCGCTCCTCATATCTGTTGCATCACTGTCACACCCATAATCACAGATATGAGCACCGTCTTTATTATTGCTATATTAAGGCAGTGGTTCTTAACCTGGGGGTCAGGAGATAATTTGGGGGGGTCACAAGATGATTTCTGGGATAAGAAAATCCCATGATCATGTCTATTTTTTATGTTTTTGTCTATAATTTTTGTTTGAAATACTGAATAGTTTTCAGCCTCTAAGCCTTCTCTGATATCAAATGAAATGACCTGAAAAGGGAAAATCATTCTTTGGTTGGACTGTCTTTGACACGGGGTCGCGACTAGGCATCGCTTCATTTTAAGGGGTCACAAGCCAAAAAGGTTGAGAACCACTGTATTAAGCTATCATGTAATATTCTAGCAAGTAGCAGTAGAACTGATATTTGATGTGTTTTACGCAGCCTTTCAGCCAGGGTGGGTTTGGCTGCTCCCAGATGTACAGCAGCAGCTTTGGAGGGGGATTCAGAGGGCCAGGTGGGCAGCCCATGGTCAACTACAGTCAGATGCCTCTGGGACCCTACGTCAGCGGTGAGGATCAACTCTGTTTACACCTTACAGCAGATCCCAGCTGAGCTGAACCTCGTGGGAATGGAGGTTGTTCATACGAGTGGAATTATACTACCTGCTGCCTGAAATTCAGCAATCAAAAGACTGATACAGATCAAAGCTATAGATGATTCCATTCTTGACAACATAAGTTCACTTCAGTAGTTCATATCATCAAGAAGCTTCCATGAATTGCACACAATTACTTAATTAGGATTTGGCATCACCATTTGTTTCAATATACAGTATATGTCCATTTGTGTAGTGGATGGGTTTACTCTACTTACTTTACTTTAACACTTGGTGCAAAAGATTTATGAACACTGCTGAAGTGTAAGAAAATAAACTAATATTCAAGAACTTACACATTTATATAAAGCATTTTTGGTGACTCAGTGAACAGTGAGCTAAATTTAAATGAGACATTGAGTTTGTTTTGTATTTTATCCAATGAACCAATCTATCTTTTTCTCTCATATTCCTCCCTGTAGTCTGCTGAGAAAAAATAAATATAGACATTTATGTTGTAAAAATGAACCACTAAAACATCAATTCTGTTCCTGCTTTAGTGTCCTCTAATGGCCCCCCACCCCCTTCAAGCCATCTGGACAAGAAGTCAATTGACTCCCTGAGAGATGTGGCCACCCCTGACCTCAAGTCAGGCAAACCCAGTGATGTCATCTGTATTGAGGACTAGACCAGCTCTGTAACACTGACCCGAGGTCAGTAACTCCCAGGGATGACATCTGCATGGATAACAGCTGCCCATCTCTTCCGCCACATCCTCCTCTTTCTCCTGCTCCTTCCCAACGGCCAACTCTGACTTGAATCTATAAAAAGAAGCTCTCTGTCTGCGGATAAGGCGATTAACTTTTTGATTAATACAGATGTATCTATCTATCTTAACAATTGCACTTTTATCTTTCAAGGATCCTCTAGAAGTATTTCAGTAGATATTTGCTTTTGTTAACTTTTGCTGGAGAGCTGAGGATTAGGAGGGAAGATGGAGCAGCTTTTCTTAGAGGGGAAAATCTATTTTTCAGCCCCGCACTGCAGGGCGAACCTCTCTGTGTGAGCAAGTTGGCAGTACTGAGGCTCCGATGCTCTTGATTGGGGCTCATCCTAATCTTGGAATGTGTGTTTTGTTCATGCCAGCCCCGACTTTTTCATTTTGTGTGCACCCTGTTGCTTTCATCCATCTGCCTATTCACTGTACACTGTGACTGTGCCCCCATTGGAGCTTGTCCCGTGTGAAGAGGAGTGAAGTAAAGGAAGGCTTCAGTCATAGTTTGATAGGAGATTTGCTTTTATGAGAGCCAATTCTGTTACTTTAAATGAATACCTGTTTTGTCATTCATGTAGTAGCTAGTGGGCAAAGTGTTGATTTGAAAGTATCAAAGACTATTGTCGTGTATGCAGTAGCTGGACGCACTCTGCCTCAATCCTCTAAAGACTGCCACCCACTGGTAATTTGGAGAAAGTGATTTCTACCAAGACTGCAGGTACCTGGCTGCAGTACCCAGCAACCTGTGAGGGCTGGCCACTTGTACTGTATATAGTCAAAGAGACTGCTGTTTATTTTACCTCACATAGGTCTAATCATAGTGAACATATGTATACATGCATAGGTGGAATCAAAAGGCTGGGTTAGTCCTTAGGTGAAGATCGTACAGAGCAGAAGAAACTGTGGGAGTGGCAAAATGCTTTTTAACACATTTCAGAGAAGTATTTCTGTGTATGGTACAATATTTGTGTTTCTTTCTATATTTGAATGTTAGTAGTGGCGGTAAAGCTGAACCCTGGGGCCATGACCAGTGGGACTGCACTATAAACAGGAACTCTTCTGATCTGCATCCACAAACGGGGCTTTAACGATCAGTCCTAACTCAGAACAGAGTCCTGGGTGGAGGGTTTAGGAGGTTTCTTTTTTTATTTTTTGCCTTACATCCCAGGGACTTTCCCAGTTTCTTTTCATTGTGAGAACTGAATAAGAAAATATGTGCTTACGACACTATGTCACCTTAAGGCTTGTGTTTGTCATGGAATGAGCTTTTGTTTGCTTATTTTTATGTTAAGGTAAAAATTAGATATATTTGAGCAAAATATTTCAGTCATTATTGGTTCAGTGCCATTAAAGGGGTTCTGCACAGTCTAGAAGTGAGATGATCCAATATGATTTGTTGTTCTTTGATGCAGTGTATTTCCTCCACTGAGGTGCGGACTGTAATGTGTACTATTACAGTCTAAGCCTCAATTTATAGGAATATTCTCTGTATATGAGCTTTTAAGGACCAATGTTGCACAGCATTACTCTTGGGAAATTGTCTTTACTTCACTTCAAGTTTCTTCAGTCATATGTTGGTTCCTTCAAGAGTATATGTTGTAGCCTATCGCTTTACCTGGTGTAAAGACACAGTAGCATGATTTAGCTACATATCTTGTCCATTCCATCTGTGTGCTAACGTGACTGTCCTACAAGTGAAACGACCTTTTATAAATTCAAGCTTACTATTTTTCCTTTTCTATGGATTCATTGTTTGAATGTTTGGACTCAAAAGTACAAATCTTAATTGAGGCATTTGTCTTTATTTTTTTCCCAAAGACCAGTGGCATTAACTGTTTGTATTATTATTGCCATTGCTACAGCACTTATTTGACATTGTTGAGATGAGGATTGTGATCGGACTATTCTAAACTGAAGAGATTCTGTTGTACAGAGTTGGTGAGTGTATTTTGTTACTCTCCTCTTACCAGTTCAAATGATTGTCCTGAGGTGCTCTGTTCGGACCCCTTTTACTTATATTGTGTTACTGCAACCTCTTTGCCTGTTGTTTCTCAGACAACGCGCTTTAACTAAAAAGTAAAATTTAGTGCAACGTTACAAGACATCAATTAGCAGTCTTCATTTCAAAATTACCATTAGATGAACTTTGCGCTATTCTTTGTTAGTGTTTAGCAGTGCTGTTTTGTTCATTGTGTTTCTGTTCATGCCATCGATTACTTGACCTTGTCATTTATTAGGTTGCTTGACAGAGAGAACCTCAGAAACATGTAAATACTTGAGAGATTTTTCAGAGATATGTCCATCTCATGTAGATTTATGTACCAAACTGAAAAAAACTGAATGTTTGCAGGGTGGTGTTGCCATAGAACTGCAGTGTGCACAGAAACGTGCTCATCAATCAAAATCATGTCTGTTTCCCTCTGGAGTGATGACTATGAGATGACGTCAAAAACACAATGCTCAAATGAAATGCAATCAAACTGAAGTCAGTATGAATGTAACGTCTGTTAGAAAAAAAAGGCTTCAGTCTAATATTATAAATATGTTAACAATGTATGTACATGCTTATAAACAAGGCTTCAAAAGCTACCAAAAGACCCTGGTAAAGGCACCTTTGTTGCAGTGAATGCACAGCATGTGAAACGTTTTGTATGACGGTTCACTTTGGGGAGGCAGTAGTGGTTGCTCTGTGTGGCTAGCATTTACAGACAATGAGCTCCAAGCAGTGTTATGGTACTGATATTTGTGCTGTATAGCAATTGAATGAAAAAAAGTGAATTGTCATCTTTTAATTTGTATTCTGTGTATTTGTTCAATGTGTTTTAATAAATCTTCTGGACAACAGTAAAAGTGTCTGATTATTGTCCTTTGACAGCAGAACCAGAAGGAGTTTAACTGCTTAATTTCTTAACCTTGCAGAAGAGTGAAAGGGAATGAACGTGATTGATTGAGTGAGACTGGAGGACTGCAGATTTAATGTGTTTACCGTACAGTGTGCCAGTGCTGCACGTCACAATCTGCATCAACCTGCAGCACTGTAAATGTGATTAAGGGCAGAAATAGAACCATTGATGTAGTCAGTCAGTGGCCAAAATAGCAGACAAACAGCCATTCACAGACTGACCCATATTATAAAGACAAAAAAGTGACACACGCTAGTCACTTAGTCAGTGACAGACAATTAGAGTCACATAAATGCTATTACTAATGTTGAAAAAATAGCTCCATTCTTCTTTTGGCTAATGTCAAACATTTTCATTTATCTCTCCACTCCAGCAAAGCTAGTAAACAAGAGTCAGTTTTAATATGCTGTTACAAACTACTTGTGGAAGTGTTAATTTGATTGTGCAGATTTGAATCTGTTGTATCTATTGTTCTAAATCATTCCCCTGCTCACTTCAAAGCTCTTGAGTGTTGACCAGAAATCAGCTTCCCCACCCTCTTTTCAAACCCCAGCCATTAACAGGGAATTTTCCAAACTGACCCAAGTACAGTGTTAATAGACAGCTTCACCTTAGTCCCACGCGGAAGAGCTGAGAGAGTGAGTTGCCCCTAATTCCTTTTGTCCTGCCCACTTGTTCTGAATATCTCTCCTGATTGGTGCAACCACTGCCCCCTAGGCTTTTCATTGGCTGCATGCATGACTTTGGCACTCTGTCATTGGCCAGTTGTGGCTGAGAGCCCTTAGCCTGCTTTGTGCTGCTGTCTGGGAAGCAGCGGGGGTCTGGAGAGTGGGAGGAGGGAGTGAACCAAAGAAAGGACAGAAAGAGACCGGCGGGAGGGGGGAAGGACCCGTCTGAAAAAAGAGAGGGATAGAGAGGGGAGATAGAGGGAGGAACAGAACCAAAGAGGCAAGAGAGAGAAAGGGGAGGGAGCAAAGGGGGTTACCTCATCCAGAGCGGCTGTAGTGCACACGGTGCAGGGAAGAACTTGTGGGAAAGTAAACAGCACAAGAGAATCTCATTCTGTGTTTCAGCCACTTGCAGCCCTCGCAGGAGACTATGGGGATGAGTGTGCTGGACCTGGCAGTGTGGTAAAAACTGGGAGTTTATGGGAGGTTACCAGGATTAAAGAGTCACCAGGGAGTGCCTGAAGCTGCTCGGAGGAAATACTACTGAGGACAAGGAGGTGAGAGGCGTATATTTATTGTCCTCCACACACTTTCCCCCCTTTCCTTACCATCGCTCTGCTTCTCTCTCCCCTCCTTTTCTCTCTTCCCCTTCACTGTCAGCGTGGTTAGCATGCTGCAGAGACAGCAGCTTTGTCCAAGGGGGCCATGGATGGAGTAGTGGGGGGTTGGTGTGCTGTTTTGTCCCTCTCTGTCCCTCAGTCCGACAGCTAAGGGCAGCTGAGAGAACAAGGCAGGAGGCGGAGGAGGAGGAGAGGAGAGCAGGGTACGGCTGATACCCGGGTGGCCCTTTGGCTGAGTACACACCATCATGGACGATTTAACCGGAGCCTGCCTCAGAGAGTCAGCAGGGCTAGAGAACACGAGGCCTTGTTATGATAGCAGCAGTTCCTGAGACAGACACCAGGAAGGATGAGTGAGAGGCGGCCGGCTCGTCCCAGCCGCAGACCTCTTGCTCTGTGTTTTTCAGCAGCGCTGCACACCACACGGCCCCGCCACAGCCTCGGGCTAAAAGAGAGAGATTCCCTGGCCCGGCCCCGGCCCTAGCCATTCCAGTTTGACGGTTGCTTCCTGGAGCACAATAGCCCCTCCCTGGATGGATTTCACGCTGCCTCTTCTCAGAGCAGAATGGAGAGAGGGAGGAGATGGGAGAGGGGAGAGGGGAGAGGGTAAGAGGGAGCTAGGGGACCTCTGACCATCTAATTTGCATTTTGGGCTAGGGCACTGTTTCTGCCTCACTTGCCGGATGTCCCACTGCTTTTTTTTTTTCTGTATTTGAAAGAAACTGTAGGACTTATTGTCAGTTTTTTGTCCAACAGACATTAACAATCCATGCATGTCTAGCCTGGAGCTTAAACCACAAAGACCCCACTATTAATGGGACCCCACTCTCTCCTGCTACACATGATTACACACACACACACACACACACACACACATAGGCTACACATGCAAGGCCTTGCTGCTCAAGTCCAAAATGAGTCATCATGAAACATCCCCCACCTAATGTTTGTTGGTGCTACAAGTATTGTATTATACACAGACGACAATCCGCAGGGAATGTTAGATGGTTAACTGGGAGGAGGAATTCAGAGATGTTTGTAAGTTGAGGCTTATCTTTTTTGCTGTGTCACACATCTCCCAAATATCACTTGCCTTACTGACTTCCTTTAGGGCCGATAAAAGACTCCAAGGCCAAAGTGACTTGTCCACACTCTTTTCAAGTACAACACAAAACTGTCTCTTTATAAGTTTGAGCTATAGAATGCATTGAATTGAACTGAAGAGAACGACTGCACTCAGACATTTATCCTGCGCTGTAACTTTAGGAGTTACTTCAGGAGTATATTTTGATAACTGATGTGAGTGGCACATCAAAGGAGCAGCCGCCCCTCTCGTGTACTGATGCTGAAAGCAGGTCTGACTACCTGAGGCTGCACAATAGGGAGCTAACATCAAACAAACAGTGACAAAGCGCAAAATGCAGCTTTCACTGACTAATAAAAAGATGAGGCCGGTGACAAAGGCAACAGTTGTGACTGTAGGAATCCAAGACCTTGGTGATTGAACCTGGCAGACTACACTGAAATGTTGGCTATTGTAGCACCAGTTTCAGATCTAAGTGCAGTGCAAATGATACTATCAATAGTTTTTACTCCAGGTTACAGTGTGATCCCAGTTATAGTTCTTGCAGTGCGACTGATATCCTAGAGCAAGACAAGGCTCCCTGGCTGAGGTTAGAAAACGGGGTGGGGAAGCTGATTTCTAGCCAGAACTCAAGGGCAACTTCATCCTGGAGCTTTGACGTGAGCAGGGAAAAGGTTCAGAACAATAGATTCAAATTGATCTGCAGAATCAAGTTAATACTTCCAAAAAGTAGTTTTTACCAAAGTATTCGGTGGTGTTATCTTTGCTGGAGTGAGGAGATTAATGGAAATGGCTGACACTAGCCTGCCAGAAAACATGTGAGTTTATATTAAAGGGGTATTAAGTAATCAGAGGTGGTAGAAGTACACAAATTCCTTACTCAAGTAACAGTGCAAATGCTCATCTAAAAATATACTCTGGTAAAAGTTGAAGTACCATTTCAAATCCTTTACTCAAGTCAAAGTATACAAGTTCATGGTCTGAAATTTACTTACAGTATAGTAAAAGTAGTTGTCTAAAAAGGCATTTCTAATGTACTAAACAGGGATTTTCTGTTGAGCGTTCCTCTGAATCACAGATGAGAAAGAGTCTGCAGCTCTAACGTTAATTCTAGCAGCTGAATTCACTAACGTTAATTCTCTGCTCTCTTGTTGCTTCTCTCTTCTTCATGTTGCTTCTCTCTCTCTCTCTGTCCCTTTCCCTCCTCTTTGGTGTCGCTTTGGTGAACAAGCAGCCAACCACATTTGGCGCTTGATCAGCTGCTTCCGGGAAGCTGTCTGATGTGTAAAAAAAACTAAATAAAAAATCAGTTGATGATTTCCTGAGAGTTTTGAAAATGTAGTGAGTAGAAAGTTTAGATTTTTCTTTTGAAATGTAGTGAGTATACTTGAAAATGTTACTTAAGTACAGCAGTTTTTTTTTACTTCCGACCTCTGTAAGTAATCTATGACCTTTATGAACCTCCATAAGTGATCAGCAGGAATTGCAACAATATTGATAGAAGTGTGATAGAGCGTATCTGCTCCTACACACGTCTCTGGCAGCCATGATGGAGGAATGTAAACTGACAAAAACAACAAAGTCACATTTTCACAAGAGATGAGTAATCTAGCTAATTAGAATAGAGATCGCAGAAACATCTAGTGAAGAGGTCACAATGCAAAATACTGCAATAAGTGGGACTGGGAGTGTTTTTAAATTCCAGTGGGGGTGGGACGGGGGTGTTAAAGGTTGTTGTGAAACAGAGTATGGGCCAGTGAGTTTTGAAAGCCATGAATCTGGCCAAGTACTCGTTGAGTCATTGCTATTGATCAATAACGCACACGCAGATACATTATGGTCATTTTGTGCTATGGGATTGTAAAAATCTTACTGATTGCCCCTTTAACATTTAAAATTACATCTAAATAAAGCAATATTCTCTTATGTTACATGCTGAAAAATGGTGTGCCAAACTTTTGAAGAAACTTGAATAAAACCTGATTTTTTTAAGACCTTGCGCTGTCTAACCTCGACAGATTTTTATTGTGTCTCGTTGAAAAGAAATTCTACCATATGCTAGTATTTTTCTTGATAAATGAAGCCATTGTCTGTTCAACATATTCAGGACATTCTTATCTGCGTTCAATATTTGTACAGCACAACCATGAATCCAGTGCAGTGTTGTGCTGTGCTGTGAGCGCAGATGGCAGAGAGGAGGTGTAGGTTACTCCCACTGTGTCCTTGACTAATGTGACACTGCCACCAGCACATCACTTCTGTTGTGGACTTACATTACTGGAGCAGCTCTCCACAGCGGAGGGCACATGAAGGCCAGACTGGCTCCTGCATGAATAATGCATCCTTACCAGTGGTAACTTGATGGTATGGCAAACCTGGAGGAAATATGGGAATAAGCTATCTCAAATATGCATAGATAACCCTCTTATCCTGTTGTGTTTATAGTATGATATGATATTCCACATGGTCTTTGGCACACAGTCTTCAGAAATTCATTTAAAGTGAAATTTAAAAAATTCATACCATTCATAATATATAATGCAATAGGCTTAGCTACTTCTGTGTTCTAAATCTCGGCTAGGGTAACTCTTAAATTTAAGTGAATCCATGAAATCCACAAATGTCTGTGGAAAACGCCTCCCACTCAGATTGTTATGCCTTTTGACAGCAAAAGAAAGACATAGTCGGTCTGTTCTCAAGGAGCAGTTTGCAGCTCCTAAATTGGCCGAGTCACAGTTGTATCTCTTGATAGGAAGTCCTCTGGGAACAAGACACAGAACTGAAGGAGGAAGGAGTGCCAGAGGCAGAATTGTCTCTGCCTGGCACTGTTTGTTGTTGTCCATAGACCGTTGGTCTCTTTAGTGGCTGGTGAGAACGTTTGTATGCCATCTTCTAATAAGGAAAAGCCTAAAATAGGGCTGCTCTCTCTGACTTTCTGTTAGATTTCCAGTGCTGTTTATTCAGTCATCACCAGCTGCTGCTCTCTGCCATTGTCTATTGATATACCCGACTCCTACTGACCAATGGCTGTGTGTTTTGCCTGCAGCCGGACAAACATAGCACATTGTAAAGCAGTGGCTAGAACTTCTCATGCAGCTCAGCAGAGTTCAGCAAACTCAACTGAGAGCTTTGAATGCAATGAGTGTTAATCACACTCTTCTGTCAAATGGTTATTTCTGCTTATATCTCTGTGATTTAAATACGATTTCATTTAAGATCATTGAATATCTTTTCTGCTTCGTTACATAAAATACAATTTGGAAATAACCAGGGAGTTGAGAAAGAGAGAGAGAGAGAGAGAGAGGGAGATGGAATGACTCAATTAAGCTCAATCAAGCTCAATTAAGCTCAATAGGGCTTTATCACAGATTGGACAACTTGGATAGAAACAGTGTGAGAGAGGAAAGACATTAAAACAACATCAGCACATATGCAAATCTGAAAATTAAAACAAGACAGGTCAGAATTTGATTAGTCGATTGGTTGAAAAGTACAGTGCAGTGCGTGGTAATTGACTTCATCCGATGTGCCACGGAGCACCCCTGAACATCATTTACCGTTTAAAAATAGTGATTATGCATGCAGTTAGTTAAGGTACACTACACATACCTCACATTCCGCTGTACCCATACACCGTCTCTCCACTCATTAGCACATTTGGCACACAGCAGGAGTTTTCAGAGCTCTATGTAGGTCAGGGACAGGGTGTGTAGGAGTTGGTTTCATCTCTATTCTGTGATGTATCCTATTTTCCCCCCCAAGAATGGCTTTCATACAAAACCACTCCTGAGGCTCTTTATTTTTCTTCGTTGTGAAGTGCGTTTGATGGCTTGTCCAAACGCCTTCCCTCAGAAAGTTGTTCAAAATACCTGTCATTTTGATTTTGAGAAGGGTATTTTTTTAGTGGAAAAAACCTTTAACTCTAGCTTCAGTGTTGAATTGGGCCAGTTGAACTTCTATTCATTTCTCCTGTTGATTCCCAATGATGCGAGATCATCAGTCGCATCTCCAAGACGTGAGGGCGCTTATGGTTGCTCGATCTAATTCACTCCACTGAAAAATCAAGAATGATTGTTCAGTCAGCATGACTTTCGTCTGTGGAGGTAGAGTGGCGATCATTTTCTATTAAACTTGACACCATAGGCATCTATGCAGCTCATTCACAGAGGCAGCAGCCTTCCTCTGAAGTCAGAATGGATTTAGACTCACAGATCCTCCATTCTTCCATACTGAGTCTGTCTCCACCATACCACATACAGCGCAGCCCAGCCTCGGCCCGACTGACCTGTGAGCTAACCAGTGCTGCAGTGACGAATGTAGAAACAATGCTTTTCTGAGGCTGAACTGAGGTTTTCCCTCCACAAAAGACTCATTGTTGATTGGACCAATGAGTGGGCCGGCTGGAGAAACTGTGTTTGTGGTACAGAGGAGGGGACTGGGTCCAAAGGCCGCAGTGGCAGGGGGAACGCACCCATATTGTACTTATAAATAGGCTGAGAACTTATTCCCAGAGAAATGGGGACTCTATGCTTTACTTTGCCTTAACTTTTACTTGTTGTTAATCCTATTTTAAAGGCTCCTTAAACACATACATGGTGACTATTCTGGATTCAAAGCCATCAGTATTCCTGAGCCAGCCTCACCGCGCTAACGCTGACATCATGTCCACATTAAGCTGTCAGAAAGCAGTTGTAAAAGATAATGACGCCTGCAGAACCGTAACCGACATCATGATAGACCCTGTATCCTGGTTAAAGGATAAGGGCTGATGATGAATTGTGCAATCCCCAAGAAGCCTGGTTCAAAGCAGTTTTCCCGCGCAGCCGGCTCGTGTTCAGCGCTCCCTATTTTATGCTGTCATTTCCCAGGGGAGCGCAGCAAACTGCCCTATCAGGCCCAGGAATGTTCCAGCATAGGAAACAGTTCAGCACTAATCGAAATGCAAAGCAGATGCTGTAGTGCAAGACGTCAGCGGGGCTTAGGAGTGGTACACTAGCTTCAACAGAAACAGAGCCTGTGCATCACAGGAAATTACCGCCTTTTTGAAATGATGAAACAATTCATGTGTGCTGCAAATTAAGACCTGGGGTGTTGTTTGCTGTGGAATATTTCGCTGTTTTCTTTTGAAAATGTGCTCACACCAATTTTCAATTCCTTGATTAGAATTGAAAATTTACATGCCCATCTATTTGTTGAGTGAGTTCCATGACCCAAGGGCCCACAAAAGCCCTTCAAAACACATTATATATTTGCAAATATGCCTGGATTTGTAAATTTGCATTGCAATGCGTTGGAAAATAAGAATTCTTTAATTAATTCCTGAAAAGTCTAAGCTGCCGTCATACCTGTTTTCACAGATAAGACATGATGAAATTAGCCTCTTAGATAATTGAGGTCTGTGATGTTAGAGCACATGTTCTAATCAGTTTAAATGAGTGTAGATATCTTAATTAATCTGCCAGTAAGCCTCATCAGACTGTTTAATTTAGCTAACAGTCTTTCTCACCGCCATATGTTATGTTTATAGTGCTGGGATTGTAATCTCCACTCTGTTTCTCTCTCTCTTTGCACCTGGAAAATGGTAACAGATATGATTCTACTATGCATACATTTAGTTTTAGTTAATCGAAGTAGTCAAACTGTTTAAAATAGTTTGTTTAGAAAGTTGTTTTTGCACTGTATGAACTAGTATCTACATTATGTACTACTGAGCACTTGCCACACAAGTGCTAAAAATCTATAAGAAGTTGTCTCAGCATAGTTTTGGCTGTGGACATAAGGTCTGAAGTGCTTTCTTCAGTACATTACAGTGTAAATATTATTTTGCACAACACTGATTTTCATCTTAGAGACAGTGTCGTTCAATTTACACACCGTTGTTTTCTTTGTCAACAAAGCTTTGCCATGTTTACAGAGACCAGAGAACATTCCATTCTTCCTTCACCTGATTCCTATCACGGTCATATGAAGGATGGAAGTGAAAACAAACATTTTAATGTTAATACTCCCACAATAACACATTCATGTTTAAGCAATGACTACTGGGTTCATATTAATGGCACTTCCATAAGATGCAGGAGAAAATAATAGCTAAAACGTTATCTGTCTTTGGGGCAATATTTGAACAGTTCCAAAATGCTATATATACTTTTGGGGAAAAAAATCATTACTTAAAGTTCATTATTCAATATCTCTACTAGCCTATGTAGAGGATTCAGTCAAGTGTTATCTTTCTGTCAACCAAAGACTTATATAACCTGCTATCCTCTAATACCAACATTTGTTTTAATTCTGTGGTATCAACGATTTCGTGATTGTGGGTGTCACTTTTTTCTCAAATGGCGGAGGTGGACCTCTCATTTTGGAATGAAACTAATCATTTACACTTTATTTTGTCTCTTTTCCAGATTATGTCTACTGTGATGCCTCAGCAACCGCAGAAGGAGGATGAGGAGGAGGAGGATGAGGAGCAAGGGGAACAGTTTGAGTTTGAGGACAGCACCGATGAGGAGAAAGTTCAGGAAGGCACGAAAGGGATCTGCTCTGATTCTGTCAAAGCTGTCCAGCTGTCCGCGGGGACTACACCTGTCCAGTCCTCCACAAAGGAAGACAGTGAAACGCAAGGCAGTGTATCAAAAGCAACCGGCAATAATGTACAACAACTTCCCAGAACTTCGCCTCCTGCTGGACAGGAGGCAAAACCCATCAAGGATGCAGCTTCTGCTTCCAGTTCAGGTACACAACATATTTTCTAGTGTTAGGAAGGGTTGATTTTTCAGTGACAATTATTTGGAGTTGACTCAAAGTGTTGATTGGAGAATTGTTTGTTCACTCAGAGCTGATGTGGCTCTGATCAAACTATCTAAAAGTGTTAAATTAACTCTGATCGGTGTGGACACCGGTATAGAGTTGATTTTTACACTTTCAGATATAAATAGACCTTTTTCACAAACATGTCTGACGTGCTTCCGCAGATCAGTTCTCACCATTACCAGCAATGTTAAGAAGCCAATTTTCTGTGGCCTCTGAGTGTGATCACTTGTTTTGTGTTTCACTATAGCTTATAACACAATACTGGTGTTGTCATTGACATTTGTTTCTGTTTCTGCACCACAATAAAGAAGTGATTTGATTGAGGGTCACAAAATGCTACTGGTTAACCAAGGCAAACGGTAGTTTCTGTGTTGTTAGCATTTTCTGATCCTCGATCAAATCACTTTTTTATAGTGATGCACAGAAAGATTTGCCTGGGTCCAGACCCGCCCACTACACCGAGTTGACTGATTCTGGTCTGGCATCATTACATGAAACAGCGGTTTCTCGGTTGAAAAATGATCGGTCCAATGAGAGCCGGGGGGGGACTAACGATTAGCCAATCAGCGCCATGGGCGGGACTAACGCCGTTGTCAAGCTGTTGTCAAGCGTTGTCAAGCTGTGCGCCGGAACCAAGGAGGAGTAATAACAACAATGGCGACCGCTATAGACAAGATAGACGCTGCTATCGAGGCTGTTCTAAATCGATTAAAAGTACGTCGTACTTTGTTTTTACTTTCCTCCGTGTTGTCAAAGATGCTCTATACTTTCTGAACCGTCTCTGGTGTTGTCATGGCTACGCATCAGTGTCGACTTAAAATGACGTTAGATTCAGGCAGATACGTTACCTCTAGTGATTGGTTAGGGAAAATCGAAGTCAGACTGAAGATGGAAATGGAGTATAACCAAGGAAGTTCTATATTATAACGAGTTGACAATTCTGTCTGATATAAGGCAACAGAAAGATATGACAATGACAACATATGCATTGTGTTAAACACTATGTTGAAACACAAAATAAGTGATCACAGACAGAGTTAGAGGCCACAGAAAGTTGGCTTCTCAACATTGCTGGCAATGGTGAGAACCGATAAATACTCGTCAGCCGCAGCAGTACGTCAGCCATTTGTGATCTATTAACACTGAGGATTTTGGATTTTGTGTAAGGGTGGTGGGTTGGCCTGATGGTTAGAGTTACTGTCCTGTAACCAAAAAGTCATTTGTTATGTGTCCTGTCAAAGTGTCCTTGAGCAAGACACTGAACCCCTGCCTGCATAGCCACTGTACAGTAAGTTGCTTTGGAAGCTAGCTCCAAGATGTAAACATAATGATTTTTCTTTAGTTGATATCAGCTGCTCAGCCTCCCATACCCTCACACTGTGTGAGGGACTTCAGCCAGTTGTATGTGTTTTTTATCTCTACTTAAAGGGATTTCATTATTGCCTTAGGCGGGCAGGAATAAGGCGAGCGGAGTTAACTTCCCCCTTAACTGGATGAAGTTATGTAGATATTAGTATGATATATTTACTACCTGGGTAATGTTGCCAAACAGGCCCTGGTAATTATACCCCCAGATAAAGAGGGAGATTTAAGCCTGGGAGAACCTGTGTTGGACAAAATGAAGCGATTAGTGCTTAATTAAAAGGCTTTTTTACCAAGTCCATGTGTGGTAATCCGTTAAGTGGGATGTGGAGATGCGTAGGGGAATTCTGGGCGTTGATAATGATGTGTAGTGGAGCCTGTTACATAACCAAGGGTTGTGAGCAGCAGAGCGAGCAAGGGACTCAGATTCCTCCCACACCAGATGACATGTGTTTACATAGTGGTCTCCAAAGGAAATAGATCATGGCATTTGTTTAACAGCAGCTTCCACTCAAAATACATTTGCTGTTACAATTTAACTATGAGAAGTCAGTCTTTAGTTATGACTACTTTACCCTACTTGCTTATATGTCTCTAACTCGGTTACAGTCATTCAATACTTGTATGTAGGTCATGTTAATGCACTAGTATGCATGTAAGCAAGTATCAAACAAGTAGTTAATTATGCCATGAAATGTGTTGTTTTAGTCTTTTAGTTCTACCATGTATAAAATAATACGTCAATGAAAGAAGCATGAGAGAAAAAGTAAAGAAAATGCAAACTCATTAACAAACTTTACACTTTTTTTTCTCTCATGACCTTGTCATTTTTCAAATATATGTTTTTTCATTTGCCTTGGAACTATTTGTCTCACGGTTCATGTTCTTCTCGTTCTGACAGATGTTCCAGTTAGTGAGTCATCCAGCCGGTAAGTTGCCCCTCTGCTCTCTGATTCCTATCACAATATGGGGAAATTACTGACTGGAAATGGAGAAAACAAACTCCAACATCACATCAGTGTTGTCTCATTATGTTTGAGACACTAGTGTTATGTTAGTACTCTACCGCTATTATTAGTATATAGTTGTGCTATCATGCTAATATGCTAGAATTAGTATAAAATACTGCAATCTTGCCCTGTATCTGCACTCATGTCTCCAGATTGCATGCCACACCCACAGTGATGGTAATGCCAAGTGCAGAAGTGTTGCTGATGCATTTCTAAGGGAAGTCATATAGGATTATTCATGATGATGCATACAATATAACGATATGACATCCTTTGTGTACACTGAATTATGCAGGATTAGGGTCAATTCACTTTAATTCAGGAAGGACATTTTCTTCAAAATTTGGAAACTAGAAATCTTATGACATCATTTCTTTTTCCCATGCATAGAGAAATTATAATATCCTTATTAAAGTGAAGTGACCTAGTTTCAGTTTACATTTTTGATTGAGTTAAGTGAAAGTGAAATGACCCCAGCTGTGGTATTGTGCAGTACAGACAGCATCTTTCATACAATCAACAAGAAGTTTTGTTTCAAGGATAGTGCACAGCAAGTGATAATGTGATGCCTTATTGATCCCTGTAGGAAGACTCTCTTTTTGCTTGCCTTCCTCCACATGGAGGTCAGGGTCAGAGGTCAGAGGTCAGGCTCAGCTACAGACCAGTGTCCCTACAGCTGGTTGATATTCAGTACTGTCTTGCTCAATGACACTTCAGCAGGGTGGATGCTTGAACCCAGGTCCTCTAGCTGGAGGACAGTCTCTCTAATCATTGAGCCAAGCAATCTGAATCTCATCAATCAATATCAGGCCTAGGTCAAATGACAGTGTCTAGCTGCAATTCTTAGCATCTGTGTGAATTACCAGATGGGAGGGGTAACTGCATCAAGACAGTTCAGAGTGTCAGGTTTGTGGTACATCAAGCAGCCAAACCACGGGTGAATTTTGAAGCCAATAAGGAAGTAGCGGCAGGCAGCAATTCCTCTAATCTCTGCTAGGCCGGCTCCAGAAAGACTCCAAACCTGGCCCAACTCCATGCAAGTCAATGGGACCACAACCCAACTTCTCGCTAAAAATATAAAGTCAATACTTTTTTTCGACAAGAGGTTATGGTCTCAGTAGCTAATTTCACTTCTTCTAATGTGTGTCCTTATGGCGATTTTCAAAATAATTGCGTCATTAACAGCATATAACGGATATAAAACAGGGCTGTTTTCCTAGTGATTGACAGGTCGCTGATTATGGGCCAATAGTAGGCGGTGCTGCGGCTCCCCGGACAAACCAAACTCCACCCTTTGCCTCTGTTTGGCTGCTCTGGCTCCAAAAAATGTCAACATGGCAGCGACCGTAAAAACACAATCTCCAGGCTTCAAAATGGCCCTTCAGAAGCCAATGAGTGATGTCACACTCACTTCTTCTATGGGCACCATGGGCGTAGGAAGCACGGGGGACAGGGGAGACATGTCCCCTCCAATATTAAAAGATGATTAAAATGCCCCCCTCAAAAAATCAACCACGACATTGTGTTATTTTGCCCCCGCATTGAAAAATCAACCGCGGGACTTTTATTTTGAAAAGCCTTTGACTTCGTGCAATGGGGCACAGGGCCGTTAAAATGTCAATCATGAAGAAATTCATGGTAATGAAACGACAAGATGTCCAATCAACACTACTGGTCAGGTGCCGATAGAGAGAGAAAAGAAAAAAGAGGATGTGCAGCAAATGAAAGGTATGATATTGCGCCAAGGAGGAATAAATGTGTAAAAGGTTATTTGAAGCTAGTTTTCATGACTGTCAACAACAAAAGGTCAATAGCTTTGTTGCCACTGCTTCCAAAAAGCAGACATCTGTCCGTCAGTTATGTAAAGACAATACTTTGTCTATTTGCCTCAGTGTCCTGTATGCTTGTAAGTATGTCATCTTTCTCTGATATTATTACAGCACTATATTTTCGTCTGTGCTGATTTTTAAAATGGCAAGGTAGGTTAGGCCTAGTTGTTTTGCAGCTAAACTTAAACTTAAATCTTCACCATATTGGATGGCTTGTATCTTGTCTGAAATGTTTCTTTGCATGGCTCATTATCCTACCATAATGGAACAGGTACTGTGCTGACTTTTTGTATGTAGCCTACTTTATAATTAACATCTTTTCAAGCTAAAGCCAGTCAGTGTTGTAGCAGGGCTTGGAGAAAAAACACACTTGGCTCTTAAAAAGGACCAGTGCACCGCAAAAAATAAATGACTAGAAACCAGATAATATCAGTGCAGTTAGTTGGAAGGAAAATACAACTACATAAAACACTGTAATTCCAAAACGGAAATTATTATTATTGTTATTGTATTATTATTAATGAGAAACTAGATAGATTGGCTGAAAGCCTGCTGTAGCCAACACATAAAGTCTGATCTGTCACTTAGCACCTGAGTCATTCTTTCTTTATTTTCAGATAGCCTTTTTAAAAGTTACTAGAAATAAGTAATGCAGAGCTGTTTTTTGAAAAATGTTCCTCCTGTGGAGCATGCCCCCGGACCCCAGTAGTCAAATCTGTCCCCCCCAATGGCCAACTGGCACATCACATAAAATTATACTGAAGTAACTTTTACATACTTTTCTATGATTGTTAAATGTTTAGGGGATTCACTGTAATGCACTATGCTATAACAAACCAGAAAAAAAGTATTTGCAAATACTATTAGGATTAGATCTTATCAGTATCATCAATCATCAGCTCCTCTGGCCCCTAGGATGTAGCTGGGGATCCCTGGTTTTGGTGCGGCCCCCTGCCTGGGGTTCTAGGAAGTGTGCTGAGAAACCTCGACCGATAGGGGACTTCAGGGCTTTCCTGTGCTGAAAAGAGGGCTTTATTTGTACGCAGGTGTGAGTGTGTGTGTATTGTGTGTGTATTGTGTGTGTGTGTGTGTGTGTATTGTGTGTGTACGTGTCTAAGTGTGATTGTGTGCATTGATGTGTACATTCCTGCATGAATGATTGCAGATGTGTGTGTTTGTGTGTGCATACGTGCGAGTGTGTGCATGTGTGTTTGTGTGTGTGCGTGCGTGCGTGTGTGTGTGTGTGTACGAGTCACAGTGAGGTCTCTGCGATTTCTCACACAGGGAGATTTCTGCTGAGTGCACATTTCCACTTTGGTTTAGTCAATACTCTGCCTTTTAAAGAAGAGCTATCAATAGCATTTTCCACCATCAAGGTGTAAAGGCTGTCAGCACATCCACCAGATCTGTCAGCACTTTTAGAATAATATTGCCAAAATTACTTTGCAATTGTTATTGCAGAAATATGGGTTTTTTCGTAACACTGCCACGACAGCACATCAGCTTGTTACAGCTCTTATAGGCTCAAGGCGGCATTTTTTCCCCCGCCCATGTGTTTTACGTGTGCTTAAATGTTGCCACTCCTTGACAGATAGTTTTCATTAAATACGTTGCAGCACTGAAAAGAATTACACAAAAGATGCCATGACAACCTGGCATGTATGCCTCCGTTTTATGTACACACAGCTGTCACCTCGGACAGTACTTCACTTCACCTGAATGGTTTTCTCACCGAAATTCCTCTTTGTGTGTGCGACTTCACCTTTTCACCCTCTTGCGGCCCTACAGAATTTTAGACTTTTACTCAGAAACTTGTACAACACAGCTAACAGAACACACTTCTTCCACAACCGCTTTTTTGAAGACCCCATAACTCACCTTGCCGTACTTGCCTCAGTCGGATGTGCTGTGAAAGCAAAAGAAAAGCAAAGTGATACTGTAAAAGTATACAACCCGTGTGTGTATATATACCCTGCCACAAAGCACACACATATAATGAGAAGCCACGAGCCAAGTTCTGTGAATGCTATCTAATTGGAGTCTGTTGTGTATAGAATGACTTTGGGCAGTGAGGCCAGGTGCATAGTGGTAATGGTTTGATGCGAGGAGTGGGCAGTTGTTTATTGGGGGTGTTTTATGACCTGAGGACAAACAGAGCTCCATCAGTATGGTCAGCACAATGCCTATGCAGTTATAAAGAACAGCTATGCCCAGGAGAGACCAGGGGGCAAAGCAGGTAGAGCTATGGCAGGCAGTATCGCCCTGGCACAGTAGCTGAAGGGAATGGAAACAGATGGAAGAGTGAGATTTGCATTCAGGCAGCTCCCACTGTAGGCTGTGCTGAGCCCCAGGCTATGTCATTTGCATTGAAAAATGATTCCTGCTTCTCTCCTTGAGCTATATGACTCACTAAGGCTTATAGGCACAGATAAGTTGTGAAGGGCTGTGCAGAGATACGCCTGGATCTATACACCGCTCAAATCACTCACACATGACACGACTGCATAAAGTCAAGCAAACAAGCGGCATCGTTATTGTTCTGGTTCTAATCTTTTTTCCACACAAACAATTCTAATGACATGAGAAGAGAAACATGTTGACAAATATGCTTATATTTTGTTTTCATGCGGTTTGAGATCCTTTTTGTTCTTTAGATTGGGATGAATGATTCAACATCTTAGGGAATGCAACAGAGTAATTCTTTGCAGTCCAGCTTGACATTGCTGTAACCAGATGATACTGTCTGTAGCTCTAATATGATCTGCAGGCAGAGCGTTAAATCTACTTCCTGACAGGTGGTGCACCTGTATAAAGCAGGCATGTCAGAGCATGACACAAACACGACTAGGGCTTTGGGTTGGATTCCTTCCTTCCTTCCATCCATGCTAATACTGTATGCACGATGACACTGTAAATGTACAAAAAAAAATCTTGTTTTAACCCACTTGGAGTACCAGATGGGTGGGGTTTGCCACATAAAACAATAAATGGCTGAAAATTTAGACAATCCCAACAAAGCATTTTAAGTGAATTTAGTCAACTTTTCGATGTAAACAACTTTCCTGACATTAAATTGTCCTCATCTGGTAAATCCCACCCATTCAGTATTCCATGTAGGTAAATAACAAATACTCGTAATTATCTCCATTTAATATTTGACCCAGATCTGCTGTGGACATATTTTTGTTTCTCTCTGCCTTGTAATGAAACATTCAGATGCTGGTCTGTTTCAGCGCTGTCACACCATACAAGGGAAGATAATAGTTTGCAGGATTGTTGAATACAGAGAGTCTACTTCCATGGCCACTCTGAAGTAAAGAGACAGCAAGACTGCCTCCCCAACACTGTCTGACTATGGCATTTGCACACGTTTTGCTTTTCCTGGCATTTCTTGTTGAGATTTCTTTCTGTGAGATGCTCATCATTCTGATTGGCTGCTGCTGCTGGCATTGCGAGCATTGAGGTGTTTAGTAGGGGGATAGATTTAATTACTGTAGATGGGACTCTCCTACACTCCAGATCCTGTCATATTATCAGTCATGTGGGGGAGGACAATCCCTCACTGGCAGCATCAACACAGGCCATGTGATAGCTGTGTCAACAAGATTTTCCCCTGTGATGTCAGAATGTGTTTTTAATAGCTAGTTCAGGGCATGTTTTCATTCAAAAAGCCAGCGGTGATTATAGTAAGCTGTAGGCATGACAGATAATGATTTGACAGCGCTCAGGGGCAAGCTGAGTAACTCTCAGGTAACAAGCAGTAGGTGTGATTATATTTTTGTGTCTGTGGTCTCACAAAAGTTCTTCTGAATAAGCAAACCGGCACAGCTCATGCGACGTGCAGCTGATGTCAGCACTATTATCACACCTCAGTGGAGAAAATGCAGCAAAACAGACCATGAGCAGCAGATCATTGTTGGCACAACTAATAAAAAAAAAGCCCCCCCAAACTCTTATTCTGATAATTTCCATATTTTCATTGAACTGAAGGTTGACACCTATAGAGCTGTTCTCTGTAGGTAGGCAAGTTTCATAACCCAAGGGCCCCTTGAAGCCCATTCAAAAACCATGAGACATTTTTTAAAACGCAAGGCTGCCCATATGGAAAACAAAAGTTTTCTAAAAAGTTGACTTTTCAAAAAGCGTTCATCTCACAACAGTAATATGGGTTCTGTCAGACTTTAAGGGAGTGTGTGTTTCCATGCTTGGACAGCAGAGAGCTATTCGGACCCCCGCCTCCAGCCTCCTGCCTCCTGCCTCCCCTTCCTCTCACTGAAATTAACTTGTAATGAGGCGCGCGGCACTCTCAGTGTTAGTTTAACTTTGCTGATGTTTGGTTACCTTCCAGGGCCTCAGCAGCGGTCGAGCCCAGTACCTCAGCTCCTTCTGTGGGAGAGGAGCTTCAGGAGCTTCCCGGGGGGCCGTCGGCTGTGGAGAGGCGAGCTGATTCAGGAGACCATAGCAAAGAAACCGTCAAGGAGAGCTGCAGCCCCAGGGACCTCTCTGAAGGTACAGAACTAAATTATACCGACAGAAAGGCGATGCACCTCATAGCGTAGATCAAGGGTTCAATTTCAGCCCAAACTGATTAAACTTAGGCTTGCCTTGGGACCCAGGCTTATTAAGCTTAGGTGTTAGTGCTCACAGAGAGTCAAGAGAAAACCATCTGGGTCTCCAGAATTTAACAAATACTACTGTGGATCACACTGTAATGACAGTCACAATACTTATTTTCTACCTGTACTTTGTTAGCATTGCACACTGCCTCTGTTGACCTTGATCAAAGGTGGCAAGAAAACCATATTGCAGTCCTATGGCCGTCTTATGGTTCATGGATTTCTATGTAGAAAGAGGCAACACACGTGTGAGGACACATATAGACGCATGCATGCGCACAAACACACACACGCACACAGACATGCACACACACATTCTCCGCCATGATTTGATTTTCTACACGGACATGACATGAATCCAATTAATTCAGGATGAGGATCAATAGAGGACCATTTCCATGAAGGAAAATTGCTTTTGGATTTCGACTCAGTCAGCAGCGCCGTCGCTATTTGAAGGTGGCTCAGGAATGAGACTCTGGAAGGAGTCCTGCAACGCTGCGTGACATTTTTTATGTCCTACTCTTCTGCTGTCTTTTGAGACATAGGCCTCTGTTGTCATTTTGAAAGTGCACAGTAAACTGATTGAATAGTAAACAAACCTTGGACATCTAAAATATCAATACAGCAAGTGAAATAAAACATTAGCTACTACATCTACTGCTACTGTTAATAAGAAAAATTAATAAAAAATAATATTTGGAGTTTGTGAGACTGAGTTGATGTTTACTGCATGTACTTTTTGGAGCTTATCACTGTCCTGCATCCATGTTTTTACATTTGACACCTTTCAGATGGTTCAAACACCAGGCTGCAGTAAATAATGTGTAGTTAGATAAACAGTTGAAGTCAGTTGTTCCTTTCAGAGAACCAGAGTGTTTCCATTCAGTCAACTGTACTGTACATGACTCATTAGGAATGATGAAGTATTTCCTGTTCAGAATAAGAAACCACGGCCCTCCTCACCTCTTTTGTGGCCATGGAACATTGTGATGTCATTATCTGACGTGGATTACACAATGAACTCACATCAACAACATTGCAAATGCTTTCCTACTAATGATTTTTTTTTTCTTTCTCATTTGCAACAACTGGGACATATTCATAATGGCAGTGTATCGTTCTCATTGCCTACAGTGTGAGTGTGACCTATGAATGAGCTTGCCGGAGTGTTTTTGTGTTCCTGTATAGAAAAGTTAGATAAAAGTAAGAAAACACAGTAAGGAACTTCTGGTTTACCATGTTTGAAATAACAAGCCGTATTCCCAAGAGGCCCAGTCACTTTGCAGATATGCTGATAGTCAGGCTGATAGCCCAAATCCAGTTGTTTTCTTCTCTATTCTGAATGCACAGCGATGGGAGAGTGAGCAAGAGTAGGAAAAAAGAGAGAAAGAGATAGAAAGAACATTTGTGTAGCTAATCCTCTTTTGTAGAAGAAGAGTTGCTCTTTGTTCATCTCCTGGATTGTGTCCAAGGTTATTTAGAAGTTTAGACTGAGCGCTGTTGACTAATCCATGGCAGAATACACATCTCCCGTCAGATTAATTGAAAACAGTGATTGTTGGTGTTCAGGGCTTAGAAGAAAGTGTTGCAGACAAATCGCAGTTTAAAACCAAATCAATAAAGCTCACTGAGCTAAATTAGGCTGAAACACTCTCAAAGCAGTTAATGACAAATCCTGCCGAGCGTGGAGATAGAATGGGTCAATACCTCAAACAAGCTGGATACAATCATGTTGCCTCACATGCAGAAAGCCATTACGGCAACATGCACAAGAGACATGATCTCCCTGAGAAAGAAGACCTTTAAATGCAAATGATACCATAATAAGCATGTAAATATCCAAAGGCTGTGTCGATTCCTAACCAGAGGGGTGAAGATCCAGTATCTTTTATCTATTCTGCTTTGCCAAAAGGATTCAGGCTGTGTAGTTTGGAGTTGTGTGTGTGTGTGTGTTTGTTTTGTTGGAGAAATGTAGAAGAAATATCATGATCTGACAACAGGGGCTTAGGTGCAGCCATGAAATAGAAAGGAAGATAGGAGATGGAAGATAGGCACCACTCTATTTAAAAACAGTGTTTGTTTGCTTTAAAGCCACTATTTTTCTGTCTTTCAGCAGTATGTGCGGCTGAAGTCCAGCCTCAGACGGAGAGTTCAGAGGTGATCTATGACGATGTTCCCAGTGAGGACCCCCTCTCTCCTGATGAAGGTTAGTAGCAGGGACAGGAGTGTGTGTGTGTGCGTGTGTGTTCTGAATCTTTTTTGTTTAATACCTTTTCCATCCATTGGCCAAGGATTTTGGAGTGGTCTCAACAGAGAATGGTGCAATATGTGTCTCTGTGTGTGTGTGTGTCCGTGTGTGTGTGTGTGTGTGTGTGTGTGTGTGTGTGCGCGCGTGTTTTAGGGGATATAATCTATGAAGATGTTCAGAGAGACAGCGGCCCTGTGGATGCAGACAACGGCTGGAGTTCCAGTGAGTTTGAGAGCTATGATGACCAGTCTGATAACGAGAGCAAACTACCAACACGGAGCAAGGTAGTGTTTGTGTGTGTGTGTGTGTGCGTGTGCATGTGCGTGTGAGCATGTGTGTCTTATCATCGCACAAACACACCGTTCCTGTGCGTCGATTTTAAATGGCAACATGATTTCCCAGGTAAAGGCACTCATGCGTGTGTGTCTGTGTGGGCTGGCGCGGTTGTTTCCTAGTGCTTAAAAAATAATTCAAGGAGAATATTTCATCTCCTCTCCCTCTACCGCACTTGTCTTTATTAATGCATAGAACTGGAAGAAAACTATAAAGACCATATATAGACCAAATATATAATCGGCTGTCTAGGCTGTATACTTTCATTGTGGGATGAGAGTAAACAAGAAGCATCTCTGTTTGAAAAGCCTCAGATCTTCTTTGCCTCTTCTCTGCCAAGGATGCTGTTCGTCAGCGTTGTGCAGCGCGGCTACAGCGTGTCGGCCTTCCACATGATGGCACTGTGTGCACATTCACATTATGCTGCATTTCCTTTATGCTTCAGCAGCCTTTAACATGCATGCACCATTGCAGGTATAGGGTGCATTTGAAATAATACAAATAATAAAAAAAAGTATTTTGCTGAGTTGAATGATTATTAATGCATAGATTTACAGCAGCTACCTTAACATATTTTTACATATTGAAAGTGTTTGTGTACGGATATCACTCCATTGTAATCTTAGAATATCCCGAGTTAAATCGGTGTTTTCAGAGAGAGGGGGAGGGAGTAGCAGCAGAAAAAATTGCCTGGTTGTGTCGGGACAGAAAATGAGTTAGGCATTGCTGAGGTAATTACAGGAGGGTACGGTTTGAAAATCCCCTCAGCTCTCTGCATGTCTGTCCCAGGCCGCTGAACAAAAGGAAGAATTCAGCTAGACCGGGTGAACAATTAATGAAGAAACTTTGATTATAAATCCAGCGCGTTTCGGCTAGCATAGCCTTCATCAAAAAAACACATCGTTTTTTAATTAGGCTTGCCTAATTAATTGTTCACCGAGTGCAGCTGAATTTCTGCTCTCGTTCAGTTCACTGCTTAATTCAAGCACCTTGGGAGAGCTGCAAAGTTGCAACCGATTTTGCTTCTGCCCCACACCGCCGCCACCGCCACCCTTCTACAAATCAGTGGCCATTAGTCTCATACAGCATAACCCCTTTTGACCAAAGCAGTGCTCTAAGCTTTCACTCTCTGTGCTTGTAATTAATCCCCAATGTTGCCTTGCTTGTTCTGCCTTGATCACTTTCCCTCCATTTCCCCTGTCTGTTTCCTCTCCCCTCCCTTTGCCTCTCGTGGCTAAACGCGACCTGCCCCCCCCCCGCGCACCTCCAACACCTGTAGCTCTCCCCTGACGTGCGCCGGCTGAGGGAACGGTGCGCCAGGACCAAACGTGAACTGGCCATGAGGCTGGCTGGCAAGCACAACTATGACATCAAGGTATCTCACCGGCAGCAAGAGAGCACAGCTTTATCACACCATTCCGACACAGAGCTCAGAGAATAATGCTAGATGTTCGCCAATAGCAATGACGATCACCCAGAGCTGAAAGCTGCGCTGTACGCTCAGCTGACTCAAAGGATTAACTGACTCTGTATCAGCCTTCTCTTCTTAATGTTCCTCAGCTTTTCCTTGGACTGTGGCTCTCCTTGGAGACTGTCTGTGTGTGTGTGTCTCTCTCTCTCCCTCCTTGTTTTAATATCACGACGCGTTTATGGGACACATGAATTATTAAATAATATTCGGCGTATTTACTTCCATAAACACCAGTGAAAGTTGCCCCCAATTAATGACCTAGTTTCCTGAAGTGGCATCATTTAAAAATACTAGCACCATGGGTATATTCTGGGTGTACGGAGTCTGGTTGCACGGCCTCTGTGATGCTCAGGGTGGGGTTTGTGGTCAGCCGAATTCTCCCACATTGAGCGATGCAGTGCTGCTACTCTGAATTTGGAGCTCAGTCTGTTACCATAATCTCTCCATGATTTGCTCATAGACTCTCTGATTAGAGGCTACACAGCGACCTACAGGGAGGCGCAGATGGTGGGATTCATGACTTGATGAGCTCATCTAGCGCCACTTCTCTCCATCTCTCTCTGGAGGAGCGCTGGAGGTTCTCCAATCTTCTCGCCCCAGCTCGTTCCTCATGGGCTAACCAGCCTCTTGTTTCTGATTGCTCCTTTCAACCAGGTTCAGCAGCTCATGAAGGCAGCGAGGAGCGGAACGAAGGATGGACTGGAGAAGACCAAAATAGCCGTCATGCGAAGAGTGTCTTTCCTCCACAGAAAAGACCACTTGGGTAATGTGGAGAAGTTTGAAAACTTTTTTAAATGTTAACCAGCTGGATTCCTTGGATGAAAGTTATACAGTATTTAGGGAATGTGCACTGGTTGTGAAGTCTGGGCTTCTTAGTACGTCCGTATATATTTTAGTTGACTCTTTGAATTAAGCAGTTGCTTGTGTGTGATGCTAGCCGAGCCAAAATAATGTTCGAAGCAGAACGAGGAGAAAGTCTTCCTTTTCTTTATCCAATCCCAGCTTTCAGGGAGAAATGAAAGCACTGTGGAAAAGAAAGACCTCAATGATTATAACTATTTTAAAGAAAACAGCCAGGGTAAGTAGAGCTGGCTTTCTCAGATTAAAGACAGACGTTGTGGTCAAGTGACGTTTTTGATGTGTGAGAAAGAGATGGATAGAGCAACGATATAGGCTGTGCTATAGGAATCCTAGCGCGACAATAGAAAGAGATTAGCACCCGTTAATGGAGTGTCGAGCAGCTCCATAAACCACAGATATCAGACCCACGCCTCAAACAAATCTCCAAGCCATCACAAAGAGGTAAAGAGGCCAGTGTTGCTATTTTTAGGTGTTGATCAGGGGGAAATCTGCACAGCATTATATTTCTTTTCCAACGATCCTCTGTTATCATTCCAAAGTCTTTAATTGGAACGGTGCTGGTTTCTGGTATCTCTGTCTTTATGGTGGTGGGTGAAATGGGGATTTTTTTGAGAGTCTTTTGAATGTCTTTGTACCAATGCAGAGAAGTGAGGGTGTTGGAACGTGTTTTTTGCACACACACTTGTCTGTGTGCCTCCTTTACTCCTACAGAAATACAGTATTGTTTTGAAAGTTCTTTCTTTTTTTTCCAAGGCCTCTCTCTCTCTCTCTCTCTCTCTCTCTCTCTCTCTCTCCCTCTCTCTCTCTATTGCTCTCTCTCTCCTTTCTCTTTTCCGTAGAGTACAGAAGTCTTTATATTTTAGAGGTAATAAACTTGGAGTGTCGCAGTGTGTCTCCAGCTGCAGTGAGAGATCTGAAGGCTGCCTCTCTTTTTTTCTCTGTCTCTATGTCTCTCTCTCTGTCTGTCCTTCTCCCTTTCTGTATGTCTGCAGAGGACCAGGAGGATGATGCAGGATACCTGGATGTAGCCGTGTCAGAGGTGAAGCATCCGCCCCCACAGCTGAGCCCCATGCCGGAGGGGCTGACCAGCCAGCAGGTGCACCTGACAGGATTAGCAGATATTTCCTATCCATTTTTTCCCCCTAAATAAATGCATTCAGTATCTGCAGGAATATATACTTAACATGTAACATTTACATGAACATATGTTGTACACAATAGCCTAGAGTCAAAGCTCTAGGCTATATATTCATGCCCATGCATTCATTTGCGTTTTCTCTATTTTTACGTATTGATATGTTCTATTCTCTTTATCCTGTCTGGAGTGACAGTGTGTTTTATCACAGCTAAAAACAGCTCCTTTCATGTCACAGGAAACCCAATGATTCAGCACTCCAACAGAGCCTTGTTCAAACAGACCTACTCCTCTTTGAGTCTTTTTCTTCCTGTGACAAACACGTGATTATAGTGCCATCCATCAACCTGTACTGTGCTTAACTGAAACCATACCGCACACCGCAGCCCCATCATGTCCTCTTAGTGCTAGATTTCCTGACTGGTCTGTTGTCTACGTAGGTTGTCAGACGCCATATCCTGGGCTCCATCATTCAGAGCGAGCGGAGCTACCTGGAGTCCCTCAGGAGGATCCTGCAGGTGAGCTGTTTAGTCCCTCTAGTCCTCCTCTGCCACATGCAATATCTTCACCATTTAGCTATTATGAATTGCACTGAAAAGAGAGGCAGCCATATCCATCAAATTACCGAGGTGTCTCAGCGTAAATAATCTTGATAAAACAGCCGTCCTCATTTCTGTGGCGCCGTGCTGATGCTAAGAGAGAGAGACTGTTGGGCTTTCTCAGGATGGGGTGCGGTCTCTTCTCTTTAATCTCTCTTTTTAGTGGGGAAAGAGAGACTCTTGTTATCTCCTCCTCGCAGAAAAAAGAGGTGCACCTGCTGAAATGGAATCAGCAGCGATCAATGGCTGCGTTATGCGCTGCAAAATCTTTCACTGTCAAGATACAATGTGCTACCTTTGTTGTCGAGTGACATGATTGTGTTTGATACTTTGGGAGGTTTAGCTCTTTTGAAATCATTCTTGTTATTCAGAGAGTCCAACCAAGTGGTAAATGCACTGTCTCCAGAAAGAGACAACATAAAAAAGATGAAAGGCCGCAAGCACAATTAGACATTGAGGGTTGAAACTTTCATTATTGCTGTAAAACAGATTGCACAATTGTTCGTGTTGTGCCGCCTGCCCATGTTCCTTCTGCCGATGATTCATTTGCTGTGATGGATTTATGGGGATAAGGCTTGTAAAACAACAACAAAAATCACCACCAGTATATCATCCATTGTTTTTCGAAGAGCTTTGTTTTTTTTTTAGGTTAATTTTTATATTGGTTCCATCTTGCCGGCTAGCTTGCACACACTATTATCGATACTTGTGCATGTTCAAATTCAAAGAAACCTCACATGTTTACTGGCTTACTGTCCTCAAAGGGCTTGTCAACTCATTTCTGTACGCTATGCAAATATTCTCAAGAGTGTTGACTGATGAGTCAATCAATGCCCCTTTCACCATGTTGCTTTTGCATCTGTAACTCTGCTGGCAGCTGCTTTTTGCCATTATTATTCTGCCTTTTATGATTACAACTCACCTTGAGATCTGAACATGCTTGCTTGTTTTGCTGTTTTGAGGGTCGAGTCCTGTGAGTTGATGCGCTTCCAGGAGCCGTGACTACATGGGTTAACTAGAAGGGCACTCGGAGAGTGCAGACCTCCGCCAAGGCCAATACTCCAGTCTTCTATAATATGCAAATGTGCAAGCGCAACCAATATACGGATCCGCTCCAAAATGTAATGGGTTCTTCCTTGGCCCATGCTACACCCTTCCACGAAGTTTCACGAAAATCGGGCCAGTAGTTTTTCCGTAATCCTGCTGACAAACAGACAAACAAACAAACAAACAAACAAACAAACGGCACCGAATACATAACCTCCTTGGCGGAGGTAAATATTCTTCATATTCCTCAAGTCACATTTCTTTGTTGTCCCTCCCTTGTCTATTTTCGCTGCTGGAAAAGCCAATGAGATGTTTAGGGAGGGTGGGCTGCTGATTCACCTTCAGCACACGCCACACGCACATACACACACACGCACCAATAACAACAACAAAAAAAACAAATTTCGATCTCAATCTCACCAGGAATACCACAGACCCTTGATGGAAGCTGATCCACGAATCCTGAGTCCACGGAAGATCCGGCCTATATTCTACCGACTGAGGGAGATCACGCAGTGCCACTCCATGTTCCAGATCGCACTGGCGTCACGTGTGGCCGAGTGGGACAGCAGTGAGAAAATTGGAGACTTATTTGTTGCCTCGGTTAGTGTGTGTGTGCATGTGTGTGTGTTTTTTGTGTGCATCTTCATCCGTAAGTGTCTGTATGAAATAAAAATGCAAATTGGGGAGACTTATTTTGCGTTTAGTGTGTGTGCGTGTGTGTATGTACGTGTGCATTCTGTGCGTCTGCATCTGCGTGTTTCTGTAGAAAACGCAATCAAGGACTTGTTTTCCATGTAAAAGGACTTATTTTTTTCTTGGCATTTCTATCTAACATTAGAACACCATCTCTGCTACCAGAGTTATAATGAGCTACAGGTTTGAGATTGAGCAAACAGGAGTAGTTTACCCCCAAACATGGAGTCAATTACAGTTGTGATGAATATCTCCACTGCATCCAATGCTCTCAGGGATATGTGTTTACAAATTTTGGCACTGGAATAATAGTGTTGCGCATGAGTTTTCTGTTGTGAGTCAGTGTGCAGTGTGCTCATCCATAAGGCCCGCTCATTATTTGCCTATTAGAGGGGCTGATTCAACCCTCTTGCTCTCTGCCGGCCATTATAGTCCTGTTCCATTGATATCCTCAGACCTGCCACCAAATAAAATGAGTCCACACTGAAAGAGGAGGCTGCTGGAACTGTGCCGCTCTCCACTGAGCTGCCCTTTTTCCTGTGACAATGCATTTGTCACCTGCTGGGCCTGCAGTAGTGTTTGGTAGTGGCTCCTTTGCGGCACAGAGACAGGAGGCTGGAGAGGGTGTGAACGAATAGGGTTAATTCCTTTTCGCGATTTGCTAATGTATTTCCTACTACTCCTTCAACTGCCACCATCAGCAGCCGGGTGTGGGTTTAATTGAGGAGAGCGAATGAATGTCTAATAGACACACCCCGTCTCGCACACACACACTCCACCACCTCCATTTCTCTTTGCCCAACCTCTTAAATGGCTCGTGAAGGGTGTTGTGGTCCCCAAGACGGTAAACAGATCAATTTTTTAAGTACTATACTTAAATAGCCATTTTCTAGCCTCTCCTAACGTTGAAATTACCTGTGGGTTGCCCCGCGAACAGGATGGTTAGATTCTCCACTCACTGACTTTAAATGAACATTCAAGTTGTCAGGGAAAATTACATGGGTGTGTTTGTGGATGCCTTTACAGACAAAATAATCAAACATGGCAGAGCACTACACCCTCTTGTTGTACGGCTGTTACTTCAGCAATTTCAGATAATTATGCTTCTTTGTGTTTCCCCAGTTTTCCAAGTCCATGGTGCTCGATGTGTACAGTGATTATGTGAACAACTTCACCAATGCCATGGCTCTCATCAAGAAGGCATGCATGTCCAAACCAGCTTTTCTGGAATTCTTAAAGGTGAGTTTCATCATTTGTACACACGCTGTAATATTTGTCATATTTTTGTCTACATCTCACAGCTTTTAGTGATCCAGTTGTGCCTCAGTTTCTCTATTCGCCTTCCTCTGTAGAATTTAGCAGAGCCCCAGAGAGCTGGAATGGACTATTGAGCTAAAGGCTGCAATGTAACAGGCTCAGGCTACTAAGAAGACAGCCAAATGAGTTAGTTTTGGTAAAAGACTAACAAAATACAAGATGGATATTTAGATTATGGATGATTTAAAAGGGTGTACCCACAACTGTGTGGTTACACACTCTGCTGGGGTAGTATTTGTTGGCTAACAATGTAGCATTCATTCAGACATTTATACACTCCTTTCCTCATGCACCCGAAACATTGCAATATGTCTAGCGCTCCCACGGTTTGCATGATGGAAAAGAAAAAAAGTGCAGATTAATAAATGCCAAGGACAAATCAAATAGGATATGAATTGTTGATTCACAAAACTGAAGGAAATTAATTAGACTGCGCAACACTGTTGGTTGGTCTATAACTGGAATAGTAAAGCAATTTGACAACTCCCCACAACTAATCAAACAAGATATGTCTTGTTGTTTACTGTATGTGCTTGAGTTTTTAAGGGATCATCAACAGGGAAAGGCAGTGCCAAGGCACATGGAGGGTGCCAAGAAATTATTTAAAGTCACAATGCATCTTGCTACTGTATTTCCTTTTGAAACAGGATTTTGGGGCAGGACGTAACGCGGGGAGGGATCTTTCAAAAGTGTAAACTAATGAGATATCAGTTAGGGAGAGAATTCAATTATTCAAAAATCTGTGGTGGTTTTATTGGTTGGAAATGTACACCTCCTGGTACAACATGAGGTAACCACTGAAGATTTTCTGTTTTCCAGTGAAAGTAATGAGATTTTGATATTAAAAGGTGAATGGTATGATAGAATGAGCTAAAAATGAAATTCACTCCAGTGTGACTTTAAATGTGAATTGTATGAGTTGAACAGATGCCCTGTACCCAACATTTGCACACAATTAGGGCCTGGATCACTGAGCTGTGCCGCTGATTTAGGCACAGCCGACATGTTGCTCCAGGTAACATCCGCCCTTTTCATTCTGGTGACAGGTTCCTCTCAAAGGGTGTCCGGGGATGTGGGAATATCTCTGTCCTCTGTCTCCCGCTGCCTGTTGCAGCTCTTATTGGCAATGAGGAGACGCAACAAAGAATATATTGGCTAGACGACACTGACAGGCAAAGACGCACGTTCAAGGACAGATTTCATTGTGTTGCTTTCAAAACATCGTCGGGGCACTGACTGCATGCATGTGACCATCAGGGCTCAAAGGACAAATTTACAATAGTTCAATAGTTCAATATCTTTATTGTCCCAAAGGGAAATTGGTTATCCAGTCAGGTAAACACAAATGTATAAACAACATGGAACAATAAAAACTGAACACATAAAAAACATATAAGAAACAGAATCCCTAAAATAAGATCATTTATCATTTCATAAAACAGTCCGGTGCAAAAGTGCAAAAGAGGAAAAATGTTATTGCCTTATGAGCCGGTTAATCTGGCTAATAGAATAAGGCACAAAGGAGTTTTTGACCTGTTTAGCTTCAGGTCAGGCGATCTATAGAGCCTGCTGTTTCAATGTAATGGGAACTGCAGCTGCAGAGTGGTTTGTCAGTGAGTTTAACAGTGTCATTATGAAACTCATCATTTCATTTAAAACGTGTTTTTGAGTCAAAACATATTTCAGAGAACATATTTCACCTTTTGTACCGAACAACCAGGGTTTTTTTTTTTTTAAAACACAATCGCAAATAAAACCTCAAAACCTTCAGCAGATTGATTCTCATGCTCTATAGGACAATGGTAATCCTTGAAAATTCTTTGTTTTCAATCATACATTCATTCATACATTCATACATTCGGTGAAAGAAAAGACACTGCAAATCAGACTGGAGAGAAACTGTCAGAATCAGTGGGTCTTGAATTTCTCTACAACAGTATTTCACTGTCCAGAGGGGTTCACTGAGGAAAAGTTGTAGTTCCCAGGATCTATTCCCAGGAATTTCTTCTGCAATTCGGTGTCTGAACTGCTGAGCAGACCGTTTCATGCCAGGAGGGTCAGCTGTCCTATTAGCCTATCATTGAGACCAATAGCGAGGTTACACGTTAGTGCACATAGAGGGAAGTGTAGATAAGTAATTGTTCAGTTAAGTGTTGAGAGAGGGTGTGGGGTGTGTGTGTGAGGGGGGGTTTGTGAACCTGATTCAGTTAAAATCATCTGTGAGGTGAATTGCTCACTTGATTGCTCCAATGACAAACCCACTCTCACCCATCTCCCCTTTTCCTCAACATCAAAGTTGTCTACGCAGGTTCTCACCCAAAAATAGCACAAGGCACAGTTACTTCAGATCCTGTGTACTGGTAAATGCTGGGGAGTCTTGGTAGGCTGTTAATGTTGCCTGGCAACAAGTATCAGATTAACAAAACGAAACTAAAATATTCCTGACTCACTTAATGTCACAACTTTAGATATTATATATTACTTTGGAATCTTTATAGTTAGAGAACTTTATATATTCATTTGGGGGAATGAAACTACAAGCTGAAGTTCATGAATCTCCTAAGTATAGATGAAAGTGTTATCATTTTGTCAACGAGGACTAAAGTTAGCCACTGTCCTTTGTAAATTTTCATTTTTTTTTTTCAATTTTATGCTATTGATCTTTTTTTTTTCTATGAGTAGATATCACCTTTTCAAACGGTAGATATCTAATTTTGGAAAGAAATGTCATTTTCTTTTATAAATATATACACTACAGCACTACAGCTCTTGGATCAGTCTCAAAAGATTCTGTAAAAAAATATATATTTTTCTCGTTATTTCTCTCACAGTCTCACAGTTCAGCTCGTGCAACCTTTCATAACATCTAGTAAATGTGTCCAATGATTTGCCAGTTCATACTGGTGGTGTCAGCGTGGCACAGATTTGGCACTTTTCCGCTGAATTGATAACATATCTCTCCGTCTTCTGACCTACACCCACACTCATACATATAATAGACATAACACACTCATAAAACACCTCCTCGTTCATACTCTCATATGACTAACAGGCCCTGATTTTCATACCTTATTCACCCACTCGCACGCCTACACACGGTCTACAGAGGATTCTATCAAGCTTCTCTCAAAGTGAGAGTAACACAGTTTCCTCTTAAAGTCCTTTCTGTGGAAGAATATTTCTTCCTCTCTATGTTCTGCTTTCCTCTGTACTAAATCCCTGAGTTGACTCTGTTCTTGTCCTTGGTTTTTCCAGAAGAAGCAGGCATCCAGTATTGACCGGATCACTCTGTATGGCCTGATGGTGAAGCCCATTCAACGATTCCCTCAGTTCATATTGCTTCTGCAGGTATAATATGTTGCTTGTACAGCATCAGTCATTTAATTGCCTTTAATGAAGTGAATCCCTGTACGTCGTGCAAACTGCAACAATCTCAATATTAGAAGCCCAGAGTAGGTACAAGATTCAACAGCACATAATAAGTTGCAAAGCTGTAGGGTCATGGAATCAATAATGGATTTTAACTTTTTCCAAAGTACAAGAAGTCAAACCTCACACACTGTTACGCAAGGGTTAGCTAGAGCTTGAAAAGTAGCTAGCCACATCAGTTTTTCATATTGCTGGCTTTACATCTGCCTTGACTCTTCCACTTTCTATTCTGTGCAAAGATTTGGATTTGAACTTGGCTTGCTGGAGCTGCAGTAGCTCATTTCATCCCTCAGTAGGCATCGATTATCCATGAATTCAAAAGATAAGTTATGAATGTGAATCAGGCATTTTCTTCTTGCCTAAACTCAGTACTCCAAAGAGGAAGTGTATGTATTAAATCATACATTACAGGGAACTTAAGTTCAAGGCAGTGAGGTACATCAGAGATGCATACACAGACAGCAGCATGCTGTCACAGGGTCACAGTCGCAGACAAATATTGGCATGTAAGCCACACATGTTTACAGTTAGACAGACTTGGGTCAGTTGCTGTTTGCAAATGCTTTTCATGGTTTGTTTTAGCCTAGAGAGAAAACTTTACGCAACCACTGGAAAGTATTTAAAGTCAATGTATTGTACATTTACTTGACAGTTTCTGAATTCTCCTGATCCACTTGGTACTCCAAACAAATTAGAATTAGATAATTACCAAAAATATTTGACCTCATTTGATCCTTTCAAGAAGGAAACCCAGCGCTCTCCCAAAGAGAACAAATTATTGCATTATCACAATTCAGCATATTACAGTATACCCAGGAATGGATTAAAACAGCCATTACACAGAAACCTAAGCGCACAACGGTGGATACTCCTTAACTCTCAGTGCATTCTTTTTTTAGGACATGCTTAAGAATACACCTAAGGGTCACGTGGATCGCCTGCCGCTGCAGCTGGCTCTGACAGAGCTGGAGATGCTGGCCGAGAAGCTGAATGAACAGAAACGAGTAGCCGACCAGATTGCGGAGACTCAACAACTAGCCCGCAGTGTCAGTGACCGCCTGCTCAGTAAGGTGACTGGATACGCATGCACTTACACATGCACATGTACACACACACACACACATACACACACTGACACGCGCACACACACACACGCGGCCCAATCAAATCAACTGTGTAGCCCAAGCTCGGAGCCCTTTAACTTCTCTGCGTTGTTATCAGTGTGAGCCAAACACCTGCAAATTAAACTAGTATATAGCCATCACTTATATCACTTTCCTGCACATTAATCTAGGAAGGCATTTTTATTTAGAGAAATGATCTCCTAGAAATGATGCCCATTATCATCCCTAAACAGTACCAAAATGCAATGGCAGAGGCGTTGCCTCTCCATTCCATTACCACATTGAAATTACAGTCCTGCCGCTGCAAATCTGAACAAATGCTGCTCTGAATAAGAAGAATTAGGGGGTAAATGAGACATTTAATTGGAAACTGTGAGAGAGCTATCTCCTTCACCCCGTTGCTCTCCCTCTCTTTTGGGCTCTTGCTCTCTCTCTCTCTCTCTCTCTCTGTCTTTCTCCACTTTACCTCTCCTCTATTCCCCTCTTGCTCTCTCTTGCTTACTCTCTTGCTTACTTTCTCACTACACTTATGCTCTCTTCTTCTCTTTCTCTAGCGTGCCCGCCTCTTCCTCTGTCTCCCTCGCTCTCGCCCTCCCGCTCTCTTTATTTCTCTCTATCAGCCCTTGCTTTCCAGGACCCTGAGATGAGCTGATTCGGCCAATCTCCTCCACTCCACACAGAATTCCATTTGCTGCGGTGACACTGCAGAATTCCAATAGGAAACCGTCTCCTCTATTGCCCCCATAACCGTCCAATGAAATATTCATTCTTTGTCTCAAAGTATCTAAGTCGCCGGAATAGGACAGATAACAATGTGAGTGAGAACCGGTTTCACACATGCACACACACACGCACACACACACACACACACACACACACACACGCACACGCGTGGTGCAGTGCACTCTGTGACTATTGATGCTTGAAGACTTTAAGGGTCTATTCTTATAGAGGCCCACCTCTTGAGGGAGCTGTACGGTTTTGTGGCCATCAAACGACAGTCCCAGTCAGACTAATGACTCATTTCTGTGCTATCTGAGCCACAGCCAAAAGCAGCTACAGATTGCCCGCAGATAGAACATCCTATTCTGTGAAATGTGGTCAGAAGTGTTACTGCACTGCGGGTCTTAGAATGGACACAACAGAGAGATTCATTATTCACTAAAATCGGTTTCTATTGAACAAACACAAACATCAAAGAGGTATCCGGGATGCGAGCTCCATATCTGGACTTTACCTGCTGTTTGCGGTTTTGGCTTCACTTAAATTGTGATGAATCCAGCTTAGAAGATTGGTGCAGAATGCATAAAACTGAAAGTATTGATTTAGGCAGTCATAAAAGAAGCTGGACCAAAGTGATAAAAAAAAAAGGCTTTCTGTTGCTATTTCCCCTTGCCAAACATATGGATGATTGGAAAGCACAGCATGTGCCAGCATACTGTAGCATAAATTGCATCTGTTGTTGGATTCTTTTACTGTGTCTCTGTGTGTGTTTGTGTGTGTGTTTGTGTGTGTGGGTGTGCGCGTGTAAAGGTGTGCATGCAGCAAACTGTTTGTGTGTGTGTGTGTGTGTGTGTGTGTGTGTGTGTGTGTTTGTGTCCATGTGTAGCTACCTCACTGTGGTGGAAAGGCTTGTGTGTCCCAATGACCCAAAGAGCTAAGCTGTTCCGGACTTTGCAGTGGTGGTATGGTGGAGAGCAGACAAAAAGACACAGAATGATCTGAGACCAATGTTGGAAGCAAACCACAAAAAAAAATAAAAAAATAAAAAAAGTTCCTGGCAGCTCCCTGTAGCCCACTGAAGGTCGCCTTCAGTATCCTCTCTCACCGCTGTAAACAGGGGTGCAAGGCAAAGTCTTTCACTAAATCCTAAAAGTAGCAATACCATAATGGAAAAATACTTTATTAAAAGTTAAAGTTCTGCATTCAAAAGTTTACTGTGTATTAGCAGTAAAATGTAGGCTACTTAAGTATCAAAAGTAAAAGTACTCATTCTCAAGAGTGGTCCCTTCAGAGTGTTAAATTATTGATGCATTAACCTGTAAGAAGTATTTTAATGTTGTAGGTCTAACTGCTCCATATACTGTTGTGTAGTTTAAACTCTAACAATGCAACATATTTTATGAGCTTATTGTATGTTTTACATGTAAAACCTTATTCTGCAAAATAGCTAGTAACTACAGCTGTCAGATAAATGTAGTGGAGTAAAAAGTACAATATTTCCCTCTGAAATGTGGTGGAGTAAAACTATAAAGTCTCACAAAATGGAGATACTTACCTCAAAATTGTACAGTACTTGAGTAAATGTACTTTCCACCTCTGGTGTACACGTATATGTTCACACACGTTAACTGACCTTCAACACCGCGGATGTGTTGCTAATCCCCGATGAGACGTCTGTTCCTCCCGGCCCTGACCGGGAGGAACGGACCCTTGGCCCTTTGTGATCCCGTCTCCTCTGACTCTGATCTGATTGCTCTGTCCCTTTTAGCAACTGAACTCGGAGCAGGGGTCTCTGGTCCTTTGTGAAACGCTGATTGAGACTGTGTATGGTGAACGAGGGCAGGTCCTGAAGTCCAAGGAGAGAAAGGTCTTCCTCTTTGATGATGTACTCATCTGTGCCAACATAAATGTCAAGTAAGTCCCCCTGGTAGAATAAGCAGCTAAACTCTCTGTTTTCAAAAACACTAGTGCTAATGCGGCCATAACACATAGTTCTTGCATGAAATATTCTGGCAAACCGGCATACTGAGGAGAAATAGCTATTAGGCGGCACGAGGCTCTAATATGACGCTCTAGGTTTTGTAAGGATATTTTGGCAAACTGCATAGTAAAGAGAAATAGCTACTAGGCGTTTTGAGCACTATCAGGAGTTGCAGGAGCTTTATCAGCTTTAAACAAATGGTAGAATGCCTAACGACAGCAACAGGAGTCTTAGATTACTGACATAAAAGATTTTTTGGTTTCTTTCCAATTTATCCGCTATGACAGTGCCATTGATCACATCTCTCTTGAGAGAAGGTAAACAGGAAAGGGATTTTTTAATATTTTGCAAAGCTCCTGTCAAAGATGTCGCTTAAAGCCCTCTTGTTCAGCCTTCAAAATAATTATCACTCCATGTCTCGTTCAACTCGAGTGTCCCGAAGTTGACTTTGTCTGCCCTCCAGGATCTTGACAAACCGATCACAATGTTGATTGTCTGCATGATTACAGGAATACATGAATAGCAATGAACTCCTTCTCACAGCCGGGGGTACAATTTTGGCGGTGAACATGGCTGATCATACGGATTGTAATTCCCTCTCCCAGGTCTTCTTCATGACATTTCAAAGAGCTTCACCTCACTTCTCCTCCTATTGGAATACTGGGATTAGTGCTGTTAGCAGGATACGGATAGGGAGGGAATTTCTCCCAGGTTGTTTTTTCCTCCTTCTACCTCTTATTATTTTTTCCTCTTCCCTCCACCAGGGGGCCTCCAGATATCAGCAGTCTGGTCCCCATTGGCCCCAAGTACACCATGAAGTGGAGCGCCCCCTTGCAGCAGGTGCAGGTAGTAGAGGTGGGGCAGGAGGGCGCTCAAAGCAAAGACACCCTGTTCCAACAGAGCGGAGCCAAGCGGCCCGGTGGTGCCTCTGCTTCAGGTAAAAACAACCCTTCTCCGGACCTGATTCACCCTATCTCATTCCTATCCCATATGTGTCATCCTCCAGTCTGGTTAATCTCATCACTTGGACTGACTTTTAGTCTCGGCCCCTTACTCTGACTCAGCAAGGCTAATCTGTTTCTGTTCTGAAGTGTCCCGCGGAGGGCTGGAGATGCAGCCGTGCTGCTTGTCACTCTGATTGAGGATGTGTTTGTGAAGAGAATAGTGATGACGGTCACTTGTTCCCATCTGCCTGGGGTGTTTTATCTTAGAGAGAGATGTGGGGGTAGAGAGCCCACTACTGCTGCATCCCCACAGTCTCATTTCACTCTCTGATAGACCACAAACACATCTAGAGTGGAGTCATCAATCTGCAGAGATTATTCCCATCCTTTCCAGCCCCAATTAGAGAGCCAGTAGCAGTAGATAGGAATCGGTGGTTGAAACACTAGTTCTCCTACCACCCCTCGCAAAACTCTGGTGTATACAGAGCTTGACGAGATCCCTGATAAATGTGCCAAGGGAAAAGGGAGATACAAAGCCTTATCAGGATGTAATGGTACAGGCTTTTAAAGTTGCAGCTCCATGACTTAAATATTAATGGTGCCTTCTTCAGAGCTATCCGTGTCACGCTCAGCGAGCAGCTAGTGTTTTGAGGGCTGGTTTAGATTCTCACTGGATTAAGTTTTCGATGTTGTTCAGGTACTGTATACTCTCACAACTTTGCTGCAAGGTTGTGAGATCGTGTAAGGTGAGCTCTCAGTGCGCCTCTCCCTCTTCCTCTGCCTCTGTCTAACTTTCCAAATGTTATGCCCCACAGAGGGTGCTTGATTTTGATTTGGACATCCTCTCCTCTTTTTTGCTTTTCGACACATCGCGGTCACCTTAATCATGTCCACCCAGAATCCTCCCTGAGCATCTGTGGGGCTGTTCCCCAACCTTCCACTCAGACAGGCTGTCCCGTCTATTTATAGTCCCCTCCCCTGTGATGTCATTCAGCGGGGCGTCCTGCTTAAATCCCGCACTCCCTCAGCATGGCTCAAAATGGAGTCATTTTTCATCTCCTGCAGGCCCTAGTGCCCTCCTTTATTGATGAAAGCCGGCCCTTTGGGAAATGCAAGGCTGTCTCTTTCTCTCTCAATTTCTCTTCTTTGTCTCTCTGCCTCTGTCCCTCTCTTTCTCTCTGTCTCAGTCTGCTCCTGCCTAGACACAGAAGGCCCACCATGTTTTCTCTTCCTACATGCTGACTGGACCACTGCAGCCTACTTGTTTACTCACACGCAGCCTTACCTTCACTGAGCCCCCATTACACTTCTATTATTGCTGCTTCTCTTTTTGACCTGCTGTCAGGAGCGCAGGACAGTTTGCAGTCTATCACAAATGTACCAGTTGGTTTTGGATCAGAGAAGGGTTTTGATGCAGGTGTGGAAGGTGCATTGTCTTTAAATCCATTGGTTACCATCACTGGCACAGTAGCTAAGTGCTAGATTGCTGACTTATTCCACATCGGCCGGAAAGCCGGGATGGGCCCCTCTGGGCTCTGGCCTTCCTCACTAGCTAGCTACGTGCCTGGCGGCCGTTGTGGATAGCCGTGTCTGAGTGTGAAAACCATATCCTGCCTCACCAACGGGATTACGCTGGATTACAACTCAGCACATTCACCTCTGGGGCTGCAGCCAACAGCAGGCCCCCAGAGGGGCTCACTGAACCTGTGCAGGGGTCCAGGCGATCCCCCTTGGAGGGAGCAGGAAGACATCATTGTAGCAGCTCACAGCGCACCCTTTTATATTCAGATGTCACCACTATTGATTGCCCTGCACAGATGACAGATGTCAGTGGCCGTCTGTGTCAAAGATCCCATTAAACCCCAAAAGGCTACAATGGAGTTCTTTAAATGAACAATACCCGCCCACCCCCCGCTCTTTCTCGCTCTCTTTCCTCCCAAGGCTTTACTCTCACTCCATTTGTGCACACGTTTATAGACAAAAGGCGGCAGGTCCCTTCGGAGGACCATGCTTCACTAAGCCCGCCTACTGGCTGAGCTCCTCTGCTGCTTGATTATGTGGCAGCGGTGACAGTGCAGGGCAGCTCCAGAGCAAAATCTACCTGCAAAATTTAATTAGGCAGTTCTCGCGGAGCCTGCTGCTGGGGAGATGTGGGCCAGGGGAGCTAGGACGGAGGATGGCAGACAGGAGGAGACAGAGCTATCGATTCTCGGCAGTAGGAGAGAGAGACTGCGAACGGAGCGGGCTTCAAATCGATGCTGAATTTTGTGTCTAATGAGACACCTGCATTCCTTTTGCCCAGCAAAAGGGCGTGATGGCTCCAAATAACAGTTTCTCCATCTGATTTTTTTTTTACTCATAAATTCACTCTCTGTAGTTCAACAAATAATGAAGATCGATCCATCCACACATTGAACCTCCTTTATTAGTGCCACTAGAGTTTCAGCAAAAGCAAGTTTTCTTTCTGCACTTCCACTAGTTCAAGTTTGTTCAGGTGCAGTGTTATTTATTTATCTATTTTTTTCAAGAGTACTTTGAGTTTCAACTTTCATGTGTATTTCATGTCCACGTCAGGACAATGGTCATTGCTGTTAATACCATGTTTAATAACAGAATGTCCACACCATGTTTATTGTATGAATGAACATTGCCGAGCTACATATGCTCAGCAATGTATGTAATCCTGTCGTTTCCGTGTGTATATACAATATGCAGAGGATATGTATGTGTGTGCATGTGTATATACAGTATACTGTACATGTGCACATCCTTGCATGAGAATATGAAATGCTTGTGATATCACACTCTCATAGGCTTTGTGTGTTGCCTCTCCTCTTAGGTAAAGCGATCCTGGGGCCACCGCGGCTCTACCAGGAGCTACAGGAGCTGCAACATGACCTTTCTGTGGTGGAGGAGGTCACTCTACTTGTGGGCACGCTGCAGGGGACCTACCAGGTGCATGTCGCTTCACGTTACATTTTTACTCTGGCTGGCCTGTCTCATAGGCAAAATACTTATCACACAGCATTTCTAATGCAACAGAGTTAGCCAAGAGGCAAGATTTCAGGCACAGGTCTCTCCAGTACAGCTAAATCTACAAGCCAAACCACAAAAGCCAGAGCCTGTTTCATTCATCACGCCACTACACAGGCTAGGCTTGTTCTTTCAGTATTCTTTAAAAGCCCCAGTCCAAATTAGCCACTTTAAAAAAACACACGCCCACAGCCTTACCTTCAAACATGCCAGTCTTTACTCGAAAACTGCTTTCATTTTTGCAGTGTAACAAATTATTTATAAACCAGTTATCTCAAAATATTGACTGAAAATATATGAAATATGAATTGTTTTTTGTAAACCGCAGCTTACCCTACAATAGTTCTGAAGCCCCGAGAACATGCTAAAGAATCACAGAAGCAGCAAAGAGAAAATCGAAGTATGCACAGTGAATTTAAAATGTAGGACTCTGTGCAAAGTAAAAGATCAAGTTTGGATGGTACAAAGACAACCATTTGGGGAAATCTCTATCAGCTATTCCTCTTAAAGAAATTGCAAAAGGAGATTCAAGATGTGTTTAAAATGTGATCAAAGAGTGGCCTCATATGCTTCTTGAATCATCAATTTCTAAAGGTCTGAAGTCTCCCATCTATCTCCTCGTCAACAGCGCCACAATGGCGGGAATGAGATGTTCCCTCTGAAATGGATAGATGTGGCAGATTTACAATGTGGCAGAAGAAACCAACTGTGCCCCTCCTGCAGTGAGCCCTGTTCAAATCAGTACACTTCCCAGTATTCTGCCACTAACACATTAACACTACCATACAGTACATAAGACAGCCAGGGAGGTATACACTAGCAATCTCCAAAGAGCCTCTCAGGCTAATGGTGGCCCTTTGCCTTCCTTCTCTTAACGAGCACAATGTCCTAAGGAGGAGTGATATTGGCCTTTCTCCAAATGACTGATTTTCACTCTCCACCCGGTTATAATAAAATTGTCCACCAAACAAATAGAGGAAATACTTCTGCACAGCTCATTGACTTCAGAAAATTGATTTGATTCTATTTGACTTGAGGGACTAGGCTTTACTGTAGAATGGATGCAGGAGTTGGAGTGAATGCAACGTTACATTTGAGGGGATAAAAATGCTTCAGCCATATGGCTTGAAATAATGTAGTGTGCTGCACTGCAGTTTTATGTGAGTGGGTGCCAGGTTATTCTACAGTTTGTGTATCAGTACATCACTATGTGAGCACATCTACAGTATACACCTGTGCTCAGTATGCGCATAATGTGCTTGTATCTATGCCAGAGGGCCTACTGCATGTCACAGCTGAGGAACAACTTTTAACTGTGTATTTTTTTTTTTGCATCGAAGAACCTGAACACCACCGTGGCCCAGGACTGGTGTTTGGCTCTGCAGAGGCTTATTCGCATCAAAGAAGACCAGATTCAGAGTGCTAACAAATGTCGCTTACGCCTGCAGGTGCCCGGCAGGCCAGACAAGTGAGTAGTGTCTCAAATACAGTTATGGCTCTAAGTAAAATCCACATATTCATATGAGTATATAGATCATATCTGTAATGACAACAACAGTAACAACAACGAGAACACGAGTAAAAACAAGAAAAGGAACAACAAGAGCAGCAACGGCAGCAGGATTTCCCTCATGTTGCTCAGTGATTTAAAAGGTGCAAACTGAGGATGGGAGTGCATGTTTTAAACTGTGGAGTTGATTCCAGGAAACGTCTTGCTGATGAAATTGCCTCATCCATAACTCTGAAAACAGGCCATCTCATGTAGCACTAAAAGATAATAGCCGGTGACAAACATTTTAATGTCTCCTGCGCACTAGGGTTATAATAATGAAGGATCCTGACGTTGTGCTCCCGAAGCTCCTCAGAGCATATTCCCTGGGCTTATTCTCAACCAGAGTTAAATGCCTGCTCCTGACCCTTCGCAAGTGAAAGATGGAAACAAAGTATTCTGTAGTGAGTGGGTAATTACCTGAGTCATATAATTCATTCCCTTGAATGCTTGGATAGAATAATGGATAGCCCTCATAAGATGTTCTTTTTTCAGGATTGAGGGTATGAATTCATTATAAGTCGGATACTTTTTGCATTTTCAACTTCTGTGGCATCTTATCAACCTTTACAGTCTCTAACATGCTAGCCCAACACATACTTTATTTCTGAATTCCTCAATTGCTCCTTTGGCTTAACCAGAGGAGAAGGATCCATGTTGTTATCATATTAGCAGACGGCATGACACACTCATTTGAGTACAGTATGCCCAAAGCCAAATTTCATTCAGCATCATTCATCTTCTATACTATACTTCAGTGCTATAATTCAAGTCCTAACTGTAGGCTACCAGAATATCAATTTCATACACTTTTAGTTTTTATATATCAAATATATAGCCTATACACACACACACACACACACACACACACACACACACACACACACACACACACACACACACACACACACACACAGTATTTATGTGTTAATATGTTAATAAACCACACAATTTAGAGGGAAGATTGGTTCTGAATGCTCCCCTGATGTGACTTTTTTTTTTTTGGTATGGCTTCCAATTTCTCTCCATTATAATGGTAAAAGCTACACAAATAGACTCAGCAATGTATCAGCAGTCTATGAGTGTGGCCATCTACAGGTGAGATATCTTGCTTTTCTTATTTGTCTCAACACTTCTTATACTTAAAGCAGATATATATTCTCATGTGCATCTCTTTATTGCGCCTAAGTGGCAGTAAAGAATTCAGATATCAGTGATCCTAAATTAATACAATATTGAGATATGCTGGAATTGTCCGGAGATAAAGAAAAGGTGATGATAAGCAACAAATCCTTCCTAGGTAAGCCAGCTACTCACTTCCCTGCTAAATTCAAGCAATTGTGGTTGTTTTTCCCGAGATAGCTAGCTAATTTGTTAACTGTTAGGTCTATCTGAAGACACTTCAATGCTGTGTTGAAGTAACAGCAGTTTTATATGCCAATCTTGGGGGTAGCGTTTCCCACCCTGAGTGTTCAAAATGGCTGCTTTATTACAATAACAGTACAACTAAACCCCTAAAAGATGTCCCACCTAAAACATGCTGTCCCACTTTATCTAACTAAGTGGAACAACTGAAAAAAGAGTTTAAAAATTCAATCATCATAATGGCAACTTTTTTTTTGGATGCAAGTATTATGTATAATAGTATTATGTCTTTAATAAAATTTGACACTGCACAATATTTAGGATGTTTTATAGTCTTACAGCATTAAAACAACAAACAGTTAGTGTTCTCTGACAGTATGCAATCCTTGGCAGGTTATCATGTCATACATAAGCGTACAAATGTAAAATCACAGGTCGGCTGTTGGTAAGCTGGAGCACTTCTTAACGTGTTGAAGTGGATCCTGGTGGAGCAACTACTGAATGACTGCGTGACGACTATAAGAGGAACAAAGATAGCAAGAAGAGAGAGTCTGAGTAGCTGAGAGTTCTGCAGAGGAACTGGGGATAGAAAATGATGGGAGATTACAATGGATTCCACTTTGTGGCTCCTGGTGGGTGGAGGATAAGGAAGAGGCAGGGAAGAAGAAAAAGAGAGAGAGATTGTGACGAAGAGAGAAGAGAGATAGCCCTGCCGAGAGAGAGAAGTTTGAGAGAGAGAGAGAGAGAGAGAAAGAGATACAGAGAGAAAGAGAGAGAATGATGATCTGTACATCCCTACAAAAGACGTGGCTTGGTGCCGGCAGGGCAGCGGCAGTCAGAGGAGGGGCCTCATGCATGGGAGCCAGGGAGAACCTAACTGTGCTCAGCCAAGCTAAAGTGACAGCTTGAGCAGCAGAGCTGTGCAGATCGGTTCCCCCACATCTCCCAGCTTCCTCGTCGGCTGTCACACCAGGCCTGCAGGGCCAATCTGCTTACTCAGATGTTTGGTGGAGCCAGATGTCATGCTTACAAGAGAGTCCCCGAATTCCCCTTCAAGGGGTACCCTATTTGCTGAGTTCCAGTGATAATGTCATTAGCAACTGCACCGACAAGGAGATTTCCCACCCTTACATCTGTCCAAGCTGTAGATTTGTATTAACCCCATCAGGGTGCATACAGTATGGCATATTGCAAAACAGAATCATTTTCCGCTATTGAGGGACACTTAAAAAAAAAATTTAAATCAGAGCGAGCAAGACCTGGGCTGAAATTACACTTGGAGATGGTCACAGCGTTTGTGTGGAGAGGGATCAGATAAAAATGTCAGTTGAAAGAGAGAAGCTCCTTTAGGAAAAAGAGCCAGCGCTGGGTGTGTGATAGCAATCTAATTGAGGCTGGGCCTGGGTGGCGGGTGGCTGGACTGGCAGCGGGCCTCGGGGCTGGGGGTGACAGGTGGCGCAGCGGGTGCCCAAACCATTCTGACACTACCCAGGGTGCAGCAGTGGCAGATTGCAGGGGAGAACAGTGGGCAGACTGAATCTCTCTCTCGCTTTCTCTCTCTCTCTCTCTCTCTCTCTCCCTCTCACACACACACACACTTATTTTCTCTTTCTATCCTGCTCTTTTTTGTTCCTAATCACAGTAACAATCACAGGATACAACAATGCTTGCAGAGGCTGGATGTGCACGTTAATGCGCACCCACGTTCACATGTGCACATGAATTCATACCTGCTCACGAAGTCATGCACGCACACAGCTCACGCACGCATCTCAGACACAGAAGCGCACGCACACACACACACGCACAGATAGGAACACACTGACACACATACAGCCGAGCCTTTGCTCTGCGGGTGAGAGAGTGGGACCGCAGCAGGGACCCCCTGTACTGAGTTGGTCCCCTCCTGTCTGGCCGCGAGCGTCTCTCTGCAGTCAGGCAGCACATCACAGCCTCCACACTGCAAACAGACTGAGTACGTGGAGAGAATCCTGACTGCCGCCTCAAAGGCACCAGCCTACGTGTGACAGCAGTTCATTAACATCCACTTTTACTGTGTCTGCTGGAGCGACTACAGGCACAGTTACATGGGCCACATTGGCAAGCGACAGATATAGAGTTCAAATTTCATAGTTATGGCAAATGTGTTTGTTGCTTCACCCCAATCCCACTAGCACAACATGCAAAGGTACATGAAGGATTCTGAAAAAGTGGCAGATGCACATGCAGTCAACTGTAATCTAAGCCTGTAGCCTCTTTCGTTTCACTGGTCATGGGCCCTTTTAGGGAGGCTGTGCAGGCTACCTGTGAGGTGCCACGAATGTCATATCACATGTCACATTTATAGCCACATCAGTGATCTGCGTCCCATTTCCAAAGAGTGCTATCATGTCTAGTTCTTTCTGCCTGAGTGTCTAGTCCATCCTGGATCAGATGGGCAAGCTCTGGCACTGGAGGGCCCTTTCGACCTTATGTCAGCGTCTGGAGAGCAGAAGGGTTTCTGTGATTGCTCCGTGTGTCTGGAGAGAGGAGGTGTGTCACGGGTGGGTGCATGGCAGGCTCCCGCTTAACATCTGTCCCATCCTTGTGCATTAGTGTACAACAGTACATGAATCCAGGGACTATTTTTTTGTTTGCTCGGCATCATATTTATTCACACCATAGGAGCTGCTACTGTTGGCCAGTGAGCAGGTCCATTGGAGCAGTTTGTGTTAAGGGTATGACCACATCTACAGTTTATTTTCATTGTGCCAAATTTACTTTGTTGCATTTTTGTATTTGGTTCATTCAGGTTCACTCAGCCCAATTACAAGCAGACCAGGGCTTGCAAACAAAAGACACATGGATTCACAAGTAGCTTGTTTATTGGACAGAGTTTTGGTAACCTGTCATCCCATGAGGTTAGAGATTTTAGTGGTGGTGGTGGTGGTGGTGTTTGTGTGTGTGTGTGTGTGTGTGTGTGTGTGTGTGTGTGGGGGGGGGGGTCAAAACAAATCTGACTCCACTCCCTATAGTGTATGATGGACTTGTTGGCGCTCTTTGCTCTATTTGTGCTTCTTTGTTCTCTCCAGGAGCTGTGGAATGTGCTCATCGGCTCATATATTGAGCAGCCATTTCACATCATGTTGAATCTCCCAAGGTTCATTTTGTTGTGTTAGGCTTTCCACGCATCAGTAACTGCTGGCTACCAGATGTCAACATCCGTCTGCTTATACCCACAAAACCTTGTGTTTTGGGGTTGCTTCCTGTAGTTGGCTTGGATTATGTTCTCACTCTTAATGAACTGCAACACATTTTGCTGAGAAGAGGACGCAGTGCGGTTATTTGGTGCGGCCCAGAGCTTGATTGGCATTGTTCTCAACTGTCCAAATGAACCACCAGTAAACATTCCAGCGGTCAAATAAACTGTTCCAAACACGTTTGGTGTGAAAACGCCCTTAGTGACAGGAAAGATAATGGTAGTTGTTGAGGGAGGGGAGGGCTGACTGGTTTCTCCCATTCAGTGCTGGGATTTGAACCGACAACCTTCCAGTCAAAAGCATGCTTCTCTATCTTAGTTTCTCTTAAAGTGTTTAGTTTCTTATGACTGAGTGTCCAGTTCAGATAAACAAACTCCCATAGGGACACAGGACGGTCTCTTTGACCTCGACTCAATATCCCTCTCTGGCTGTTCGCTGTTTCTGGGGAGTGGAGGTGAACCGGTGGGTGCATGACAGGCTGCCGCTCAGCACTCACCCCTACATCTGTCCCGTCCTTGTGCATTAGTGTCACACGTGCGCCTCGGCACTGACCCGCAACCATAAATCAGCCGGGCCGGGTCCTCGCCTCACACCCCTCCCCTGCCCTGCCCTGCCCCCGTTCCTCCGCTCCCCCTCCCTCTCTCCGACTCTCCTCGCCTCTCAGCTCTCCTCATCTCCCCTCTGCCAGCGTGCCTGAGTCTGCTTCTCCATTCTGGCAGTGCACCACACCTGCACTGCGGCTGTCAATCAGCGGGGTTGGGGGGAGGACTCGGAGACTGCGCTCAGTTTAGCATGTTTGAGGCTGTGTGGGCATGGAGCATTGCCCCAGCAATACAACCAAGTGAGCTGCTGTATTCTCGTCACTCCCTGTCTCTCTCCTTCTGTCTTCTGGCATATTGCTTCTGCTATATTTAAGCAGCAAATGGTGTGAATTACACTTCTTTGTGCAAGCTCCACTTTTCAACACGTCAAGGAAGTTTGAGATCTTACTCACGTTATTCTGTCCCAGTCTGCAATCTCTCTCTCTCTCTCTCTCTGTGTTTCTCTCTCTCTCTCTTTCTGCCTGTCTCTCCTCCTCTTTGAGATGAAAATGAATTTGCAGCGGGCAGCGGCAGGTATGACAGAAGCAGAATTTCAGGCTGCACACTGTTATCCACTCAATTACCTTCTAATGATGTCTGAATGTGAAATTGTCTTCCTTATGTGTGTCTGACGGAGACCTTAGCCTCCCCCTTTTCTCTCGCTCGCTCTCTCTAGCACTCTCCCGTTCTTTCACTGCTTCAGAACCACTGTAGAGTGGTTGTACAGGTGACTGAGACAGGGCCATTATTCTGGAAAGCTGCTCAGGGCTTTAAAAAGATGGCTCATCCATGGCCAGACAGCCTGCTTGTTGTCCCAATGAGGCTTGATCAATCCCGTCTATGGATACACACTGGCCATCCAGGTACTATACTGCTGCTGATATACTGCTAACTCGCTGTCGATACTACCAGTCTCGCTTTATACTGCTCAGCATTACAAAATTATTACTTCCCAACATTTTACATTGTGTTGACAGCAGAGACAGCCAAATTAAAAAATATATAAAATGGATGTTTAGAGGGAAAAAAGTTCACTGACAAAATAAAAATACGTTTTTTTTAGGTGGGAATCTACAAACGGGAGATGAGTTTCTACTCCGCTTTTGTGTTTCTAGCTATTTTTTCTCTGCTTAGCCCCACCTCTCCATATCTATCCTGTTTTCCTGAATGGTCATTTCCATTTCCTTTCTATCCAGTGTCCTTAATAGGAATAGGTTGTAACTCCTGACTCTGAGCTGAGCACATAAAGGAAAAATCCACCCTAAAACCCTTTAACACTTTTAAACACTTTGCGTTGCTGGGCCCATTCTGTTGTTTGGTGGTATATTTTCGTCTTGTGGATAACTTGCCAAATGTAGATGACGTGATGTCATGTTGAGATATTTCCAATGGAGTTTAATTTCATCTAAAACATTAACGGTAAACAACGGTTTTGGTGTCAGTCCCTTAGAATCAAAGACCAAGGGGCTTCTTTCTAGACTCACCGTTTTGCACCAACGTTCAACAGTCATACAGAGACAAATGCATTGTAGAAGAAGCAGAGAGACCCATTTCTCCACTGACAGTAGCCTCAATAGACCAGAATCAATGAAGCAACAAGACATATTGCGTTTGCGAAAGGGGCACGACTCTCACTTTTTCCCAACTATCACTATCACTATTGCTCTCTCCACCTACAGTACTGTGCAAAAGTCATAGGCACCCTAGATTTTTTATATAAATTTTGTCTTAGATGTTTATTTATTTGTTTTCTGCATTAGTGTGTCAGTAGGCTGCTCTTTATAGTACATTTTGGGATATTTAGAAAGCATTTAGAAAGCATCTTCACTTTACAGATTTTTTTTTGTACATGTGCCTAAGACTTTTGCACAATACTGTACATGTTCTGAATGCAACAAAAGCAGGCACATTCTCCAGGGGTTGTCGAAAGGCATTCTGGAAAATGTAGGAAATCACTAACTGAAGTAGAAGTAGACGAAGCAGGTTGAGGGGAAAGTGGGTACAACAAAGAAGTGAATTACAACACTTCATCACAAAATAACTACTGGAATGCATTGAACGTCACAGATTGATGATATATAACAGTGTGTCCAAGGGTGGATTTTTCCTTTAAGTTTGTTTTACTTTTACCAGCTGGTCAGAAGCACACTGAAATCCCTGGCTTATTTTAAGACATATTGTTGGTTTTATAAGATAAGATAAGACAAGATAAGATAAGATAGCACTTTATTGATCTCCATGGGAAAGATGCGTTATCGTCTGGTTATTTCCAAATACATGAATCCTTATGGTAGTGAAGTAGGGTAGTCTCCGATGTAGAAACCTGATTTTGGATGTTAGAAGAAAGAAAGATGTCATTGGGGTTATCAAGCGGGCCAGTTCCATCACAGAAGTGTCATTGAAGTAGAGCCATGGCATCTTCAGAGGGCTCAACCAGAGGTGGGAAGTAACAAAGTAAAAATACTTTGTTACTGTACGGTACTGTAAGATTTTCAAGTATCTGTACTTCACTTAAGACTTTTTACTTTTACTCACTACATTTCAAAAGAAAAAACTGTACTTTCTACTCACTACATTTTCAAAACAGACTCGTTACTCTCGGGAAATCATCAACCGATTTTTTTTTTATTATTATTAATTTTCCGCATCAGACATCTTCCATCCCGGAAGCAGCTGATCAAGCGCTAAATGTGATTGGCTGCTTGTTCACCAAAGCGACACCAAAAAGGAGGGAAAGGGACAGAGAGAGAGAGAGAAGCAACATGAAGGAGAGAGAAGCAACAAGAGAGCAGAGAATTAATGTTAGCTCAACAGAAAATCCCTGTTTAGTACATTAGAAATCACTTTTTTAGACGACTACTTTTACTTTTATACTTTAAGTAAATTTAAGACCATGTACTTTTATACTTTGACTTGAGTAAAGGATTTGAAATGGTACATCAACTTTTACCAGAGTATATTTAAGTATTTATATTTTACTTGCGTAAGGAATTTGTGTAGCCTACTTCTACCACCTCTGGGCTCAACAGTAAATATTTGGTGTCCTAGAACCAGCCCACTCGATACCAGCTGTCAGCGCTGAATGATAACACCTATCCTCACCTACACTAGACGGACACTACGCCGACAGTCAGCCTGGAGTCGGTGAAGAGGATACATTTTGTTTATTTAAAGATATAAGAAAATGAAAAAAAAAAAAAAGATCAAAGACCTCAGGCTTTGATCCCCTTTTTCCCTGGCCCCAAGTATCTTTGCGAAGATCTAAGTGCGTTAGACACCGTTATCTATCTTGGATTTGACCTTATAGAGCCTTTTCTCCAAACTGCTGCTTTCCAAGCGAGGGCATTTCTGGACAGCAGTGACCTCTAATTGGCCCAAACTGAGCTTATACTGCCCAAGCAAGACGCGTTCTCAGCATGGGGAGAGAGAGAGAGAGCAAAATTAGATGGAGTTTTATGTGGGCTTCATGGTTTTCTTTGTGTTAACACCTGTCTTTTTGCTTTCCTTTCCTGTTCTCTTTTATTCTTTGATCTCAGTGTAGTCGTGACTGTGTTCGCAGCGCTCACGGTCAGCCTTGGCTGGCGGCAGAATGTGGCCTTCGCTTCCACATTTCTCTGTTCACACTGGGTGAGAACTGTGCCGTTTGTCAAATCTCCATGGTGACAGAACCTTTTCTTTCTCTGCACTTTGTTGTTTTTATTTTATTTTTTTGTCCTCTCTCTATTTCCTACAAATACTACCTGTACTGGAGGTGTTTACTTCCAAAAAATGCAATTCACAATTTGTTGCAATTGCAGCTATTAATGCAATCCGCTGGAAAACACAAAGTCACAAAGGTAATCCGATTATTTTCAGTTACTTTTGGATTACCATCTGCAACCTATGTTTTTCTCCAGTAACAGATTAAAGTTCCATTTTTTGTATTAGTATTTGCTCATGTTCTGTATGAATGGAGGAAAACAAAATGATCCCAAAAGACGGCATATTTAGCACTTGTCAAAAGCACCTAAATGATCATATACTGTAGGCACAGAGGCGAAATACAGCCAAATGGATCACCATGTAAACAAAGTCCAGCATAAAGATGTGTGATTTGGCATGTTACATGGCCTCAAGCAAACCGCATTCAGATGATTTGCATAGAAGAGAAAGACAGGACATTTTTCAACTCTTGTTAAAGTTCAAATCATGTATCCATAATGAAACCTATATGCATAGAAGAATAGGCTAGTCAGTGTTGTGCGTGACACACCACATCAGTCAATTTAGAGATTTTGTTGAATGATTTTGTATATATATATTTTTTAACGTCTTCATTAATTCATGAATCATTAAGCTTTCTCTTTGGATTGCAATGATCTTGATCTACGGTGGCAGAGAATACCTAGTGGTGAAGACCGTCCTGTAACCGAGCGTTTGCATTTTTGCTCACAGAAGCCGCTATGTCTATCAAAGTGTCCTTGAGCAAGACACTGAGCCCCGACCTGTTCGTCCACTCTGAGCCACACTTGAGAACGGCCTCGGGTCAATTGCCTTATTTGTAATTTTTTTTTATCTCAATGTGGTCTCAACAGAGAATGCAGAAATATGTATTTGTGTGCATGTGCATAAACTGAGCAATTGGAGAACACACACACAGAAACACCTTCTCTTTCTCTCTCTCTTTGTTTCTCTCTCTCTCACACACACACACACACACACACACGCGCGCATGCACACAAGGTCTGGCCAAAATTTGTGTTTCTTCTCGCTCTGTTTATCTGTATTCATATCCTGTATTGCTCAGTAAAATACTTTGTGACAAGCATAAACACAATAAATTTTATGTGTGTGTATGTGTGTGTTTATTCTCCACTAGGTCAGGACGCCCTGTCAGTTTCATGGTGGTCTTCAACACTCCCAACCCCCTTAGTAAGATCTCCTGGGTCAACCGTCTGCACTTGGCCAAGATCGCACTACGTAAGCACACACACACACGCACACACACACACACCCACTCACACAGGCGCGCGCACACACACACACACACACGGGCACACACACAGATTGGATTGCTACGTCATCGCTATCTAAATAGGGTGATGTAATGCAGTGAAATGTAATAACAATGTCTTAAGTCGGACGCTCAGACACTTCATCACTGTTTGCTTTAGTTTCTATTGGCTAAGCGCAAAACTGGTGTTATGACTTATATAATCAGGGAAAAGGCAAGACTCTCAAATGGGGTCAAGTAAAGTGTAGGAGCTGAGGAAAGAGGCAGACTGTTTGAACAGTGTTGAATTAACAAGTTGTATTCTAAGACGCTATCTATCCATTTTGGAAACAAACATTACCCGAGGCTCATCGTTCAGCAGAGGATTCAGCCTGTGAAGGTATAATCATTTTGTCATCTAACGACTTTGGTTGCCTACTGTCCTTGAAAAAGCATTGGAATTTGTTTTAATTTTGCACTAGAGATCTTTTGTAAGGCTAAGTGCCACTTTTCTCAAACCTTGGATATCTCAAACTCTGAAATTTGGCAGTGGTCAACATCCAGTACTGGAAGAAATAAAACGGCCAGACCATGCCCAGCAGGGAGCAGCACAGTTCTTTCTTTTATCCTCCCATCCTCATGCCTCCACCCCTCGCCTTGCCCTGCCCGGGCCTGTGCCCACTATGCAGTCTGGCCACGCTGTAGTACAGGAGGTCCTCCTCTCTGGGGTTCATCAATGCATGCTGTGAGCCACTGGCAAAAGCAGAGAGGGGACTACCGAGGACATTAATCTGCTTACTTGGCCATGATGGCACGATTTTTAACCCCCCTCACCCCACTCCCCCCCCCCCCCCCCATCCTTTCCTGCTCCCCTGGTTGCCTTGAACATTCCTCCTTGTCACATGCACACTCTACTCTGAGTTTGTTATGTATTCAATTTTTCACACGGCGCTGCGCTAGCGTGTAGCTCCACTCTCTGTGTTGCGGCTGCTTATGTCCCAGAGGCCGTCATTGTGACCTCCCGTACAGAGATCTGTAAAGGTTTCACAGGAAGTTATTGGAAGAAGATTAAATGACAAAAAATGAAATGTCCCGCTTAGTTGAGTGGCCAGAGATGCGATTGTTGTGTGGTTAGTATCCAAGGGCAGCCCAGTGGAGTCGGGAGAAGGTCAATGGGAAGCCTGAAATATCTGTGCTTTACAGAAGTTGTCCTCAGTGTTTGCTTCTCTCTATATCTTGAGTATCTCTGTTCTTTTGCATTGCATTGAAAAGAGCACACAATACTGCTGGCCTAGCTTTCACAGACGGGGGAAAGGGGTGCATGATGCATACAGTACATCTGTAGGTTCTCCACCAGAGCTTGCAGTGTGGTTTGTGTCAAAACTGCATCAAAAACATCAGGCTGAGCGGAGTGGATCCTTTGGCTGCAGTGAAGCGCAGCATCCACAGTCTTGCCTTGTTGCTCACACCTTTATCAGCAACGCAGCAGTGTTACTGATGAGGACAGTGGCATCGTTACAGCATGCAGCTCCCTTCCCATATGGCTGGTGCGTGGACATAGATGACATTCAAAGCCAAACCATGCAAGTCATCCATGGCTGTCATACGGATGAGGAGCTGTATGCCATAATAATGTTTATAGAGACCATCAAAATCACAGCACGAATTGTACAGAACAGGGAAAAAAAATCTGTTGCCATTGTCAAATAAAATAAAAGTCCATTTCCTAAAATTCATTCAATAAACATTTATTTGGCTTCTATTTGGAAAGAAAACATCAAGCCCTTCCTGCAACCCCCTCCTATTTTCTCGCTGTCTTGGGATGTAATACATTTCCACACCCTTAAGACATGGGATGAAACAAATAATTATCAACATATCAATATTAGACACATTGTTTTCACTACATTGATTGACTTTGCCATAATGGCACCATTTTCAGCACCGCCCACCCCTTCCTTGTCATCCTCTCCTACTACCTCGTCGCCTTGAGCACTTCTCCTTGTCACAGACTGTCTCTACTCCTGTATGTATTTGGAAAGCTAAAATTAAAGTCTTTTTTATGCTTTTTTTTTTATGACTTACACAAGTTTCAGATGAATAGACTAATCTTGCATGTTTACATTTCCCTTCCAGAGTCACTTATCATGAGTGCAACAGTAAAATAAGATTCAATTTCATCATCAGGTTACAAGCAGCCAAGTGTGAGGAGCGCAGGTGTTGGGGCCGTTGGTATCACGGAAATAGTCCTGTGACCAAAGAATGATCATGAAAGAGGAAAGTGCAAGACACCCTTGACAGCAAGCATCCACTCTGCTGAAGTGTCCTTGAGCAAGGCACTGAACCCCTGCCAGCTCCAGGAGAGCTGCTGGAGGAGGGAAGTCAAATGAGAGATTTTCCTTTGGGGATAAATAGAGTATAACACAAAATATAAATATTTATACCGTGTATATTGAGGATATCAATATTTGGGACATTTTGTCACTCTCACATTGATTTACAGATCTCTTGTTAAAGTCAATGACAACATGTACAACTATATACAGTATATATATTTTATATTTGATTGTGTCATCATTTTTATATTACAAAGTTCATTTACAATATTCCATAAGCAGTAATCATATTCCACATTCAATACATTAATATCTTTAGATACACTTTTTTTTTATTCACCCCCAAGTTATTTAGCCTGGAAAGAAAAGAAAAAAGAAAAACAGACCAGGCGCAACATATAAAGCACCAGGGGGTTATATATATTGAGCTGAACATTGTAAGCAAATGGAACAAGGTACAACAGCATACAGATTGTCCTCAGCTTTACTTTTAGCTTTGTACTTCCACCGCATTTAGCAGGCGCCCTTTTGTATTCACCTTTCACTAATAGCTGATACATACATATGTATTCATAAATAAACAGCCCACACAACGTCAACCCTCTCCATTTGCAATCTCACGCAAACCAAGGCTAATGGAAATGTTTTATGGTGATTAGCTAATAACGGTGTCTGCTGACACTTTGCTATTGATTGTCTGAGTGGAGAGGTCAAAAAAACGAAAATAGCAGCTTTGCAACTTGGACCGAGTGACAAAACATTTTAGAAATTTACAAAGTGCTTTACCTGCTTAAGGGACTATCCCCAGTGATTATGTTATTATGTGCTATTGTGAATAAACTATGAACTCAAATCAACAACCAATCAAGAATATTCATATTCACGATTGATTCGATTTTATTTTCTGGATAATACCTTTCTGTGTAACACACATCAGTCTGATGCTACTTACTAAAATATAAACTATGAATTTACTTAAAGGTTTATATCAAGGTGATACTCCCACACCCTTGTGCATTACCAGTGTTGACAGCCCACCAGTAACCACCAATTGTATTTGAATTTTGCCATAGTTTTACAATGTGTTCTCATGCAATGCTCGTATTCTTGATTTGTGCTATACCTATGCATGGCCAGCTGTATAACCACTGCACTAAAACAACTTTGGTTAAAGTGATGTTGAACTTTGGTAGTACAATTATTACAATTATTGGTAAACATACTATTTTCTTCATTCCATCGTGAAAGGTTTAATAAACATAAAGAAAGCGATTAATTTAAATACAATTCAGCAGCATGACTAGCTTTTAGATATATTGTCAGATTCTGCTTTGTTCGCATTCATTTATGTGTTAGAAGTGTTATTTTCAGACCTGTTCCTCCATACAATAGCAGTGAATGGAGACAGGAAAAAAACGCAATTCTCCAATTGTCTCTACCAGAGCAACAGATATTAGAGGATCGCTGATTTTGGGGTTATATCATGTCCAGGAAGCTGCACAACCCAAGGTACTACCAAAGTTCAACATCACTTTAAGGTTAGGGTAAGTTCATGGTCATGGTTAAATCAGAAAAACCTTTACTGAATATGAAACTTTACTTACTGCAGAAAACTTCACAAGTTGGGAATTGAACGCGGGTCATCAGAGTTGAAGCAAAATGTACACACTAGGGTGCATTACGTTTCGTAACTACAACTACTCACTTGATATGAGATCAGGCTGAGTTTTAAATGAAACAAACTGTATCCAGTGAAGTCAGGAATAAGTTATTGATAAATGATTGCTTGATTGATTTGACATTTCGTGAGCTCGGTTCTATCTGGGTAGAGTACAGCTCTGCGATATCGAGCATCAACGATTTGACATACCATCTGACAAAACTGTGCTTTCTATGTTTTCAATATTTAACCCCAAAATGTTCTTATTTAAAATATAACACCACAGAAGCGTGAAGTAACATTCAAAGATCATGAATATGTGGATAACTCAATTTTGATAAAAAAGTCAGATAGAAACTTATAATTCAAAGCTCACGATTTGCAGTTGCGTCTAGATCACATACATTTCTTCTCTCATGACCATACTTATACACAGCATCATTGTGACACATTGGCACCTGTGTAATCATTCGTTTAAACGCAGAGGAGGGGAAAAAGCCTGGAAACATTTTTCCTTGAATCCCAGGGGGAAATAGATCAGCACCAACCTGGCCAGGATGACAATTACATGTTAATTGCATTACACCCACTCTTTGCCTTCCCATTTAACCAAATGTAATTACAATAAGGGAGTTGTTGATTTAATTTCACGGATGGCCTGGTGTCATCGAGGCTCTCTCGTCATTGCGGGCGGATGCAGGTCTGCCGTGTGCTCGGGGGAGACCTACAGTTGAATCAGCATTTCAAACCCACCGAACCGTGGTCTAGTTTAGTTTGAAATGGGTGCCATGCTCCAAAATGTCCCCGAATGGTGGACGCCGCAAATAGCAAATGTTCTCATGCATGATTTAGTGAGTGATTAGACATCACGAAACTCATTTTCCCAGACTCATCTTCACACCAATGTTTATCCTGTTACCTCCATTTAGAGGCAACACAATTATATCCCTCAGCTGTATTTCATAGCCCTGCCTGTCCCACACATATGAACATCAATGGCTTTCCTTGACATTCCTTTGTACCATATTATAAACTATGCTATACATTCAAAGCACATAAGCCATACCAGTGCATTGCCCATAAACGAAACAAAGGCAACTGGCACCATTTCTGGCTTGTTAATGCCGTGAGATTCTCTCTAAACACTTTGTGCCTTGAGCATTTCCGCAACATTTTGCAGCCGGCGACGTGGATTTAAAAAAGTTTAAATGGAGATAGTTCTACTTAAGTGGGATGCTGAAGCTGCTCTAGCAGTGAGGCTTTACATGATATAATATGGCAGCCAAGCCCGATAAGACACGTTTCCAGTAAACAGCATTTGTCACTTTTGCAACCACATGTGGTGTAGTTATGAGGCCTTGAAATAGAAAGCGAGAATTACCCCACGGTGGCGCTTCGCTGGGAGCCCTGGGGTCCATTAATAACCTGGCATGTGCGGCAATATGTACCACTACATCTTTTATGCCTCTCGGAGCGGCCCTACTGTTTCTGAAGGGTCTTCGTGAAATAGCCAGAAGCATTGCCTAATTAATGGGCTTTCTCACTGCAGAATTAATTGCTTCCTACCATGAATGCAGTCCCAGCCCTATCAGACGAGGTTAAGGCTGCAGACTTTGACGGCCCTCACACGAAGAACAAGAGGCCGTCAAATCATGAGAGATTGCAGCCGAGAAGTCGGAGACAGAAACAGAGGAATGGATGAGGGCAGCGAGAGGGAGATGCTGAGGGTGTGTGTGGGAGTGTGTGTGTGTGTGTGTGGGGTGGGGTGGTGAAAGGATGATTGAGACAAGCAATCAGTCCCACCGCAGGGAACAGAGGGCAGGCAGGGGGCTGTTGCCCGCGGTTACGCTGCTAAGTGTGTCAGTCTCTCCCTCTTTCCCTCGCACGCGGATCAATAGATGAGTGGAGTGCGGCTCGGAGGTTCTGGCACACACTCTGGCACGCCTTCTTAATCCACTGTGTGATAACCTGTGCCATGGCGATGTATACCGCACAGGAGATGAGCAAGGGGGAGGGGTGTGGGGGGTGGGAGGGGTGTTGCTATATCCACCCCGCTGCGTAGGCTTTAGGGGAAACTGCACTTTCATTACCCGGAGAATTAAGTTTGCTTGGTTGCTATGGTAACTGTGATTATTTGCATTCTCTCAGATTACATTAGCTATATCTCGCGTACAGCATCTAGCTTTTTATTTTGTGCTATTAAAGCGGTACGTCTACTCGATGAAAAAAGCTGAAAAGATTTCCTTTTTGATAACGCTTTTGATATACAGTAAGCACCCCCCACCCCCACCCCCCTCCCCTTCAGAAAAAAGGCATTCACTCACTCTGTGCTGGAAGGATTTTCCCTTAGCCCTAAAATTAATCTGTCAGACAGCAAAGATTATCTCCCTATCTCGCTGTGCTCAAACATGGGAAATGTTTATGATGAGTAAACATTATCACGGATTTAATTAACAGATCCCACACTTGCATTGATCCGTGGGAAATATCAATTGCACTGGTGTATTTAATTAGTCTATATCTTTGCCCTTTGTGTCACCAGGGTTGATAGAGCACCATGCTCTGCAAATTAATCTTCATCAGCAAAAGACTTGAAACAAAAGCATGATTGGAATAAAGAAACTGAGAAACTAAATCCCCCTACTTAGTATTCTAACCCTCCACACACATATCTTTTTACCTCCTCTCCAATGATGTCGTTATATAGTTACAATGGCTGGGAGTGAGTACACAATAGATGGAATTAACCTGAGCTCTCACCTTGTGGAATCCCACCATTTATAGATTGCCTTTAATTACCATTGTGAATAAATAAAGGGCCACAGAGGGCAGTTGATTATAAATTCTTCTGCAAAAAAAAAAAAAAAAAAAGTAAAAAAAAAATATCAATGTGATGATATTATTTCACTAGTTTTCAGTAGGGTTGGGCCGATGGACGATGCCATCGTCTGTCAACAAAAACTGATAGCCATCGATGATGGTTGAGACATTGTGATGTGAAAGATGATAGTTTACGTAAATTTGGCATAGTGTAGTAATGGGCAAGTAGTAGCCATGGTATACCATAGCAGAACTAGCTGTGCGCGCTTTTAACTGACTTTTTTAGGCTAAAAAAATCCTAGTTCTGCTTGATATAACAAAGTAACAATGTAACTCGCCACTTGCACTATAAACCTGTAGATGAGCGAACTCTTCTCCTCTCTCTGCCTGTCATTTTAGGAGAGAATAGCTTACATGTCGCAGAAGAAACCTCACACTATCTTTTCTAAATACCCTACGCCAGTGTTTTTACAGGTTTTAGTCAACGTAATGTACAATACACTGTAATGCAAATGTGCTTTACAGTGAGTTATGCTTTTCAAAATCCAATTCCGATGCCATGGTCTTGTTATCAAAGATCCAAACCATTGTCCAAGTTGGTATGAAGTGTGCACTTGTCCGTTTTCCATGTAAAAACCAGTTTAAAAAGTTGCGATAGCCTAGCTGGAAGCTAATGTTGGATCAACTGTGCAAGTGCAGCGGAGAATGAGGGCCCTGGACAGCTGAGCAGCTTTCTGGCCAGAGAGTGCCAGTATGACAATAGGAGCGTAAGACCTCCGCATGCTCAACGATGCTATCACCTATCAGCGATTTGTGGAGCTGCATATTGTCTGATGCAAGGAGCAGACATTGGCCCAACCGTAGATTTCAGTCCAGTTTCACTTGTGTCACCAACCTACTGCAAAAGTGAGTATCACGATAACGTGAAATATTATAGCATTGGCAGATTTTTTTACCTAATTTAATGCGTCTACCAGTAGAGTTTGAAATTTGATGAGTAAGGCGACCCCTTGAGTCTTGAATCCCTTAGTGGTTTACACCACGTACGCCCCCCAGCCTACAAAATTACATCAGACTTCGCCTCTCTATGTCGGTCTTGAACCCCTTCAGCTCTCTCCAACCAGTGAACACCTGACCGAGGTTCACTCCGGTCTTCCCCCAGGCTCTGTCACCCTCCTTCTTTGCTCTTTTTGCCTCCTCCATCAAAGGCTTCTTTTTGTGTTTTATTGAAGAGGGTACAGCTGTTGGGAGTGGTGTTTTTTCAATGGCTCCACCATCTGCAATTTTGAGCAGCTTCACGCTGTTCATTGAAAGTGAGGCAGTCCTCTTCCTGTTTTGGTTTATGCCTCATTCATGTCATATCGGAAGAAGTAGAAGAGCGGGATGATACTGCTACAACTTGGAAGAGCTCACGTGTTTAACTCGTTGGGACGTCCACATCCAAAATAATTGTATTTATGAATTTAAAATGATGCATAAACGAACTGCAGTAGACATTACTGGCTTTTCATTAACAGAGTTGATTGTGTTAGTGTGAACTGATCCTTATTATTTTTACAATCTTGGACTGCTGGCATCGGTGGATTTGCTGCAGTGCATGTGGGAGGCCACAAAAACTACGTCCTACTTGCAATTACAACTAGGAGGCTAACATGAACATTATTTACGGTAAATGTGACATAAAAGAACGCGGCATGAGGTGCAGTTCACAGGGAATTGTACCAGGGAGACATAGAATAAACACATAGAATAAACCAAGAGTCTCTGTGATAGTCTCATTTCCTGCTGTCATTTCATTTCATTTAAGTCAAAATGAATTAAAAAATGATATATCTAGGTAATGTTCTTACATGTAGCAGCTTTAAGGAAAAGGGAAAAGATGAGATTTCAAGACAACTTGATTAAATGTCTTGTTAAGATGGATATTTCCAGCAATGAATGACTAGTATGATGATTCAGTTAAGAATTTTCATGAGAAATAAGAGAAAACAAAAATCAAGATTTTTTGCTTCCTTGTGAATGGCCATTGAAAATCCTTGAGCTGGTCCACCTTGACCCCAAGATAAGAATTTGTTTTACAGCGCCGTGTTTTTCTTTTTTTTGACAAATCAAGGTGAGAATGATCTTCCTGCAGATAGAGCCATCCTTCTCAAGTGGAATGACGTACAGCGCAGTATCTCTCTTGCTTGTTAGGTTTCCCTGTCTGCAAAGTGTGTAGGAGTTCGATGCAAATACATTCATGATTTCAAGGTGTACATCTATTTGTATATGTGTGTGTGTGCGTGTGTGTGTGTGTGTGTGTGTGTGTGTGTGTTGGGGTGAGTGGCCTGTGTGTCCTTAATTAATGCCATATTCAATTTGGGTCTGTGCTTATCATTTGTTCACCATTATTCATCATCATTAATACATGGCAAAGGCTGAAGGTTAAGGCTAATTTGTGTTCTCTCAGACAACTGGTTTCTCTCTCTGTCTGTCCCCCCCCCCCCCCCCCCCCCCCCCCCCCCCCCCTCTCTCTCTCTCTCTCTCTCTCTCTCTCCCTCCCTCTCTCTCTCTCTCTCCCTCTCTCTTTCAATCTCTCTGTCTCTTTCTCTTCGTAATGCCATTTTAAATTTGGATACCAGGTCCGTTTTACCGACTGGCAAATAACGTCAGCATACCCGCACGGAACGTTATTTATGCTAATCTAATAATTAGCTGTAGAAAGTTGATGAGTACTCAGGGGTAAAGGAAAATCGCTGGACCTGATGCCCCACCTGGAGCAGTTACTGGCAAACTGCCCTCAATTAAAGTCTTTTAATAAATGACCCTACACCTCTCTGCATCCTGGCAGGGGCTCGCTCAGAGACGGGCAGCCCAGAGGCCAACCCCCCCAGAAATAAATTATTAAAGAACACTCCACAGTTTGAGATGACTGTAAATATAAATGACTGAATGATTCAAAACTTTGATTGTCTTCAAAGTAACCTCGCTGACAGCAGGCTTGCTTTAGTCACAGCTTTGCGCAAGAGATGAACTACTTATTGTTGATGGATTGTATTTGTATTGTGCTTAGCTTGGTGTGGCTTGTTCAGCTTTACTGCAAATGCCAATTTATGGCAGTAACATGAAGCAACATCAGATCAAGTGCCTCAGAAGTTAAGCCATTCAATTATAGCATTGTGAATATAGAAATTAGAATTTTTTCTTGGCTTGAAAAATCATTCACTCTCGTTTCAGTGTTTTCAAAGTATATACACCATGTAAACTTTTCCACTTGTCTTTCATATTTCATACAACTCGTCAAGGTTTCAGTCAAGTTCCCCTTCAGCTTCACAAAAGGAAGAAAGTCATTATGTGAGATATGAAAAGACGCACAACACTCCTCCAGCGCAGTTCATTCCTGTCCTTGATCATGTTCTCTTTCCTTTCTGCTCTGTCTCTTATAGGTTTAAGATTTAGTCAGATATAGTCAGGCTTTGTACCGGAGGTCTTTGCATTGCTAAGATCACTTATCTGTAATCTGTTTAACCCAGTAGAGGTTCATTACATTTATGTAACAGTTTTGCCATTTAGCTGACGTTGTTATCCAAAGCATATTAATGGTGCGAGATAGGTCAGCAACTCAAGTAGGAAGAAGCCAGTGCTGTAACAGTACAACTTCTTAAAGGAAAAAAGCACCCTTTGAGACTCTTACACTGTTGGATATTAATCTGTGTTCTTCAATGCATTCCAGGAGTTATTTTGTGATGAAGTGTTATAATTTACTTTTTGGTGTTCCAACTTTCCCTCAACCTGCCTCGTCTACTTCTACTTCAGTTAGTGATTTCATTAATGCCATGATATTAATGATTTTTTTCAGAATGTCTTTCAACAACCCCCAGAGAATGTACCTGAACTTATTGCTTTCAATCAAAGCATGTACTAAATATAGCTAGCTAGTTTTTGAACATTGGGTTGTGTCTATGATGGGGTCCGCGCCCCTTACTCAAACCGCAACATGTCTTGTTGCTGCATTGCATTCTAGTCTATTTTGGCCACTGTCACTGGAGAAAATAGGTACCTCTGCCAATTCTATGATGGATTTCTCCCTGTATGATTGTTGAACGTCGGTGCAAAATGGTGAGTCTAGAAAGAAGCCCTTTGCTCTTTGATTCTGAGGGACTGACACCAAAACCTTTTAAGGTCAGGTTTAGGTTTAGGCAACTAAAACAGCTTTGTTAGGGTTTGGTTTTGGTCATGTAAACTTCACTCACAGGAGAATTTTTTTTTTGCATGAGCTGGGACGCGTCTCCTTCACATAAAAGTATTTCTCTCACTTTTCGAGTACAGAGCGTGTATTTGCATTTTAAGACATCATGCTCATTTCACAAAATTTTGGGAGACCAGGCTCCATCTACATTTGGCCAGTTATGGTAGTGTTAAAGTGTGGGTGGATTTTTTCCTTGAAGACTGAATGCCTGACAGAATGTGTTTGCATCTGTGTGGCCAAGACAGCTAAATGAAACCCATTTGAGAACTTTTGGCACTGGACTGCCAGCCAGTGCAAGCTCATCTAATTGGCCCTTAGGTGCACTACATACCTGCTTGCCACAGAAACATCGAGTAAACAACACTTCTTGTCAAACAAACTGCTGGATGTGCACTTTTCAAACTAAATGGGACTTATGCATCTGGGATGATATTGCTTTGGAAACAAACTACAGGTAAACGTGTAGCTTATTTCAATTTGATGTATTCAAAAAGACCCAGGGAGCAAATTATAACAAGCTGTTAAACTGCTGCACAATTTAGTTTTCGTAAGTTGAAACTGACAATTACAAAATTACATAATGGGAGTACTTTGGCAGCTTTGCCCAGTGCCTAGTCAGGGGTGCACCTGTTGTAAGGCTTAGAGCTATGAGCATGGAGATGGTGCACACAGCAGCCAAATCTATCCTCTATTATAACTGGAATCCAGCGGTTGCATTCTTCCTGCTGGGACTGACTCCTACTGTTGATTAAGTGCAGGTTTAATCACTGTTGAGGCCTTGTGTTGGCAGTGCGGTACCTGGCCTCGCCTCCCACGACAGGGAATAAGCCTCTGGCTGATTATAACACACAAATGCTAATAACACGATTCATATTTCATACCTGGGGGTAGCGAAATGTCTCTCTGATTATTTTGTGCAGTTTTGCAATAGCTTGAAGGAGATTTTACAGCTTGGCTCAACTGTGGGAGTGGGATGCACGCTGTCAACAAGTCCAACAAAACAACAAGTTGGTAAACTACTACAACAACAAGTTGGTAAAGCCTCTGAGAAGCAACACAAACGCTTGTTCTCTTCACCTGTTTCAGGAGAGGAGAATACACCTGGCTGGTTATGTGGAGAGGACGATGGGAAGACTATGGCCCCATTCTGGTGTCCACTACTTGCCTGTTGTATGCCTGTCTTTGCCACTAAATCACCAGACAGAAAGGTGAGTGTACTGCAGCACCTCAACATCAAAGAAATAAATCACATTTTTAAGATGAGAACAGGTTTACTGTGCACACTGTAGTTTCTAAAGACCTAAGTCAGCTTCATTCTCCCTTAACGCCTGGTTTAACAGCAGGGCTTACTAAATTGGATTTGATGGAGGTCTTTCCATATTTGTATTCCATGTGTATAAATATGAACAGTGCAACACCTGCTAGGCACCAACTTGTTTTTCAAACAATGAACTATTTAGCATAAAATTGTTGGTTGTTACAATGGCACTGCTTGCACACTTTTTAAATAAGGAGGGAAACATTAGAGTTTTCAGCCCACTCATGTTCTGTTGTGTTAGTGTCCATACTACCGTACTTCAGTAAAACAGACAATAGACTGCAGCTGGACTTGGGTTACAGCCAACGTTCTAACCGTAACTACTAAACCAAATACAAAATCAAATACATGGGGCACAAACATATGAACTCTATCTTCTGTATTTTACCTCATTATGGTGCAGACAATTTTGGTATGAGAGCATGTCTCCCAGTGGGTGAAGCTCTTAGCAAGCTACAGTAGGAATATTTTGTTTTGCTTACAGGAAGAAGCAATTCTTATTTTAGTTTATTTTTTATCCTATTTTATGCTTTGTGACCACTGCGCCTTAATTTGGAGAGGATGTAAAAATGGAGGTAATGGATGACATTTTCAACTGCATAATCTCATAATGACTGTCAAAGTTCAAAGTTGTAATCCACTGCATCTTTCGGAGCTTGCCATTTTTACTTACACATACCATGTTTCCATACCGGCCGCGTTTCTCTACGCTCAGGTAGGAAAGTGCCCCCCGCACTCAACTGTAATCTGTCAAAGCAATTTGAGTTTTGTGGAAGCTAGCTCCTCATCTTAAGCCACCATTAGCACACAGTGGTGGCAGAATCTTTATTTTAATGAGGATTCTGTTGAAAGAAATCATAGTGCCATTTAACACAGTCATTTCCCATTGAAGGCAATCAAAGTGCACTTGCCCTGCCCTAACAGCTAAAAATACATTGTCTCGGGGATGATCTCACTCAAAAATGCCTAGACTATAGGAATTACAAGGTGACACCAGAGCATCCCCTCAAGATGCCGGCTGAAGAATTTGGATCGATACAGCCTGTTAAGACGCAGAAGCCTCCCATAGATCAAATGGTCAGCACAGGTGAGAGACAGACTAAAAGGGTTTTGGGAGTCAGTGAAAATGGTATGAAATCAATTTGCAGTGGCTGAATGATGATATTTCCCACTACATTTTCTATCGCTATAATGCAGTTACGGGTCTTACTGAGCAAGGTGGGTGGTGGGGGGAGCCAAATTACCATGGCCACCAGGGGAGGATGTTATAAAGTGATCATGCAATTATCTTAATGGCTGTGGGATACCCAAGCATAAATCAATGTTCCAACATTAGATTAAGACCTACAAACCAACCCATAGTCTACTAGCCATGTGGACCAGAAAGGAGGGTGAGGTGCAACAGCAGCTGGAAGTGTGGAGAAGTGTGCCTTATACATGGTGGGGGATTTCCCACAGGATCTCACAGACCTTCTGGAGTTTTCTGCTAAAGTCTGTTACACCTGGCTGGAAACAGAGCCAAGTCAATTAATATATTTGGAGCCAGCGGGACCTTGCTGTCTCAGAGGATCTGCTCACGTTCTCCACTTCTAGCACAAACAAATGAAGCACCTGAGCATGCATGTGAAAGGCATGGCAGCCATGTCAGTCATGTATGTGGTTTACCATGAAATTGTTTCACATGGCCGTTTTCTCCTCAGGATAAGAGGTGTCAATGTGAACATGAGGTTTTCACATGCGTACTAGTTACTGTAAAGGGCTGTAACGGTCGGCCATGTTGTTGAGGCTAATGTGTGCGTCTGGAAAGGGCTTTGTTTATGTTTGTGTTGGTGTGTGTGCAAGCGTGTGTGTGTATGTGTCTGCATATTTGTGCGCAGGCTTGTTTGAGTACATGCTTGTGCACAACTGTGTATCACAAGAAGAGTATAGTGTAGGAATGAAGGCCTGGGCTTCAGAGAGCTGAGAGGTAAGCAGAAGTATATTTTCCCTTTTTTGACTAAAGAGAAGGTAGCATTAAATGGAGTGACTTTAAGTCCTTCATGCAGAGCAGACTGTGATTAGGGGCTTAACTCAGCAGCAGCCCCCCTCTCCCTCTCTGTGTCTCCATCCCTGCCTCAGCCACTGCCTCTGGGACACACACGCCTCTCTGTGCCAAAGCTCCGCAACATCTCTTTCTCCAGCTCTGGCAGCTTCTCTTGGCAGTCTGAGTTACAGTGAGTAGAAAGGATGAAGAAAAGGAGAAAAAAAAAGAAAACCCAGATTAAAAGAGATGTGGCCGAAGGGGCCGAAGCCATTTCCTACAGAAAATAAAGTTCTAAAGCAGCGTAGCATGAACAACATGCACAGGTCACCTAAGGGAGCTCAACCCACTGCTGGCTGCGCGTTGCTGTGTGCACCCTGGTCCACTCAGTGGGAGCTGGAGAGGGCTATTGGGCAAACTCGTTAGGTACCACAGATAAACCTTATCACAAGTCTCTGTTGAGTGAGAACAGCGGGGGCAGACTGACTCCTCTCCATTTCTCTCTTTCTCTCTAATTCTCACTCTCCTTCTCTCTCTCTGACACATACACTCGCACACAGAATCAGGCACCGTCTTGCTTAATAGACGAACCACATCCTGATGTTCCTTGTTGGTTAAAGAGTCTGTGCACGCTCTGTTTTAGCTGTTCACTGCCCTCTTTGCCATTTTGAAAGATGAAACAGAGCAGGTTTGGCAGTTGGCCCAAAGGGAGGGTGTGAGGTGGTTGGGCAGAGGGATTATTAGGAGAGACGATAGCTGGCATGGTGACAGGTGTATCACATTTCTAAAAGGGAGAAATCAGTCACTAGATAGAACAATAAAGTACAATTTTGTTTCAAATTAGTAAATGAGTTATATGTGCAGATGTTAGAGATGTTAACAGGACTGATGCCTTTACATGAACAAATACATTGACTTTCCACTTAGAAAAAAAGGATTGTATTGTTTTACAGAAATTGAAATATGTTAGTTAAGAGATGGCTGTTATTTTTAACTTTGTTTTTAAGTGCAATTTGTGATGCTGGAATGACATTTACTGTACCAAAATGACCACTTGGCCAACCATTCTGTATGCAAACCCATTGTCCCCAGAAAATAGAAAAGTCTAGGAATAGTATTACTTTTCATTTCACTGGAAGCCTTAATAGAGCTCTTTTGCTGGCATGGGTGAAAATGACATTTGCTCTCTGTTAGTATCTGGTGCTTAACTAAGCTGGACCACATCCGCTGCTCCCTTTCATCTCCCAGTCTGAGTGCATGAGTCTTACAGAGATACGGTTTGTTCCATCAACTATTTCTTTCAGTTCAGTCCAGCGGGCTACGCTAGTCTGAGTCCTGGAGGCCAAACTAATGGATGTATTTATGACGGCCAACAATCCGACAGCTCAACAAGCTGTACAGCAAGTGGCGCTCAATGGCATCACAGAGTGCACTGGGAACTGGATCCCTTAAATTATGTGCCTTTCTCTCTCTGGAGGGCACATATATTTCCTTGTGCAATTTATTTCCATATAAGCGCACATTCAGCAAATCTTTGAAGAGGATAGATGCCTTGTTTCTATCTTGGTCTAGCCATTCTCAAAGGGATGTGCACATGTGCAGCCTCATAATGATTCACAAACTATTCACATCTTCATTGTGGAAGGACCTCTTCCTCAGCATTTCTAAAGGGCTCTTAAAGATCCAAGGCTACCGAGACTTTCAAAATAGTGAAGGGACATGTTTCCAGACTCCGTTTATGAGGCATTAGGAAAGGACAGGGTTGAGGATGGGTGCTATGCCAGAGCTCTTATAATACCTTGGGGGATTTCATCATGTATGCTTTGAAGTGCAGAATGACAAACTGGAAAAAGGGTTTGGGCTGCATCAGGGTTAGCTTCCTTTCTCTTTTTCTGAGAGGATTAGCTTCTGTGTCTCAGCTCAGAAAACGGAAGAGCCTGTTCACATCTCACCCCTAATACACTGCACTAGTTTACATAGATCACATAGATCGGCGTTTTTATTTTTTTTTTGTATGTGTTTTGGTTTGTTTTTGTAGGGCGGTTATGTGGTTTTGAAATCCATTAAACACATTGTGGCGACATTTCTGTGTTTGTCATGTGGTGCAATCACACTGGACTGGGTCGCTGGGGTCTGTGCTTGTTTACTGGACTAGCTGGTGTTTTCGGGGCATGTTGTGCATGTCCCTCCAACTCGCTGTCTCATCCATCTTCCCTGCTGATGGAGTGATAAGAGAGCAGGGGTGTGCGTTCAACTAGCCGTATGAAAGTGACTGGGAGTGCAGAAAATGAGCTTGTTGAGCGGCGTCTCCGGCGGTAGCAAATATGTTGTGGGCTGTTTTTATAGCAGTGTTTGGTGAACGACTGATTTACGAACATAATGACTCAAAGCTGCTACAGCCAAGATGAAGAAAGGGGCTCGATGTGAAGGCTGTGCGATGTTACACTATGAAATATGGATCAAAAAGGAGAAGGACAGAGTGTGAAAAGGTGGCCTTTCCCTGATGCAACACCCATCTGATGATTTATTTCTTCTCCCAGCCTGTTTTTTTAGGTAGAGTCGTCATGTTGACACCTTACGCAATGCTTCTCCCTCTGTTTTTCTTGAAGGTCGCTTGCTTCTTTTCAGAGTAGCAGATATCAGCTACCTCTCTGATTTGTGGAGAACAGATGCCACAGCATGGATTAAAAGCTCTTGCTCAACACACATCGTGGGGCGTAGCAGCTCCCTTTCTATTCTGCAGTGATATCCTTCTGGCAAATACAAAAAAACACAAACAGCAAGTGCCTGTGTGTGTAATGAGAGCGCACACCTCACTCACACACCGGTTCCACATCCCTCTTCAAGACCAGCGTTTGGGATGTTACTTCCATTGCATCGCTTATCAGATATTTAAGATAATCTATGTTGGCTTTTCTGTGACTGTCATGATCAAATGAATTGTGATAATGACCAATAGTGCCAATGGTGCTACAGTATGCTCTACAGCTCCATTTAAGCTGTTTTCTATTGGTATATTTCATTATTTCCCCTCCCACTGCTTTTGAGAGTAACAGAATTAGGCTCAAGTCTTTTGCCGATGTGGTATCTCATCAGAGGTTACTCCTCGGTGTAGTAATGTAGGGACACGCTCACAATGCATTTTCCACTTCCTCTTAATTCACAACCTCGATGTCATGTATTTTCATGAGGAAAAGGTGAAGAAGGGTCCTTTGCAACAACAGAAAATGAATTACAGCATGAGGTTCTTTTGCAGCTTGGCTTTTAAAGTCTATATTTTTTGCTATAGTGGGCGCTCACCAAATTTCAAGCATCATACTCAAGGTTTCAAGGCATGAATATTCAGAACTGAATTAGATACTTGCTATCAAACCGAGGGGAACTGACTATAAGGAATGCAAATAATGTTGAAATGCATAGGCACTAACACATTTCCATGTTCCGTACAAAAATAATGAAGAAAATCAACACTAGATGCCGTTCAGAAACCTAGATTTTTAGCAAGGATTGGTCTGAAAAATATGGAGATGTATTTGCTAAGGAATTCAGCATACCTTAGGCAACCATTTTAGTTTGTGGTTTGGTTTGGTTTTCTCTCCACCAAAATTCCTGTCCAGATTTCTTCTATTTTTATGAACAATTTTCCTGCTAAATGCTTTGAGAACTACTTTTAGGGGGAAAAAAGCCTTTTACATAAACTGTCCTTTCTTCTGAAAATCTATTCCTAAATTGACCATTTAGGAACCACTCTTAGGCTTAGAAAGCTTTGTAAATACGGCCACAGATCTCTCCACATCAACAGCCCACTGCTGCTCATCCTCTGAGTTCAAACGGGGCAAGCAGACAAGCTTTTGGCACGCGGATTATGGGAATGCAGGAGGAAGTGTCAATCTGATTTCTCTGTGTGTAGCTGGATCACAGCAGACCTGTCTCTGGAGCTGATATGGCCCGGCCCTTCTGGTCAGTGTGGCTGGGCTCAGCAGAACCCAATGCCAGACACACCAAACTTGTCACTGTCACCAATACAGGGGGCATTGACAGCACACAAGCTCTGACTGCTTAGCACTCCCGATCAAAGCGGACCTCTCAGCGGGGTCAGGGCAGAAGTCAAACTTTGGCATTCGCAGAGAACGACTCTGAGGGAGTTGTGACAGTTTCCAACGTCTTGGCTAATGTGCCAAGAGTGTACCGAGGTCAGACTTTCATCTTCGTAGATCTGGATCTCTACTCTCTGCCAGCACTAAGCAGCATCAGCAGTCAAGTGTATTGAACTCAAGTAATGGCTTAAGTCGAGCGGCTGGCGGGACTCTGTAGAAGAGAGGCAAAAATCAGCCTCCTGCACATTCTTATTTTGTCTTCCACAGCAGGTCTGCAATCAAAAGATGCTTTTTGATTGGGATGTACCAAAAAACTTGGACTGAGGCAGATAAGTGGGGAAAAAGGATTAGGGATTTCTAATTTGTTGCTGTAATTACAGGATCCACATGGTCTTTGTGACTACTGAGTCGGTTTTTCACGGATGCAGAGCTCTAAAGAGACTTAGATTCATTTGTGTATGTTTGGTTGCTTTATTGTGATTTAGACGGTAATTACATAGTAGTTACACGCTTTGTGCTACTCTCATTCGTGATGATACAGCCACGGCTTCCATCCATCTCCTTTCCCCCCCTCATCGCTCTCCTCGCCAACAGAGGGCAGTGTGGTGCCTGGATACAGATGCACGGAGGCAACCACCACTTGACAGCGAGGTCATCTGCAAAGGGGCTGATCTGTTGCTGTGACAGTTAACATAGTAATTACAGGGAATCATGGGATGCTCTAGCAATGCCTCAGAGTAGAGTCCTCCTCCTCTGGCCCTGGGTTTCTGCTTGCTCTGTACTTGTCAAGATAGCAGCGCAGGAACAAATTGTATAACCAGAAGGGAAATGCAGATCTACTAAATGTGCTAATTCGGTCACATTCTTCCTTTGCAATTATACACCAATGTGGAAATATGATAGGCGAAAACTGCATCAATTCAAAAGGAAAGCCCTCTCTCCTAACCCTCTCCCTCTGATTCTCTATTGTGCCATCCCTGTCTGTTGCGCTGATTTGTTCTCTCCTTACGTTCGCTCCACTAATTAGTCTGTCGCTCTTCCTGCTACTTGCTTCCAACACATGGACAACTGCCAGCCTGGACCTGAATGCTGCTTAAATCATGGGTGTTCACCAGCATAAGAGGTTTAAGGGCAGGTTTTCTTTACCTTTTAAGCTCCCATTTTAAATAGCGCTGCTTGTTAATTTACAACCAGATTCAGAATTATCAAACTCTTGAGTTTTCACTTACCATTTATGTAATACACAAATAATTTTTGTGTGTGTTCTCGCACATGTTAATAGCTTGTTTGTCTGCAACATAGAGATTTGACTTGATGCTGCTTTGCTTGGCCAGGTTTGTATTGAAAAACAGATTCTTGAACTCAATGGGACTACATGGTTAAATAAATAAAAATAAAATATTTGTCTTACAGTATCAAATTACAGGGTTGAAGCAGTGGACCTTGTGTGGCAAAGTGTGGCGGATGATGCAAGGTTTAAGCGTGATTAAGAACCACCAGATTAGTATTTTTGAACCAGTTGTGATTCCTGTTTGTCTCATGTTGTTCCAAGCAGGCCATCACAGCATTAGGTTCCAAGGATTGTAAGGGGCAGATTCAAACTCGGGAGGTGCTCCTTGATGTGCTGCGCTTCCTTGGCAGCAGTAGCCATAGCCACCACATGGCCCAGAGTCAGTGGGCACCAGAGCCCCCTTTGTTCTGAGTTCCCTGCCATCTGATATAAAGGATTATAGAAAGCCTCTTCCACTCTTGTGCCCATGGTTTCATCTCGTACCCCATGCTGACAAACAGTTGTGTCGGTTTCTCTTTCAGGTGGGTAAAGATCCGTAGTCCCAACACTTGTCTGGCCCTCTCATGCAGATGTCTCTTGTGTCTGGCAAAGGGAAGGGGAGATGGAGGAAGCGATTGACTACACAGAGAACTTTTGGCCTGCAGTCCTCTTTTGAACCCATTAATGCAGGGGCAGTACATTGCTTTCATCCGGGCGAGTTGGAACTGCCATGGCCGCAGGAGTCGGGTGTGTGCGTGTGTGTGGGTGTGTGTGGGTGTGTGTGTGTGTGTGGAGAGGGGGCATAGCGACATAGTGAATTTGCATCACATTAGTTGGTGCGTGTTGCAATCGTTCAGCTAGGAGCTGTGAAGGACACGAGGAAGAAAATCTGAGTCGAGTCATGAATATGAGTTTGTGATGTCCTGGCAATGTCAGGCCGTGGCTCTGAGCGGCGATATGCAAAACCACTCTCCAACTTCATTCCACTTATTGCTGATATGATCTGTGGCATAGCCAGGGGAGACAGGGAATCGTTACTGTACAGACAGTGGTTATTAAATTGAAGGAAATGTCCTGAGCCATTTTTAATAATAAGCTGATAGCCATATGGTTCGCCTCAAGTACTAACCACCTCTAAAAGACCCCATACGAGCCAATCAAGAGTTAAAAATCAGGTTGTCTACTCGGTCCGCTCCTGCAGATGGTTTAATCTTATTGTCTTCAAATGACTTTGAATATTCTGAGCATAATGCAGCCCTGCAAGCGCAGCAGGTGGTTGGCCCTTTGATCTCTGCTTGTAGATGCTAGTGGAATTTAAATCACTGGGTGACATCTAGCTCATGAAATCATAACATGAGCTGCATGTTTCAACTTTGATCCTGCCGTCCTTTTGTATTAGATTCATTAGTGGATATATTGGAAAACAGATAAGCAAACAACACTTTGCTATCCCTCTGTGGTTGTGCCATGGCTGTGTGTATGTCCATATGTGTGTGTGTGTGTGTGTGTGTGTGTGTGTGTGTGTGTGTGTAATGGAATATGTGCAGTACATATTTATATATATTTCTAGGGTGGGCCAAGTTACCTGACTGCTACAATTCATTCCGAACCTCCGTAAGAATATTGTGTCGCCTTTTTAAATGAAATAATCCAGTGTGATTCTCCCCATCAGTAGAATACTAAAACAAACTCACCATACCATGCCGAGAACATCAAAATGAAGATGAGAATATCTTCCTTTCTAGCATAAAACTTATTCTACCATTCTCTCAGAATTCGATTCAAAATCACTTTTAAGGGTGACTGTATCCCCAGTTTCAGTCCCTCTCCGCCACTAGTTTGAAAAATGCAATGAAATGGGCATGGACAGCAGCGGTGGAGAGGGAGGGAGAGGCGGAGCGGCTATCAAATCAGTGTGATTATGTAGAGTCTAATAAAGTAAGACACTACGATAACATCCAGTGACGTTCACCTACTTTTGATCTTTAAGAGAATCGACAATTCTCTTTAAAAAAGAGAATTGTCGATTTAGTGTCTAAAACATCAGCAGTTCAACATATGCACTAATACATGGAGGTAATGCCTAGTATTAGGCTATTACTGTCTTCTTTCTCAAACAACACCGAGATATCAGTTACCATCTCAAGCGCATTTTATACTCTAATGAAAATAGCGTCTCTGCACGTAAACTGGCGCTATTTGACACATACTTGGGGTTGAAAAAGTGTTGGGTACCTGCCCAAGAATCTCACCTTTGCTGCAAGTCTACGCGGAGTCGCGCGGTCTGATTGGTTGATCATAGGGGCGTTCATGACGGCATCCAACTCTTCACACTCCAACTGCTCCAACGCATCCCATTCCTCCAGCTGCATTGCTATAGTTGCGTCCATGTTTGTCGTCATGTCTGTTTCCTGTTTCTCTCTTCTTCTATGTTTCATTTTAGTGCAATATGATTTTTTTAAACACTGCCCACCCTGTGTACGGGATTTCAATGACATGCATACATTAAGTTTACGTTACGTTCGACTATAAAATGCGCTTTCGAAAACATCGGTGCAGACAACCATAACATACTGACAACCTAAGAGTTTCACAGCACATATTGGCAATTAAGGACAACAGGACCTCACTTAAAAACAGGTCAGATCAAGATACTATGGGCAGTAGACGGAACATATCACAGAATCAGCATACCTTCAGATTTTGCCAGTGAAGGAGTCCCGCTCTTGCATGGCCTGCTTCCTTGGTAACCTGGGCAGCAGCTTTGTAAAAACTCTCATGTTACCAGCTTGTTTAGTGTGCACTACCTGTAGCAGTGCCTTGGTTGTAAGTAATTTCAGGTTGACTGGTGATTCACTCTGTGGCCGTCCTGCCTGTAGCCCCAGGCAGTGGGGCTGCAGCGGGGAGGGAGCGCCAGCACCAGTCAATTATCAGTTAATAAACAGTGGAAGTTTTCTATTAGTGCCTGTTAGTGCGTGTAAAAGATTGTTGGTATGTGGAATTGGAGGGAAGCACTGTGACTATGGAATTAGAAAGGATAGAGGCATGTTTTTTTTCCCCCGAGTCTAATATATAGCACCCAATTCTCTCTACGCATGCCTTTCTGCAGCTCGTATTTGTTATTTCATTTTTAGTAAGCTATACAGCACAATATACAATATTTGCTAACTCATATTTTTTTTTTCTTTTGGACAGTCCAGAAATGTGTGCTCAGGAATTTCACTTCATGCGGTATTTCATAAGTGACTATAGAGCGCACTTTCCAATAAAGAGAATCCATTACATAAGCATGGTGGGAGCCAAACAATGCGATGCCGGCTGCAGTGTGTCTTGTCATTGATAACATTATGGGCCCCTGGTGAATTTGATGCATGGACCCTTGTAGAAACAAGCAGCGATCGTCACACATCTAATGTGTGGCAAATTCCAACACAGTGGAGCGCAGATTTCACAGTGCTTACAGAGGAATATTGCTGCAAGGAAAAACACTTCACCTGAGTAGCCTTGGGAAGTAAAACAACATTAATTGGATATGGGGAAGTCATCCTTACCAAGGGGACACCAGTCTGACAGTCTAAGCCAATGGTATGAATAATTAAAACAATAGAATGTCATTGTAGACAGCTAACAATAATAGAATAACATAGACCAGACCACTGGTATACAGAGCCAAGAGGTGAAGTAGGATGCAAGAAGGTAAAAAACATTCAGAGACAAAATGTTTTAATGGTATGGTTGCTATGGTATCCTGCAGGAACGGGTGTAATTATACACATTTCACATTGATCTTACGGAATGGCTGTGGACGATCCTCCACAAACCATTGCCACCTGGAACTAGCATATGGGCTGGCGCCCCCTTGGGGTAATGGGTTGGGCGGGCTCTCTTTTGACCATTGGGTCATTGGTAACCAGCAGCTGGGAGGCCGCCCTCTCATCACATCAACAAATCTCGCTTTAATTAGCTCACCTGCCCGTTCCCTCCCTTTTCCTCCCCACACTCCCCAAAGTCCTCCATCAAACCTCCCTCAGCCGCCTCACCAGCTCACCTTCTCTCATCCTGCCTCCCCACCTGGGATTTACCTCAACTCTCAGCTTCACACCTACACACACACACACACACACACATACACACAAGCTCAGTGCTATAAACAACACCGACAATTGACTTAGAGAAGCCTTGTTTCACATTGATTTTTAAATGGTGCCTCACTGATACCATATTAGCATTGGGATCGCCACTGATATGGCCATTGCTGAAGATCCACATTTCCTTTGTGCCTGTCGATATAATTTGCACATTCACAGGTGGAAATGGTCTCACAGTCTGTTGTTATGCTCACCCTGGCTGTTTCTATTGGCTGTTTAAAGAACTTCAATAAGTGGGCCAGCGGTTTACTGTATTGATCATAGTCACTGTCTGCACTTTAATGGGAGCACAATCTATCCCTGCCTTGGTATTCCTGTCCACAGCCCTCCACATATAAACAGTTGTTTTATGTAACATTTGAAGGGTTTCATTCCATAATGATGTTCAATTTGGAAAATAAAGACATTGCTTGATGTTCATGATTGCTTAATTGTGTGGATTTAATACTGCTTTTTTTTTTATAAGCAAAGTAGTAATGTTTAACATATTAAGCAAAATGGTGTAAGTCATTAGCAGATTGCTAATCACTTCAACAATGTTCCATAATGAGATTTCCTTTTCATACCAGCAATCATTTTGCAAGAGTAGGCGTCAAATTTTTCAAATGGTGGATATCTCATTAAGGAACAAGCCTCCTCATTTACACATCAGCTCTTTATGCGAATGATCCCAGTGCACATTTCTGTCTTTGAATACCTCATGAAGATGTGATGGGATTGTTCTGATGAAGTGGATAGATCCCTTTAGTATTGCCAGACGTGCTCTGGAGAGTGCTAACAGACAAGGCAATCTACGGCTGCGGAGATTGGCCGACGACGCCCGGCAGTCTCAGGCGACTGATAAAATCCGCCACCGTCTGAAGCCCATCGAACCACCAGCACCATCCGCTCGTGCTCCTGTCCCTCTGGTCCACCAGCCAGTCTCTCACTCTTAACCGCAGGGCTTCCATATGGGCACCTATTATGGCTGCCGCTTAATTACCTATCAAAAAAACATCTTGCTGCACTTGAGGGAAGGCTAGCAGAAGGAGGGAGAGAGAGAGATAGAGAGAGAGAGAAAACAGAGCAAGCTCAAAAAAAAAAAAGGGGGGGGGGGGGGAAGTGGGAGTGAGAGATTGATGGAGAAAAAGAGGTAGAGACCGTGCATCTGCGCGATCAATTTGAATAGATGGAGACAGACAGAGGCGGGGAGGAGAAATAGCCTTGCCGGGCAGATGGGGAGAGCAGCGATGTGGCCGGTATCCTTTTTTTTGTTTTTTTTGTTTTGCGTTTGGTGTTTACAAACACACGCTACCGGAGAGAAAGGGGGAGGGTCCTGACAAGAGGAGGCTATAAATTACCCGTGATTGATGTTTGCCGCCTCGGAGGACGACAGTTAAAGGCGTGCAGCGTTCGTCGCTAACCCCTGTCACCCCCCCTCAACCCAATACCACGCAATTAGATGTTCCGTCTGCCACGCGGCCCACCCTCGCCAGCCATACACCAAAATAATAATCCTTCCCTAACAGCCGGAGCGCTGGTCAGAAGAGCAGCTTTCTCTGCAGGGGGCTTGATACACTATCAGCTATTCAATGGCAGTTGAAGATGGCCTCAAGGCGGTGAACCCGTTTTCATCCCCTGCTCTATACAGTAAATGTCAATTTATACCATTCAGATTCAGGCAATCACATCTACTATATGTCTATGGAATACAGATTTTTCCCCTTTTTAGTAAGATACAGGCCCTTTTTATTGTTAATAAATAGTCAGACAACTGCCTCAGCGCAGGGCTTCAATCTTCTAGACACTTGTGTATTCCCAGTTTTGACCGTTTTCATTTCTGAAGGTAAATGTCACATATCAGTAGCACTAATCCCTTGTGGCTTCACAGCGAATGCTCCATGCATTCCAGAGCTTAAAAATTACCATGGTGCAAAAAATTGTCTGTGTGCCCACCATGTAATCAGAAACTCAATCAATCTTTACGCGTCTGAAAATAGAACCAGGAAATGGAAAGGCTTCTTTTGTGCTCGTGTATTTTATATGTTCAAGGCGTTATCCACTGCGCGGCTGTCTTACTCCACTGAACTAAAACATGACAACAAAATTAAACATGTCTGTAGAGGGAAGAGGAGTGAGTGGACAGCATGGTTATTAGAGGTAGTTGAAACTAAAAGTAAGACTAAAACTAGGCATGAAGAAAAAAAATCGAATGAAACAAAAATAAGAGCAAAAGTGTGAAAAACTGAAACTAGGCCAAAGCACTAATGTCTGCCTCCAATAATAACTGAAACATCAAGCATTGTTTTCAGTGTCAGTCTTTTGATCTTGCCATTATGAGAGCAAAGTATAGAAGAGAGCAATCTAAAAATTAAGACCCGCAGGTTATATACTGAAATGAACATCCCAAGGCAAATCTGTCATTTATTTACGTTATCTTTTTTTTTTAGCATTTGACATATTAAATAGCTATTTAGTCATTTTTACTCACCCTTGACTGTCAAAACACTGATTCCTTGTGGGCTCATAGCAAATGTGATATGGTGTGTTTTTGTTTTGTTTTTCTTTATATTTTATTATTTAAACCTTAAATAGATACTTCAGGTCTATTCTATTCTGCCCTGATGTGTCAACATACTAATTTCTTGTAGATGCATGGTCAATGTCATGTTGCTTATAAATTGTCTTGGTGTAACATAATAAACCACAGTTGCACGCATGCAAACACACTTTACATAAACGGGGAATACAATAAAATGAAAATATAAACTAATTCTATGGTGAATATGCCTTGGACTTTTTGGATGTGCCCTTCAGCATTTCATTGTTTTTCTACTTATCAAACGAATGCCAATGTCTGAAAATTATTTTAATGCCGGTAGAGAGGAACAGAGCCTGAAACAGCGGGCAGCCAGGTAAAAGGGCAGGGATTCAATTATACAACAGTTATACAAGAGTCTAAAACTACAGTCTGGACCCTAACTCTCTGTGGTCCTGGCAATGTAATTAGCCTTAAGCACTAGTTACCCCATGGTCACCTGTCAAATAGTCTGCGTGCACAATTATTATTTAAGATTGAGTCCACAATTATTTGGGATATTGTGTGAAAAGTTTCAAGCCCAAACTGCCTTTGGAAAGTATTTGCTTTTCAGGAAGATACAATATAAAGTGTGAGCGGCCTAGAATATTTTCGAAAGCAGCCCTTTCAAATCAAATTCAATTCAAACCTGCAAATACCTGTGTACAATGTGGGCAGAAAGCTGTCAGACCCCAGGTGAAATGACAAAGGATATAATGGCACTTGTTTGTGGGGGAGTTGAGGCTCTTTTATTGGCTGGCCTTTGTCATGTAGTTGTCATCTGGGATTCACATGCATCCAAAAGAAAAAATGAAATCCCAAAGCCAGTTTTTTGGTCACCTGGAAGGTATAGTTCTTTGGACTGCAGCAGAAGTATAACAAAATGAGTTTTTTCCGTTTTACTTTGAAGTGTTGAGTCATTGTACATATTAAATCAATATTCATATTGTCTCTTGTAGCTCGAAGCTGCCCTGCACAACCCTGTTCATTGTGCCTTGCTGGGCTTCTCTGCAGCGAGCACCTCTTTACCTCAAGGCTACCTCTGGGTAAGTAATGTGCTGCTTACACACACACACACACACACACACACACACACACTCAATTGAATACCAAATAATAACTGAAACAAATGACAAGGAAAAAGAATGTACATTTTGCAGTAATTGATCATTTTAGCTTTTAACATGATTACCATGACCCGTTTAATTCTAATGTCCTTTCTACATTCGACACTCATTCATAAAAAAAACACATCTCAAGGCTAAGAATGGAACATGCACCATTTTTCTCTGTGAAAATGTTGCTAGGAAACTGTGAATTAATACAGTATAAAGGGTAGTGGAAGGTAACAACTACAGAGAGTTTTGTGATGAGTGGGGCAAATTGTGGCGACAGACTATCACATCACAATCCCTGGACTTTAGGGAATTTAGCTGGATTTAGAAAGAGGGGGGAATTTCAGTGGAAAAAAAAAAAACGACTCTGAGAATCTGCTGTTAATCTAAGTTTCAATTTTTATACCCCATCCTTTTTTTTTGGAGAAGGTGGGCAATTTATCAGGTAATCCTCTTTAGACCTAAGAAAGGTAGCTAAATCAAGTGTAGGCCCTCCAGGACACAGAGTCCCGCTCCGTGTCTCGGAGTTAATTGTTTTTTTTTTTGGTGCTATTCTAAAGAGGACTGGGCCCTCGCTCTGATGGGGAAAAGGAGATACGGTAGAGCTGGCATTTAGAGCACAATGATATCAGTGTGCGAAGAAGGCTGGGCTGTTTCACCTTGAAGTCCTTTTAGAGCACGTACCATTATACCGTCACCTGACCTTGTCCTCCCACACCAGTTTCAGGACCAAAGGTGGATTGTACACATGCTGCTGCAGTGGTATGTGTTACACTGGTCATGATAGAGGATGTGTCCTGTCAACTGAATGAAGGCTATTGTGAAGTGTAGAGTTAAAGGTTTAAATTCCTTTACAGCTGTTTGTGTTTGTGTCACGATCAATGAGCCAGTAATGTTTGCTACGCCAGGTATCTGTCTTGATGTTTTTCCACTCATTGTTAAAGCATACACTGCAAACAATCTCTATCATAACAAGTCATTTAGTCTGTCACCGAGTACTAAAATTTTAATTTTCTTAAAACAAGTGAAAAAAATCTGCCATTGGGGTTAGATAATTTCACTTGCTTCCAATGCAAATCAACTTGTTTCATGAATTTTGTTGTTTCATTTTCTTGATAGCAGTGATCTGACACTCATTTCTAGAAAATTCCTGAAACAATTGAAACTGCTTTGGAAACAAGTGGAGTTATCTCAGTCATTGGCAGAATTTTTCTCTTATTTTAAGGAAAATAAGATTTGAAGGCTGAATATGAGAGTAAATGTCTTGTTAAAATGGATGGGTTTTTTTAAGCATACAGTCAGGGATTAAAGTTCTCCGTCGCTACGATGGATTTCCGTCAATTGGATTCCAGAGAGGCCATGTATGAGATCAGTGTAGATCCAAAGGGGGAAAAAAAGCGAGGGGAGGGGGGTGTTACGGGACTTAGGAATCGCGCTACCAGGTGATAGGTAGCTGATTTGTATAGGAATACAATCTACTTGGATGTCGGTAATTATACGTATATAGCCTATAGCCTATATTTCTCGTTAGGCCATAATATTCTCGAATGCCTAATCCGTCTTTTGACTAGAATGCTGATAACGTAGGCATGGCTCCCCATGTCCATTTCAGATAGGCTATGGCTGTAGGCTATAATGATATAATGTTCTTTTAATATTGTTATTTTATTTACATTAGCCTACTTATGAATTTTGCCATACGATTGTCTACTATCAGTTCCTTATGTTGTAATGGAGACGGATCGGCAGGGTTCTACAGTGCGAGCAAAATGCTCGCATTTGCTCCTACTTTTTTAAAAATGCGAATGAGAGGTTGAATTTAGGGGCACCGGTGCGAGCGTAGGAATGCAGCGATTAACCGATGTCACTATGAGCCACGCTTTAAAACGCCATGGTTTTCTAACCGTAAGCATTTTAGAGGCGGTATCTCCGCCTGCGATTCTGTGCTCTTGAATGCAGCCTCACATTCGCATGAGACTGCGCCTGTCACAACTTCTCACGAGAGCGAATCACTGTTTATGTTTGTGTGGAGGCTACATTAGCTAACAGGGAGGAGACAACATCCCAGCTTTTTATCCACCAAATAGTGCCTTAAATCAGCAGTGTGGGAGCATTTTGGATTCCTACAAAATGACCGCGGTTTGTTGAAGAAGATTGATATTCAATTTGCAAAGCTGCCGACGAAACGCGGCTGCCAATGGCTCAAACACATCTAACTTGCCAAGACATCTTCCAGATCACCATCCATCCTTGCATGATCAAGACAAGGTAGCCTAATAAAAGTAAATTGAAACACGGTTAACTTGGCGGCAAGTTGCTCACTGAAACGTAAAGCTGGTAGGGGATTAAATATAAATCAACAAAGTAGCAGTGAGTGCAACGTAAACTAACGTCAGTAAAGCAGAAACGTAGCGCCCATCATTACTTTATATACTTACATTTTATAAAAGCTCACCAACATGGCCGTAATCTAGTCCAAACAAATGCCGCTTTTCCACCGCATGGTACCGGCTCAACTCGACTCGACTCTACTCGCCTTTTTTGGTTTTCCATTGGGCAAGTAACAGGTACCAGGTACCATATTACCTGGTACCTGGTACTTTTTTTGGTAGCACCTCCGTCGAGGTTCCAAGCGAGCTGAGGCGATACCAAAAGGTGACGTGAAAACACTGCAGACTACTGATTGGTCAGAGAGAATCGTCATCATTGCCGGCAGCGATAGTGGGGATTTTAAAGCAGGCTAAAAACTATTGTAATTTTGGCTCTACGACTGTTAATATGTTACTTTATTAAGTTTTAATATTTTTTCAGGCGAGAAAGTAACCATGTAGATTCCCAATATGTGGTCAGTTTATCCAAATAATGCCTGTTTGTAAATCTGCTGCGACGTTTTCGGAGACCGTCTGCCTCGCAGTCCGCCATTCCGCAGTCTGAAGAGACGCAATGCATTTTGGGGCGGTTGAGTATGTGCAGTAAACTCACGCCGCATACTCAGAAATTCTTGCTAATCTAGTATACATCTGGGCATTTCTCGCGTACACAAAATTCACATGCTATGCAGTTGAAACGCACTACATACTCAATTTCACGTTTGAATAGTACGTTAGTGTGCGTCGCTATGACGACCAGTTGGGGGGGGGGGGGGGGGGGGGGGGGGCACATTGAGGGGGTACTATCTGCAGTGGAAAACCAAGTGGTACTACCAAAAGCGAGTAGAGTCGAGTCGAGGCGAGTTGAGCCGGTACCATGCGGTAGAAAAGCGGCTAAAGTAGAAGTATTCCAGTGTTTCGTCTCAACAGTGTCTTCCATTCGCGGGGCTGAATCAGCTCGTTTGGTGTGATTATTTACAGTACTTTCAGTTTGCATCTGTATCAGGCTAGGTGCAAAAGACTAATCTATTGCACTAATGCACTAAATTCGTTTTTTTTTTGTCTTCAAAAGGCAGCTACTGTATTATTATATCACTTTCAAATGGCAACTATTGTGAATTCTGAAAGGCAACTAGGCTACATACTTTTTTTCCACTGTATTTAAATGTGGTTTTAATATAGAGTACGCTTTTTTTGCAGAACCAGAAGAAATATTGTGAAAAATACAATAAAACCTGTAATTATAAAATTCTCATTTGATTTTCCCTGGCATAATCGTAAAACCGAGAAACCGTGATTTTTCCTTACACTACAATCGTACCATCAAAAGCTCAAACCGTTGCCACCTGTGGCACAGCCTAAAGAGTATTTGCTCTGTATGATGGGGAGATAGCAGATCCATGAAAAGTAACCTGGCTGCTAGAGTTTGAGTAGCAGACAGACAGTGACATAGACATTCATAACTCTGTGTGCTCCTGTTTTTTTCAACTCAGGAGCACCAGTGCTCCCTGGCAAAAAGCTTACCGTAGAACCCTGGTTTAAAGCCTTTTTACAACTTGATGGCTGCATTAGAGAACAGCAGCAATGGTTATGCGTGGGGTGGTGCTGAAATCTCATAATTTTACTTGTTTAGCAGGCGTCGAGGGCTAAGGGCGTGTACACACTGTCCGCCTTTTTCTCAGCTGCCTCCACCTTTTTTACATGAAAACCTATAGGAAGCGACCGCACGGCGGAAAAAAAGCAGCCGCTCTAAAAAGGCGGCATGGCACCCGCCTTTTCTAAAAAATAAAAAAAAAGCCGGACAGTGTGTACACGCCCTAACGTGGGGGCCTCCTCTGTAACTTGTTTTACAAATTGTAGATGGGGAATATGACTTGGCCTGAAAAAAAAATTTCAGTCAGAAGATTTTTTTTTGCTTTAATCCCTACATACAGCAACATGACCCTAATAGTATTCTTTTGATGGTGATCATTTTCAAGAAGTTAGTTTGCCTTATTTATAAAAACAAACAAACAAAAAAGCGTGGATACTGATGTGGACCTCAGATTCTTATGGGTGGTTAAAGGAATAGTTCACCCAAAAATGAAAATTCTCACTCTCATGTCAGCTGAAACAGGTGAAGTTTGTTAGTCCTCATAACACAAAGGGAGGTTGCCAGCACAACTCCGTAGCAGCCTCCTCCAAAACAACTGAAGTCAATGGGGTCCGGGTCTTTAGAGTTCCAAAAAGGGCAAAAAATGACCATAAAATTACTCCTAACAGCTTGTGTAGCAAAATCCAAGTCTTTTGAAGCCAAATGATCACACAGTGAGTGGAAAAGACAGATATTTACACCATTATTTAGCGCAAATCTTCACTACCTTCACGTTTGCACACACCCAGACCTCGCATGTTCATGCTCTTTTTGGGTGAACTATTTCTTTAACATTGAAGGTTTACCATTCATGAGCTCATTTGGAGCTGTCCTCAATAAACAAGGAAAACGCTGTACTGCGTTGAAATATAACATGTAATATGATTGCATTTTTGTATGCGAGAGCATACGAAATGTCGGTTAATATGTTGATTAATATGTTGGTTAATATTGGTACACTATTTCAGTGCATATCAATAATCTGAATATTTCAGCCTGCCAAACAGCCCAAGGAATTTGGGTTCTACTTTAGTTCTACTTAATGCTACTTGTAAGGAAGTCTCGGTTTGGGAAGTCTTTCAGTCAAGAGACTAGATAAACAATGGAATTTTCAAGAGAATTGATCATGAATGAAATTTAACCCATAAGAGTGAATTTACTTAGCAATGGATTCATGCTCACTCAGAAATTCTCAAAACCAACCGCACTCAACACATCTGACCTTCTTCCGGCACTGTCGATGTTTCATACTGTACAATGTGTCACCAAAGCAGAAACTTTTAGCTCCGTTGAAATGATACTAGTGAAGGCCTGTGGATCCAGCAAGGATAGCCTAAATAAGTGGCTAAGCGTTCCCACCCCCAGTTGGTTCTACCTCCCTGGCAGCCTTGTCAAATAAGGGATGACACTAATCATGTTAAAGTGAGATGGGCTACGGGGATTTCTGTGGGCTTTGATCAGAGTAATGACATTGTTTCTAATCAGCCTGATACCCCAGTGTTTCCCTGTTTGCCTTCACCTTCCTTGTCCCACTTTCCCCAACATCCTATTTCTAATTTTAAGATAAAGTCTCCATTAACTCTTCCATCATGTCTCTTCTTATACACACATTCAGGAAGCGAACGTTCATAACTTGTGTCAGTGACAGAGAACTTGAAATGCTCTCGTTTCAGAGTAAATCAACAGTCTGGTGACCCATGATTTTGGCTCCTCGATGTGGCAAATACAATTGAGCGGAGCCTACTACCATGCCCATTCTCCCACGGTTCCTCACTTCGTCCAGACCGATCTAATTAATGCTGGCAGAGCATTTACTGTTGGGGAAGTTTTTGCTTCTCCCTGGCAGAGAAGAGGAATCTGTCCAGGGCACGGCTCCAGATATCTATTCCTCTAAATAAGTAGTGATGACTTTGTCAGGGCACAGTAATTTCAGTGGATATCTGGGGAAATTGGATCGAAAAGAGGAAGAGAAAGCGTTTGGTGATAGTGGTAGCGGTGGTGGTGGTGGTGGTGGTGTGTGTGTGTGTGTGGGGGGCAGATGGACGTGTGAATGTGTAAATGGTGGAGGAGTGTGGGTGAGGGGGCCTCGCCTCTGGCTATGGTTACACAGTCACTTGAAGCAGTGTTTTTTGGGCTCCTTGCTGCAAGATAAGCCTTCCCTATCTTCTTTTCTCCCTGTGCAACAGACCATTATTTGTTCTGGCTCATTCTCCAGAGCCCACGGGATCGCTCCTGTCCAGATTCTGCATGCTGATACAAATCAAACAAATGATTGCATGCAAATAAGGGTGAGTGTGGAGGAGAAGAGCTAAAGACTATATTTAGCTCATGTCACATTCACACACTGTGATTCATACAGAGAATAAATCTTCGGTGTCTAGCGAGCAGCCGTGGTTCTTCTAGGAGAAGGACATTGCATTTTCGGCTGGACATCCACCAAGGCCTCACGCCGGAGTAATGAATGGAATCATATTGAATACCCGCACCGACACTTTAATTGTTCGGAAATGGTAGCAACTCAAGCCTAATTGAAATTGCATCAGAGATCCGTTCAGGGGCTCCTGCTGTCTCCGTTTTCTCTGCATTAGCATTGACAGTCTTGACACAAAGGCCAATATAAATGTGGTACATAGAAAATCAAGCCTCAGCCTCACTGCTGTTGGGTGTGGATCCCCTGGGATGCTTGTTATGATTGCCAGACCTTTTTTTGATGATATCTAAGGTTAGCTTTTTGCTTGTTAGGAAGTTTTTTCCGGGGGCTTCTGCTCTCTACAAAAAGGGACAGATATCAGTAGTGCTCTCAGTGTGTTGATCGGCGGAGTGTCACGGCAAATTGAGCCACTGAAAGCTTCCGGGGTATTTTGTTGCAATAGCTCTATTTGTACCCTCGTGTTCGACTCTTCCTTGATACCGCGTACAGCATCTTCAAGTGTTTAGGTTGACCTTGGACACGTTCATTTCAGATGTCAGTTCTTTCATTGGAAATGATTTTGTCATTTTATCATGCACTGACTCCAGCAATAGATCAATCACCAACTTGCAGAAAACCCTCATTGTCAAGCAACGCAGAGCCTTTCAAAAACTTCCTAGAGTCTCTCTGTTCTTTGCTGATGAAAAGATCTCAGAGTTTTAAGAATTGTTTGATGTTCTAGAGATGACATTGTGAATCCATTACAGACTGTGGTTTAAGATTCTGAGTGATATCCTAAAAAGTGGGGAGGACTACAAAAGACAAGGTTTGAAAGGATATTTGATTTCAACTTTGTTGAAATCTAAATTGCTGACAGGTAGAAAATGTTGGACTGAAGACACATTATCATCTGGCCTCTACAATTTGATTAAGACTGTGAACACACATTGCAAGCATGATCTCAGAGAGATTGGCCAGGCTTTGCTCTCTGCTCTTCCTATCTTCTTCTGTTTCAACAGCATAGTTTATTGCCTGCAGTGTGATGATTCAATCTATTGATCCAACTTAACATGGGATCTTGACCTTTTCAACCATGTTTTTTCTCCCTGCAGGTGGCTGGTGGAGGAGATGGCTCTCAGGGGCAGCTAGAGATATTTTCCCTGAACAGGCCCACACCACGGGCTGTAAAGAGCCTGCAGGTGGGCTCTCCTGTCCGTTGTCTGGAATACGTGCCGGAGCCTTCTCCCTCTGACGAGGTGGAGGCTGGACTTCACAGGACTCCCTCAGGGATCGGCAACACCATTTGTGTTGGACTAGATGATGGGAGGTGAGACTCAGAAATTACAGGGAGCAACGGATACACGACGCTTGAGAGCAATAAGCATTAGTGTTTATATGAAATGAAGACAAATTATGAAATGATGACAAATGAGGACAAATTGACCTATAATTCCAACTCTTTGAAACTTCTGTCGTTCATGCAAAATTATATCCTGTATTATCTTCTGTTACGCTCCCCTGAGATTTCTAGCAGTATAGATAAGAAATCAGAGTTGATACCCCAATACTCCATCAGTACTACTATTGCTACTAAGATCAGCGTTTCATTTTCAAATCCAATATATTTTCTGATCTGTATTGTACATAATGGAGGATAAGTTTAATCTCAGTCTCTGTCACAGTCGGAGTGAATGAATTATTTTTTTACCAGAGAGAGAAAACGGCACACTTGCATTCCAGATTTAGCCATGATATTGCCAATTTGCTGTTGTCTTTTTTTTGTTTGGTCATTTGTATGGAAACTCAAATCAAAAGAGATGTCTGCAGTTTGTTTATGCTGACTCATTCGCCTCGTTTCTTAAGTGCCTGTCCAGGGAAAAAGAGAAAAGACATACAGTGCAATGAAATACAATTTCAGCATTTTAGCACACACGAAAGACTGTCAACTCTGATGCTACTTAACATTTTCTTTTGAGGCGGAGAAAAAACAAAACAAGGGTGTGCATTTGTCATTCTGAAGAAGACAATAAAACACAGCAAAGTTCAGATGGCATTTCAAACATGAGAAAGACAGAGTGGTTGCACATACACAATGCTTTGCTCCAAAGTGCACTGTTAAATCAAACTGCATAAAAACGAGGTACTCTGTCATTTCAAATGACACTCATTTATCATGTCGGCTTCTGCTGCTTTTGTTCCTCCAGCGTTCTGGTCTACGGCAGTGTGGACACTGCAGCACAATGCTTGTTGACCCTCCATAACCCCGAGGGCTGCCCTGCCCTGTGCCTGAAACACTCCCCTCGCTTCCTGTTTGCAGGCCTGCGGAATGGGACCATTATGGTGTACGGACGAAATAATGGAGGTAAGGGCCTTCCAAGGTCACTCATATTTGTGGAGTGATGTGTGCCATCAACTAGAGCTGAACATTTAATTAAAAAAAAATAAATAAATAAAAATCACAATATCAACTTACGCAATTTCCAAATCCTAGGCTATTAAGAGCTGCAATTAATTGCTTAAGAGAGAAGGGCAACCAAAATGGATTTCTAAACAAGTTGTTGTAGTGCTGCGGCTAATATTTGGTCCAGGAATCAAGTACAATATTGGTGAAAACATTTTATCATATTCAAACTCAGTAAATCCTGCACACTGACATCAATATTTTTTTTTTCTTTTATAAAAATAACATTTCTTCAGTCAATTTTAAAGTTAAAAAAATTAATTACAGGAAAAAGTTGTGATGGTATGAATCACAGTTTAAATCGCAGTAAATCGCAATATTCTGTCAAATAATCCCAATTAGATTTTAAAATGTACTGTCTTATCACAGTGGCGGCTGGTGCATCCTCTCCGGGTGGGAAGGTGGGGTAGTGCCAAATGCTATTCTCCGATAATAAATTATCACCATTAGCAATACTATATTTAGATTATCATATAGTAGGCGTACTGTTGAGGCTAGCTCCCTGTTCTGCTGAACAATACAGCTCCAACACAAAACAAAGTAATAAGCTAACACTACCCCAAGATCCCCATTGACCCAAATGATGGGTGCAACCTTTCTCCAAGCATCGTTTTTGGGACGTTTATCCCTGTAGTTTTTCCAATAAAAATTCTAGAGAACTGGGGAGCTTTGAATGGCTGTAATCAACTTGTTACTCATTTTGCACTTACCAGGCAGAGCTATTGCTCTGAGAACAAAATCACATCAGTAAGGAAACAAGGAAGCACACAAATGGGATTGGCTGTTCCAACTTTTCTCTGCAGACAAGCCTTATTATTGTTTGTCTGTCCGTCCGTCTGTTAGCAGGATATCTCAAAAAGTTGGGCACGGGGTATGAAGGTTGGTTATGGGCCAAGGAAGAACTGATTCATTTTTCATGCTTATTGGCCAAAAGGAGGCGTGGTCGTGGGCGTGGTCTTCCACAAAAAGGTGAATTTTTTGTGCATTTCAGAACAGATTCACATACTATTACAACTTTGACAAAAGGTTGTGCAGGGAAGAAGCACTAGGCCATATTCTTACGGTTTTTGTAATGTCTGTGTGAAGCCTTGCGGGGTGTGTGCTCTACTGAGCACATTTTCTAGTTTGTCAATGTTTCCATATGTGTAAAATGTTGAAATATGATGAAATACTGAGACACAACTTATTCAAAACTCAAAATATGTCTAAGTGTTTGTAAAGACTCAGTACAGTCAAAATTGCTTGTACTAAATGAGGCCTATCATTTTAAATGTGTGTATCTCAGCATACGCCACAATATTCTCATTCCCTGAGAAAAGCACAATTATAGAGGAGGAATATATTAATTTCACATCAGATTACATTGCTAATGCTCTTACAAATATTAGCCAGTAATTGATATGAGGTCACCTAATAATTTCTTATCCCTTATGCTTTTGAAGGAGTACGTCAGTCATTGTTGTCTCTTACATGAGATGCTACACTGCAACGGATTGATTTTCTTATTACCGATTAGTAATGGGGCTTGATCAGTAACAAAAACGCTTTTGTCTTGTTTTTTTTTTGTGATTTTTTTTTCCGAGTGTAATCCAGTCAAATTAATAGTGCAAATGAGTTTTATTGTTTCCTTGTCCTAATTTGTACTATGAACTAGGAAGCGGCTCCATAGCAAAACCTATGGCTGTGTTTGTGTTCATCAGTGAATGCTTCACTAAGTGTGTGAGAAATATAATTTTTGTCAACATCCATTCGGCTTGTAGCACAAGTGTTATATGCCATGCGTGATAGCATTTTCAGCGAACCCATTTTGAGAATGAGAGCACTTGCAAAAGCATATTAATTTTGAACTACCTTTCAAACCATTACCTTAGGAACACTTTTTTACTTCCCCGTGCCTAGTGATTCTCACACCCACTATGAGTATGAAAATAACACTTCACCATGTGGTGGATGGCATGCCGTGTTTAGTCAGGCGTCGCACAAGGCCAGGGGGGCTTAACACCATCTCAGCAGTGATTCGCAGTCTTCACAGCCAGCGGGAGTACAATAGCTCTATCACCGGGTGCTTCTTACCTGGCTACAGTATGTCAATGTGCCTGCCTTCCTCCTGTGCTCCTCTCTCCTCCCAAGCAGAAAGGATGATTAATTACACCAGGCTGCTGCATGCCGATTAAATATTACTATTCATGCTATGTATATAAAAAAGGACAGGGGAAAAGCTCTGGAGGGTGCCTGGCAATGTTTGTGGATTCGGCACAACTGTTAAAGATTTATGCCCTTGACTAGTGCACTACTGTCTAAATACAAGTCTGCAGGAGCCAGAAAATGCCAAGGCTTCACTTGAGACTTATATCAAAAGACATATGAATACGCAACACGTTGTTGCTTAGCGAAGAATGTGCTTTCCCGGCTCTCCTCGCCGAGACGTGCACTTAGACTTGCACGTCACAGATCATGTTAACTCATGTTGAAAATATTTTGCAAGGCTCTAAGCAGAGAAGTTTGGTGCGACTCTGTGTTGGAGAGGGAGAAGCATTGGCGTGGCCTTAGTTGGTGTGAGGGCCGGAGGGACATTTATAAGAGTGAATTTTGAAAAGGTGGAAAACTGACCTTTAGAACATGCCAAGCAATTAACCTGTGGGAGTCAGAAGGCATTGTGAAGCTATTCTGCTATGAAAGGCAGAAATAAACAACTCAAAATGTTAATTAAATGGCTGGGTGCACTCCCTTCTCTAATTTTGCTTCATTAACGCACAGCAAAGGAAATGCTTATGTAATTCGCTTTATAATTCGCTTCCATGGTAGCTGCAACGTGTGCCCCGTGATTAAAACTCAAAGGAAAAAGGTCTGCTTCATTTTCACACCGATGAAGCAAAAAAAAAAGAAAAAAAAGAAAAAGGAAAAAATGAACTGGCGATAAAGAAGTTGGAAAGCGGATTAAAATGTACACCAGACTTATTAGCATGTGGGTGGCAAGGGTGCATTATGTGTGGAGTTTCCAAGAGAAGTCCGGAGTCTTAATTCAGTCAACCTATGGTTCAAAATCTCCGACATGCGTTTGTTTTTATGAGAGAGAAAGACAGAGTCTCCACTGGGAGCCTTTCTATTGATACTTTAATAATTGCTCAATGGTGTTGAACTGCTTAAAGAATATTTTTCAAGCAAACACAGGGGTAACTTGCTGTGGTATAAGTGGAGGGAATTTAATTTAATTGCCTAGCTCAATGTGACAGCTGCTGAATCAGTGCTCAAATGGAGGTTTATAAGTGGCTCCATGGGCGTAGGAAGCAGTTGGCCATTGGGGGGGAAAAAGTTGACTACTGGGGTCCGGGGGCATGCTCCACAGGAGGAACATTTTTCAAAAAACAGCTCTGCATTACTTATTTCTAGTAACTTTTAAAAAGGCTATCTGAAAATAAAGAAAGAATGACTCAGGTGCTAAGTGACAGATCAGACTTTATGTGTTGGCTACAGCAGGCTTTCAGCCAATCTATCTAGTTTCTCATTAATAATAATACAATAAAATAATAATAATTTCCGTTTTGGAATTACAGTGTTTTATGTAGTTGTATTTTCCTTCCAACTAACTGCACTGATATTATCTGGTTTCTAGTCATTTATTTTTTGCGGTGCACTGGTCCTTTTTAAGAGCCAAGTGTGTTTTTTCTCCAAGCCCTGCTACAGCACTGACTGGCTTTAGCTTGAAAAGATGTTAATTATAAAGTAGGCTACATACAAAAAGTCAGCACAGTACCTGTTCCATTATGGTAGGATAATGAGCCATGCAAAGAAACATTTCAGACAAGATGCAAGCCATCCAATATGGTGAAGATTTAAGTTTAAGTTTAGCTGCAAAACAACTAGGCCTAACCTACCTTGCCATTTTAAAAATCAGCACAGACGAAAATATAGTGCTGTAATAATATCAGAGAAAGATGACATACTTACAAGCATACAGGACACTGAGGCAAATAGACAAAGTATTGTCTTTACATAACTGACGGACAGATGTCTGCTTTTTGGAAGCAGTGGCAACAAAGCTATTGACCTTTTGTTGTGGACAGTCATGAAAACTAGCTTTATATAACTTTTTACACATTTATTCCTCCTTATTTATTCCTCCGCAATATCATGCCTTTCATTTGCTGCACATCCTCTTTTTTCTTTTCTCTCTCTATCGGCACCTGACCAGTAGTGTTGATTGGACATCTTGTTGTTTCATTACCATGAATTTCTTCATTATGATTGACACTTTAACTGACTCTGACTGCTCTGCTCCATCAGATCAAGTGAAGAGGCATCACTCTGCTCACAATATAAATGTATTTATTTTTTATACACAGTTAATATCATTCCATAGTCGTTTTGCCCACAAAGGCCTGCATCAAAATGTAAGCCATTATATTCTTTACAATCTGCATTTGCGGGCCAAAACGTCAGTGGAATGATTTTAATATTGCAGAACAGAACACGTAATTACAAGATATTTAATTTAGGGCCAGAGTGACACCTCTTCACATGATCTATGCAGCTTTGTTTTTGGCTGCAGTTTGGAGCGCTGCCTTGGCCGTTGTCTGCTCCTCACCCATATGAAGCCCTATCAAGTCTATTTCTTGTGGCGCACTTTTTTCATATGGAGATACTTCATTCAACTTCATTCCACATTGCACGAAGTCAAAGGCTTTTCAAAATAAAAGTCCCGCGGTTGATTTTTCAATGCGGAGGCAAAATAACACAATGTTGTGGTTTATTTTTTGAGGGGGACATTTTAATCATCTTTTAATATTGGAGGGGACATGTCTCCCCTGTCCCCCGTGCTTCCTACGCCCATGAGTGGCTCATGTGTTCACAACTTATTCATATGACTATAGCTGTGATAATAGCCTGTGATTTTGTGGGTTGTTTCCACAGATCATTGTTGTTTTCCTGGTCTTAGATTTCAGAAATAAACTTTTTCTGTTCACTTTTTTCAGGTGATCTGTGGGACCTGGACTCCTGCAGATCTGTGAGTGTGGGTTCAGAGCCGGTGCGGACTCTGCTGGTGCTGGAGGACTCAGTATGGGCAAGCTGCGGCAACTCGGTCACAGTCATCGACGTCTCCAGCCTCACCACTCAGGTAACACATCTAACTAAATATTCAATCAATGGCATCGGTGGCAATCTATGGCAGTATACCTTGTGACTATAAAATAAACATGCAATGATTTTTTGTCATTGTTGAAAGCAGTTGTAACATTTTGAATTTAATCGTGAATACTAAATGGGAAAATTGCTTATATAGGGACAAATTCTCACAAAAGTGTTAGCATGTGGGAAATTTATTCTTAATTGTAAAACGGGAAATAATTTGTAGCAATGGAGAGAAATTTAAAACATTTTCATCCTATGGAAATGACTGTAGGAGTGTCAATATAGTGACAATATACTAATAAACTTAAAATAGTTGTTATAATGCAATAATATATTGTTTTTTTCCTAAGCAACTTCACCAATTTTGCAGAATTTTTTATCAAGCTTAAGAAGTGTATCAATTCAGATTTGTTTGTCAACCAATCAAATGATAAACTTTCATCAAACACACTATAGGTTGATGTCATCCCTAGCTGCAAAGTCAGCTTCACCCCCCTTCTCAGCTGAGAAATATTCCCAGTCTTTACTAAAACATGGTTTGAGGACTTTAATGGATGGGTTCATAAGTAAAACTGCTAGACAGGATTTTTTTGCAGCATTTGAGGAAAATTTCCTCTCCTTTCATTTTCTGAGAAGATTTATGCACACAGCCGGAGAGAGCCAGCATTCTAATCTGTGATGTCATCAAGATTTACAGCCTGGAGCCGCTCCACGGACAACGAATAGAAAGCTTTGTAGATTCGTTGAATGTTTGCTGGGACTCTTACACACAAATAAGCTTCATTTTGTTGTAGCGCTCTGAGTTATGATGCTGAAATACGCACCGTTATCTCCAGAAAATCATCCTGGGCGCTGTCACAGCCATGCTTTCCATTTTTGCGAAGTCATTCTCAAAGATGTTCATCTGTACTGTACAGTATGTCATTAGAGGTTTATAGGGGGCTGTGGTAGACAATAGTGAATGATAGAAACCAAACTCTCCAAGGTAATGTTAATACAGTATGCAGATGCTGAACTGCAAGCCATTACCATTTAATTATGACTCCCAGGTGTGAGCGTGCGTAGCTGTATTAAAGGGAAGCAGGGCTTTGTCGAAAAAAAGACCATGTGTTCAGTAAACCTTATTTTTTAACCTCATTTGCCAGATCATGTGAATTTACTGTACATTTTCTATGTAAATACACAGTACTTTTTCATGAAATGCCAAGAATTAGGAAGGTGACAAAGTGCAACCTTTATTTAACCACTTATTCCCTTTTACAAATCTCCTTTTCAAGAGAGACCTTTCCAAGGATATATGGAAATATGAAAGGTGCAGATACTGTAAACAACATGCAAGTTAAAATCACATTGAGGTAAATACAAAATCAAAATTCGTTCATCATTTTCACTCAAAAGCTAAAGTAGTAGTCCAATAGCTGATCAGAAGAAGCGGGTGACAAATGTAAATAGATGAATTCAATACCATGTGCATTACTCCAATATAGTCTGTGGTGCGCAGACCAATTATGTCAATAGAAAAATCACAGGTCCGCACATATACAGTATATTAGTTTAACAACAACAAATGTTTGTTGACAAATTAATTACAAGTGAATTAAATATGAGTTAAACTAATATATATGAGTGCAGATCTGTGATTTGTCTATTGACAAATCTAAATAGATCTTGGCCGAACAAAACACAGACAGATCCTTACTGAGTCTGCCTCAAGATCCGCATGATCAGAAGCGGGTTTAACAGACGTCTCCCTGTCTTCCTTCACCTTCTTTCCCCTGCCAGCCCTCCAGAGACAGGGGCTTAATCAGCTGAGTGGCCACGCAGTGGAAGCACAGTTCTGGTTCACTGTGTCTCCCACAGAGCTTAACAGGTCAGCTCTGGTTACTTCTTTGCTAACCTTGTCTTCCTCACTAATGTGGACTCAAGAGATCTGAGTTCACAAGTTCTACGGTGCATATCCAGGATCTAGGAAGCCATACTTGGCACCTGGAGCAAGCGATATGACTTGGAGCAAGGCTACAGGGTCACGGACTCAAACTCGCTCCACTTCTTTCCATTGTTGTTCCCCAAGGATGCTCACCACTTTCAGTCAGTCTTGATGCACTTTTGAATCATTTATCCATGACTTTGCTGGACACTCTAGCCCTTCTCTGTTGACACCATTGATTCCTGCTCCGTGCTACTGGATAAACGGCTCCACGGTCAGTGCCTTTATCAGTGCAGTATGTATAATATCATAATATAACCCCTAACTTCTTCAAAGTCGAACTTGCCCAAAATAGAAATACAGTCGAACACGTCACCACATATGAATTTGTGTATACTCGCGATTTTGTATCATGTATTTACACTAAAAATTACAGTGGTGACAAAAACTCAACAACAAGACAACGGCTACGGGGAAAGAGCGACAAAGGCGGCTGAGGGAAAATGAGGATTTAGAAGCTGTTTGATCGGACACAGAGGTGTAGATATCCTCTAACAAGCTGAACAAGCCTCGCCTCAAAACGATTCATTTTGAAAGATTTGACTACGAGATATTAGCATGGCGATGTAAACAAAGGAAATGAACTGGAAAAGGAAATGGAGACACCCCTCCACAAGGCAACACAACCAATCACATGATGTTTTTGACCAATTGCAGAGGGTCACACAGTGGCACCCGGTGTGCGAAGAATTCGACTAGTTCGGCTGGCAAGCCTGTGCCGCTGCAGAGTCCGAAGTTAATGCGGCGCTTTGTTGTTGTTTTTTCGCAAGCGTCTCCTTTTGTCCATACAAACCTGACAAAATTAATTTCTGCAGCAAGTATACCATGGCTTGAAGACAAGTGTGTTCTCAGCTGTGTGTGTGTGTGCGCATGTGTTTTTTGTGTGTTTCTGTGTGCCAATTTCGGCATTATAACAGAGCGCCATGAACCGCCCATCAACACTCTATAGAAGTCTGAGTCCCTCCCATGCAACCAAACTTTAACTAAGTAGGACATGCGTGGACACACAGGCTTTGATCAATACTGACTGGCAGGCCTTGTTCCTTCCTCTTCCCATTACTTTCTCTCTCTACCTGTTTTCTCTTATCACTCACTTGTCTCCCTCTCCGGGGCTGTGAGTGTGGATGGGGATTTACCGCTCTCCAAAGGACAGAGACACCTTGTCACCTGACGTAATGAAGGGCTAATGAGCTGTTCAGACCAGCTTTAGTGTTTCGCGGCTTTAGCCTGCGCTGTTATTCCCCACTGCCGGTGGAGGACCGTGGGAGGGAAGCCGCTGTTAGTGTGACACTGCCGAGCGGGGTGTAAAGGGCACATTACCACTGTCACGCTTCACTGACCACCTCATCTCTGTAAGCAACGCTGGACTCAGCCCACTAATACCAGGTTGCTGGTTGGGGGGAACAGTTGTTGCCTTTACTTATCCTGTACTTGACACAGCGCAACGGGCGTTCCACATGTTTGGTTTCCATGCCCATAATAAATGTCTGGAGAATTCGGTTTTGCAATGTTGGCTTAAGTGTGAGCTGACGTTTATATAAAAACATTGTCTTTTCTACAAATGATAAATCAATCATTTCAAAATATTTTCTTTCATGGCCAATTGCACTTTTTGAAATTCCCTTGATTCAGATGGAGCCCGGTCCAATGAGACCGTTATATACTTTCAGCATCCCAGGATGCCTTCCAGGTGGCTTAAAACATATGGTAGGCAAGATGGCATCCAACAATTACAGTATGTCAGCCAACAATTAGCTGAAAGTCCCTTTAGAAGGACTACGCTTGTTCACGTTTCATGTGCTAATTTTGCAGCATATAATATAAGGCTGTGTTTTACTTTCCAAACTTGTCAACTCATTTGAATTGCAGTGGGTTATTGAAGGTGAAATTTTCCTTTTTTTTTTTTATGGGTATCTAATTTTTTTATGGCTGCACTTGAAAAACGAAGAGATGCATTGCATATCCTTTCCCAGGCGGAGCAGGCACCCACTGCTGAGGAGTCAATTAAAAGAGAAAACACATCAAAGGCTTCTTTCCTTTTCCCAATTTCAAACAAAGGAGGACCCACTGGCAAGGGCACACAAACAGGTGGTAATCCCTGTCCGCCGGTGCGCTGGGGGTGGGGTGGGGCAGGGGGGGGTGCATTCTCATCTCCACTCACTCTCTCTCACTGACTAATTGCCCAGCTCCCGACTCATGCATTGACAGTGATAGGAGCTCCAAGATGTTGCCCAGACCAACCCTTGTCATGCCTTGGACCTCAGGGGCTGCATGTGTTGCCATGATAAGGCTCATTGCACTTTTTCCAGCTACTCATTAAGACTGTATGCCTGAAACTCCCTTTTTTCCATTGTGGTCTTAAAAAGATAGAAGCCAGGGGAATGATGCAAAAAAAAAAAGTGTCCTGTGTGTCAGGGACTATAAATTACAGACTTGAGAGGCACAGTTAGACTTTATTTACATAAAAGTTGAGAGAAACGACTGCATGCGAGATTCAGGCTTCTACTGACCTCATCATGATGACATGATCATTACGGTTATCTGGTAATGTTTTGTTATGAATGAACAATATTTAGATGAGCTATGAATTGACTGTCACACCAACTGTCACACTAAATAAAAAGCTGTGTCACTGCAATGTGCACTTTGTGTGCCATGCTGAAGCACAGCACAGTCGACACAGTCGTGACCGTTTCATGTCTATCAATGGGACTCCTGTTTCCCCTATTGCCCTGCTTCATAATTATATCATTTTTATCCATTTATATAACAAAGTTTTCTTTATTTCTTTCTCTCTAGTTCAGACTATTGAATGCTTGTTTCTTTTGATGACTCTATAGGTTCAAGGAAAGTGACTGCATGCATGTTTAATGAAGTGGAATGGTAGTACACAAAAGGTCTGATACTGCTAAAATCCCTGCAGAAGATTAAACTTTCTCCACAGAGAGAGCAATTAAAACACATTTATGGCAAGCGGGCTAAAGTGAAAAGGCCAAAATAAAATTGCACTCAGGCCACAGTGGTAGAAATCCAGATCTCCACAGATTATGTGGAGCAAAATCCAAAATAATATACCTCTTTCTCGTTTAAAAGGCCAGATTGAGATACCAGAGAGATAACCTTTCCGTTTTGGTTGCATTTATTTTTCCATCGTGGAGATAATGTCATTTGTTGATGCTGTGGGTGATTTCACTTTCTTGCTATGTTGTCCTATTTTTAACTGTACCAGTATTGCCATCTCCCCACCCCCCCCCACCCTCCTCTCCGTTCCAGAGGTTTGAAGTGCACCCGGACCCGATGGTGAGCGTAGCACACATGGTACGTGCCGGAGGAGGGGTGTGGATGGCATTTTCCGAAGGCTCCTCCATTCGTCTCTTTCACACCGAAACACTGGAGCTTCTGCAGGAAATCAACATCTCAACGCGCTCAGCACTACTGAATCCTGGTAGGCCCACATCACTCTGACATGGTCTTGACCTCTATATCTAGAGGCCAAGTTCTGTACAGATGGAACACATTGTACAACACTCCCTTTTGTCCGTCCTTCTGCCTTCACTGATTTCAAGTATTTTGCGTAAAAATTAGGGCTGTCAAACAACTACTTTTTTAAATTGTGATTAATCTAAAAATTTTGGTCATTAATTGCGATTAATCTCATATTTAATTGCATGTTAAAATTACATGAAAAAAAAAACTTAGATTAGAAAAATACTCTAGAAAAGAACACCATGCATTCCCAAAATCCAGTGGAAATTGAGCCTGAACTGTGGACTACCAAAAAACTCACCATTTACAAAAAAGCCTCAAATTTATGCCACAAAAACAGGGTCACCAAAAATAAATGATCTAAATTGATAGAATAATTTAACATTAAATTAAAAATATAACTTTTCTTCTCCATCATATTTACCTGTCTTCACTGTCTGTTTACACAACCACAGGTAGCTAGAAAGCCCAAAAGGGAGAAATTGGGACTCTAAAATACAGAAATGCAATTAAGATGAATTAATAGATTATTGTGTTGACCATGCGTTAATGCGGTAATGTTGACAGCCCTAGTCAAAATACATCAAATTATTTTAATTACTGACAACATCAAATCAACTGCCTTTTCCAAGTTGTTATGCTGCACAACAAAATGTCATCTGCCTTTGAGTACATGCAAATGCCTGCGTCTGACCTGTCATATTAGTGGGGTTGGGGAAGAAAACGTAGAGTACAGCATACATTAGTCCGTTTTTTGGGGTCTTCGTTGTACAAGAGCAACGACAGGGCGCCAATTAAGCGATGAGGATGCTCTCCTCCCCCGAATGGTATTCTGGTCTTGTCCAAGTTGCTCCTTGGGTCCTGCGCTCCAGGGACTGACCTGAATAAGTATCCATCTGAGGACCTTGCAAAGCCATAATAGAGCCACGGGGTGAGAGAGAGGAATTAATAAAAAAGAAATAAAGTCACTGAGGAGCAGTAAAATGCCAGAGTCAAAGATTTTCATTCTAAGGGTTTCCATGGAAACACTCTTGTCTTTCGTTCAACGTCCCTGGTACACTGGTATCATGCCAGTTTTACCCCTTCTTCCTGCATGTAGCTCTCCGTTTTCCTTTTGCTCGCACGTTTTCTTTCCGTTTGAGTTAATCTTTTGCTTTCTGTTTTTTCCCCCCGCTTTCCCCCCCCCTCACTCCCCTTACTTTTCATCTCATGTGCACTCTGCTTTAAAATCCTCTCACCCTCGATTCACTTTTTGCTGCAGTCCGTTTAGGATGCCACAGATAGCCCATCACTTCCTGTGTGCCTTGCTTCATGATAAATGAAATATTTATCAGCCAGCCTGAGTGTTTTCCCTGTTTTTATTTCCAGGGAACTATGGTAAACAAATTAGATAGCGATGAAGCATACCTAAGTCTGTCTGAGGTGATAGCTACAATACACGTGACTTAGTGTCAATTTGACTCAAACGTGTCCAGGCTCAGACTCTTGGGCTATAAACTCTTTCAGCACACATGAAGATCGTTTGGAGCTTGAGCTAGTGGTATAAATGCGCTTGGATTTAGACAATTTTGTCCTTCTGTTGAATCACACCAGACAGAGATTGATGTATTTAGAGCAATACTCAAAGCAGTGGTAGCGCTCCATCTCGTCAGAAAAAGTGGGTTCTCTCTTGTGAGTTGGATAGAGAGCAAAGAATAAAGAGAGACGTGAGTGAGAGAGACCAAACTTTTCTCTTGTAGATCAAAGTTTCTTTTTTTGTTTGAGGAGAGACTTTAAGGAGAGCAGGCTCCTATGGTCACGGTATCTGGAGAAAACAGGTGACCAGAGGTCATTTTCACCCAGCACCAGTACTTCCCCCTTGAAATATGCAGCAGATTTGAGGGAGGGTGGCAGCCTGGGGGCTTGGCCCCGGGGGGAGTTACAGGGGTGAAAAGAAAAGAGTTGCCAGGCTCATGTCTTCAGGGTCCACAAAAGGAAAGGGATCTTTGACTTAAGTTGTGATTTGTTGAGCTCACAAGAGAAAAGAGGATCCCCTGACACTCTACAACCATAGACACTGCACATGAAATACTGATAGTTACTACATATCAATGGCCCTCTATTCCCCTAGGTTTCTCCTTGACTTATGCTAGGACATGCAGTAATGATATACCCCCTAATCCTCTCCCCTTAATGTGATTTATGCTCAACAGGGAATTCCAGTTGCAGTAAACAACAGAGAAGTTTCTGAGGCAGAGGAAACTGCTGATCTCTCCTCTACTAATGCCTTTAATAGTTCTATCCTTAGGGTGAAAAAATAATATTCCAAAATAAAGTCCTTAGTGACATATCACAGGGAAACATTTATCTTTGGAGACATCTTCTTTTAAAGGCAAATACCGGCTCCCACGATAAACCCACTGCACACTGCGGAGTGTGTGCATTGCCGCAAAAAACTGGAGGTGCGAGATTGCTCGAGGTTAAGCTATACCTCCTTAATCTCAAGTGCTTTTGTCATTATCCCTCTTTATCACTGTTCTTAAAGACAATGTCTGGCGCCCACATCCTCTGACTTAACTTCAGATTTCATGGTAACCCGAGAGTGGGTGTTCATGAGCATCACTCTCTCACTTAAGCTTTCTAACCAAAGTACAAATAGACACAGTGGCTATGTGAGCAGGCGGCTGACATTTTTAAGACGGAGCTCTTTGCGCAGGCTTCTTACTCACTGCTGTGACCCTCCAAGGTCTCCACCTTAATGCCTCTGCTGTCTATATGCTTAACATGCGCCTCAGCTCCGCCTCGACTTCACCTGCTCTTCCACGCACGGCCCAGCTAGTCCGCCATTATCTCCCAACTTGCGATGTTTCATCTGTGCACAGAGAGATGAATGAATTAACGACACTCTTGAGCCACTCATGCGAATCGCACGTCATAATCTGAGCATGACACAGAACAACCATGCAAATAGCTCCACATGTAAATGAGCATTCTGTTCGTCGTGATCACATGACTGTTGGTGTAATTCAATTATGGTTGCCATGGATATTATTGTAAATGGTGCTATAGATAACTAGGCCACGACGGGAGCCAAGAGCTGAGGGACCACAAAAGGAATGCAAAAATAAACCCATAACAAACATTGTTTTTCGGTTCTTTGTTAACTGGAAACAAAGGATCTGCATCTATAATGAGAATGTGCAATTACCCTTTCGTCGTCAGTAATGCGGCGCTAGAGAAATATAACTTGCACTGGACAACTTCACAGTACAGTATACGTACGTTGACTTTTGACTCTTATATAGACGATTACAGAAGGTGAAGAACACAAGCAGGCTGTGTTACAAGGAAGTAATTGCACAGTTCCAGCCGAAGGATTATCTACATACTCCAGAAGTTGGACATGAATCACTCTTAATTACTTACTCAGTCACATTAACAGAGAATACAGACAGTCTCAATAAGGACTAATACCAATTTGCTATATCTCATTGGATTATATAACTATGGACGTGGATAAATAAATAAATGCATCACCTTTTATTTTTTCATGTTACTCATATCAGCAGGTGTGCTTCATACCCATGTGAATTCATAACATGATTTGTGGGTTCAAATGCGCAGCTCTATCATTTTACTCTTTTAATGATAACAAGTCTACTTCCAGCTTCATGCATCTATGATAGCTTTCCTTTCAAGTAGGTCAGCAGCAAATAGGCAAATCCAATTTCTCCTAATCTTGTTTAACCCAAACCCCTGGGTGGCTCTGCTGAGGTTATGTGCTTGGGTAAAGTTTGTCAAATATGAGTTGATCAGTTTAAACATTACCCAAAGCTACACAAACACTGGTAACCAACAATAAAAGTACAAACATGCTGCTGTTAGTTTTTTCATGATGCAAGAGTTGAACAGTTCATTTCCAAACACTATATAACCATTTTGTAGTTCATCATTCAATATCTCTTAAATACAAGGAATCGAGACTGTAAAAGTCTTATCATTTTGTCAGCTTATCTAGCATCCTTTAAAAGGTACAATAATCTGTTGTAATTTTGTATTATCTTTCACTCGGTAACAGAAGGGTTTAACAAAGGGCGGATATCTCATTTTGGAACAAAACTTTTCAATTATGACCCAATGTTTCCTATATTGCAGGTCAAAAGAGCATGCGAGTTACGAGTCTCCTCATTTGCCAGGGGCTGTTATGGGTGGGCACTGCCCAAGGCTTCATCATCACACTTCCAGTCCCCAAACTGGAAGGCATTCCCAAAATAACAGGTATGGATCAGAGGGAGGAGGCTAACAGTGATTGAACAGGCTTTTGAGAGGTCAAAAGGAAAGCAAAGAGGTTTTTTCATGATAGAAAATTACTCTGCTCTGCCCATTATTGAGGTCACACTTCACATTTTTCTTCTGGCTGTGTGAATCAGTGCAAATATTACTGGGCTGGCAACACAGAAATCACATATTCTTGCAGGGTAATTTAAAAACTGCCTGGCAGCGTTTTGTTTATTATGCCAACAAAATGAGGTCTTTAGTGTCCACTTGCATAAACCTTACTTCGTGACCATCTTATTGCAAGCCAGTTGATTAAGTAATATATAAATGCACCACAACTTAGCTAGTATTACAGTAATAGTATAATAAATTATTACAATTAACCATTTGAAAATTGACATTATTATGTAAAATTGTTAACCACACTGGTGCAGAGCTGGGTTCAAGTCACTTTCAATTCACTCAAATCAAACTTGCAACTTGCATAATATTGAGTCTTCATTCTCAAATATTTCCTTGTAGATTGAACCTTTCATGGCAATTTTATTTTATTTTTTTCGACCCCAAACTAGAACTGGTGTAGCATCTGTTTTCTCTCTGCATGAGATTTGAATATTCTGGCTGCCTTTCTCCTGCAGGAAAGGGGATGATCTCTCTAAACGCTCACTGTGGGCCCGTGGACTTTCTGGTGGCCACCACCAGCGCCTTGTCCCCTGAACTGTTGAAGAGGGACTCAGTTGGGGACGGTCCAGACTCGGCCTGCGGAGGGGAGGACCGCAGTGACACTTCCTCTCAGGAATCCCTGCAACAGTCCAGCTCCTTCCAGGGAGAGGGCAGAGGCAAGGGGCGTGGCGTTCTGCTGCAGTACAAGCTGCGCTCCACGTCAGGTTTGCCCGGACGGCCCTTAACAGCAGTGGGTGACGAGGCTTCGGACTCCTCCCTGGAGTCTTTGGAGCACAGCGTGGAAGATGGATCTATCTACGAGCTCAGCGATGACCCAGAAATGTGGGTTCGGGGACGCCCCTGTGAGCGGGACGGGGGGCGCAGGGACAGGGTGACATCTGCAGCAGTCATCTCTGGAGGAAAGGGCTTCCGCAGACTAAAGGAAGGAGCATCAGCAGGTACTAGTACAAGTGGGGAGAGTTTAGAGAATACTCTTATGGTATGGCAACTCCCATTGACTGTGTGACATGGGGAATCTATGTGGCAACGCGGCGTGCTGCTTAAAGATGTCAGCCCAGCCAAGCCTTGAATCATCTGTTCCATAAATTCAAGGGACTTAACTATGTGATGCGAAGGCGTCGCCACCGTTAGACAGCTCCAGGCTAAGTGGATGATTTAGCCCGTGTGATAAAGAATCTAAGACCCGCTGTTTGCGAGAGGTAATGTCATCCCATAGGTCACTATGAGTGTGCAGGATTGTGTGTCATCATCTTCACCCGCAGCGGCAGAGCCAGCTACAGATTACTTCCATGCGACTGTTTTGTACTGGTTCCCCCTCCCTGCCTTAGTTAAGATGGATATGCCTAAATTCAGCCTCATCATTGCTGCCTGAGCTCTCCCACAGATTTTTCTCGCGTAGGACTCCTGTGTGAGCACCAGTGGACAGCATTCCTTTGAGAGTCAGCCTTTGTTGAATCTGCCATGCTCTGCAGAGTTGGAGATGGATGTCTTTTATCTGATCCTGTGGGAGAGATCCCATCTGTTTAGGGCTGAAAAGCTGGGAACTACCATAGCATCACAAAGCACATTAGCATTGCTTTATTAGCTAGGCCAGCTTTTCTCTCATTCCCATACAATGTGAACGTACTGTGTCTTCTATTGTGTCTCAAAAATGAACCCGTGCTCTCGGAAAAAAATACACTACGATCTCATTTATTCTGTCCTGTTGCAAGTGTTAAGAAACTGATAGGTTTAGTGTTAGGAAAATAATTGATATTGGTGTTGCTTCTAAGAGCTTCAAATTACCGTGCCTTTGTTGAAGACAGTCCTGTTACTAATAGGTCAGCTGTACAAATTATTCCACTCAACTGTTGCAGTAAAATGAAACTATCTTACTATCCTATCCTATCACTAAGCCACAGTAAAAACAAAGGCTATGAGTGGCCAGTGCTTTACATTACACAACCTATATTTGGACTACGCAAATCCTGCCATTAATACTGATTAATTTGAGGAAAAGAAACTCTCAGAGGCTTTAGCGTGCTATCTTCTTTAAGTACTGTACAAGTCAGATATCTCTGTTTCATTATTCACTGTCTCTTCTATCAGCTAGATGAAACAAATGTGCACCCTGGCTTGTTAATACACTACTCGCATTAGCTGGAAACCCCAGTTACACATCAAAAGCCAATATGAATAAAATGATGATGAAATAAAAGCGTTGCAGCCATCCAAGTTGCTATCGGCTGTGTTACGAACAGAGGGAACCTAGCTGAGAGAGACACCAGTGGGTGTGTTTACATGCACATTCATTTTCAATATTATTCAGGATGATTCTGATTTAAAGCTGGCATTTTACAATACCCACGATAAGCCCATGTCACGCTTATGCCATCTACACTTGTGTTTTACTTCTGACTTCATAGTAATAATTGGTAAATATTTGGAATACTCTGAGAATTTAATGCAAACAGGAATATTCTCTGATCGGGATCTGATAAGAGGATGCTGCATATGATCTTAACCAGCTGGTATGTGGAATACTCTGCATGTGAAAGCACTCAATGTGCATGAGGAACAGTTGTATTTTTTGTATGTAACTTACAGAAACATTCTCTGACTCCCTGGTACCATGTCTGTAATATTGTGGGGGTTTTGGTTGTTTGTTTTAACTACATAATTTAACGTTAGTGAAATGTTGTCAGGTTTGAGGATGTAGACTACTGACACTGACATCTTTCTGGCTGACAGGACCAAGTATAAACTTCACAATGCCTTGTTTGTTCATTGTGTTGACAGTAGACCAAGGCTAGGTAAGTATCCAACTATGAAGATGTTTTGACACTTAGGGATATAGCATTGACAATTTTCAATAAACAGAGCATGAGTGAAGGTTATGGTATGATGTTTTTCTACCCCTCTATCTCTACTTGCCCTTTCCAACACACATGGATTCTCCCTTTACCTCTTCATCACAGATGAAGCATAAAGTCCATGTTTTTTTTATTTCCCTGAGGCACATTGAGGTTTATTTTTTTTTCCTTTTCTGCTCCTCCTCACCGCTGAGATTCAAACACGCTGCTGTGGTGATGGAAACTGTCTATGGGTGCTGTCATGCAAATTTAGATCTCACTGTCATGTCGTGTCAGAAATGTATACTTCAATTCATGTGAGAGTCAATGCTGCTGGAGCCACAACACCCTCATGGTCACTATTGAAATCATCAATTCAACTTTAGCCAGAGGACGAGCATGTATTTGTGCTTGAGTAGGCTTTACGAAATATACATGATCCATTTACAAACGCTGCAGTACAGGCAGCACTGTTCAGCTGTTTCAGTAGCAACGGAGAGTTAATCTCCAAAGTATTGTGGCCTATGATGGACATTCATTTTCTTTTGCTTACAGTGGTTTCGTACAGTGATCTATTAATGCACTGACTATTAATACTCATGAATGGATTCACTATTAATTATCTCGCAGTCCCTTTTGTAAAGAGGACATGATGCAACAAATGAGACTGAAAATAATGTCACTTTGTAACAGTATTGTCGTGTTAGAAGAGACTTGTGTCGGGCACAAATAATGCAATGCAAACCTATATTTAATAATTCATTTGATGTTTAGCATTGGTAAATGTATTGCACTCATGCCAGCACAGGTATGTAGAAACAAAGTACTCATTCTCCTTTGGTACATTAATGATAAATGTCTATAATGTTTCCTGTTGTCTAACAAGTCGATGCTAAATTAAAAACATCTTTAAATCTAAGTTTGAGTTTGATCTTTTTTTATATGACTGATTTTAGAATGAGGATGAGGATGGTGGCCGGCGGTGGCTGTGGTGTTTGAGGTATATATCTTGAGGATTATTATGATAATGAGAGCTATTACTCTTTTGCTAGTCCATAACTTACAACACCAAGGATTCCTGTCTTTTATCTATCATTTGGAAGTGTTTTGGGGGTTATTTTGTCCTTGGTTATTCAAAATCCAACGACAAATGAGCTTATCTGCATCTGCTGGGAGCTCAACTTGGCAATGGTGGAAAAAGAACACAAATCATTTTCTTAAGTAAAAGTAGAAATACCCAGATAGAATAGATACAAGTATGATGCAATGCCCCTAAATTTACAACTCAGTGGTGTTCCATCTTCAATACACTAACCTCTAGACATCACGCTACAGGGGCACATTGTCTAGTTTATTTGCTCCTTATTGCTTCCTGTAGAACTTTGCTGGCTTGAAGTCAAACAGAGCATGAGCTAAAATCTTTTGATGAACCCTTTCCAATAATTTCATGAGATAATAAAAGTAACTGCATGCTATCGGTAACCGTTAAGAGTCAAAATATAGAGTCGTTTAAAATGACAGCGCGTATGTCAAGTCCAGGTACCTCAAAAGTGTACTTTCTATAAATGCAGAGCTTGAGTAAAAGTCTTGAGTTAACTGTTTGCCCCTGGAACTTGGTTTTGTCTTCCCCTTTATGCCTCTGCACCACCTTCCCTCTATGTGGGGTGCCAGCTGCTTATCTCATCGCTGGCACACTGCACTTCTGGGAGATGTGCAAGACCGCTACAAGCTAGTTCAAACTGTAGGTGAAAACCCACTGGGGAACTCCAGCACCTCCCCCCCCCCATCTCTCTCTCTCTCTCTCTCTCTCTCTCTCTCTCTCTCTCTCTCTCTCTCTCTCTCTCTCTCTCTCTCTCCCTCCCTCACCCTCACCCTCTTCGCCACTTAAAGGCTCCCTGCAATGCCGACAATGTCAGGTGAAGGTGGGGATGGAGTGAGGGGGAGCGGCGCTTTAACATTCATTGAAGTGATCCTCAGCAGTAGCCTATAAGCAGAATTAGCAGAAAAGGTCACAGCTAAAGCAAACCGTGAATGATTGGGTAGATGAGATGTAGAGTCAGATGTAGAGTGGAGGTTCAGGTGTGTGTGTGTAGCAGCATTTAGCTAAACACATCTGTTGCCACCTGAGGGTTTCTAATGCGGCCTCATGTAAATCATATAAACGGAATTTGATCACGTATTTTGCAGTAAATACTACGGAGGAGTGGCAGCACCTGAGGTTGCATCTGAGGTTGAATATATAAATAAAATGTTTTGTTCAGTGCATTGCCATCTTCTCTCCCCCATTTCACCCTGCAATGCAACGGTTCAGTTAGATATCACTAAACACTAAACACGGGTGAAGAAAAATGCATTCGCCGCAATTAATATGCCTCATCGTTCTCTGTGGATGTGTATAATCTAGGCTTTGTTTACTTGTACTCTTTTCAGTTTTGCCGCAAGCTCTCATTTACCCAACATTTTTGGCTCGCAGATGCCATCCTGGGAGTATCCAGTGCGCAAAACAGTATCCAGAAACAGAATGAGGATCACACCGCTGCAGGAAGCACCTGAAAGGGTCCACAAAACTCGGATGAGAATTGGGAACATAATGCTGATCTGATAAAGCAGTGCTGAATTGCACCTTGTACCTGGGTCAGCAGTAGAACACATCCTTCCCTGGAAGCAAAATGACAAAATGAGAGGCTGAAATGCTGCGCAAGCGTTTCACTGTCAAGACTCAAGCAGTATAGAGCATAAATATGTGTGCTTTTTCTGTGAGACTTCACAAACCCTTTTCTAAACCTTTCTATAGATATTTTCTGCCAATTAACCCTGCCCCAGGAGAGATTTGCCTATCTCAAGCCCCAGCTTTGCGCCTGTGCAGCTTGCGGCGTCACTCTCCCTACGTCTCAGGTATAATTTGCATGCCTCGGTCAAGGCTAAACTGAAGCGGATGAAGCGTTGCAGTTTGAAGGTCTCCCTGCTTTATCTGCCGACTCCTAAAAGCCAGGCATATTTGCATTGCTTTTCATTTCCGCAGGCTTGGCAGTGCCAATGATAAAGGAAGAACAGCACACTGTACCAACCTTCCTTAACAAAGGAGGCAGCAGCTAATGATTTGCATAGAGAGAATGCAAGGATAAGGCCCACACAGAGTTACCTTGTGTGTCATTATGGCTCTCCATCAACGGTTTGAGCTGATGCCGGTCAAAAACCAAAGCCAAAGCGAGGGGTTGGGTCACATCTTGATAGATGTACTTGGCTGTACTGGCTAATTCTACCTCACATGAATATATACTCCCTACATTTCAATAGAGGCTATTCTTTCCCAGTTCCCAGATCATCCAGATCTAAGAATCAAGCCATGGTCTTTCCACTAAACTCCCCGAATGCCTGTTCAATCCTTGGGCCCATCAATCTCTCGCTGCTCTTTGTGAACCCGTCTTTTACAGCGCTCTCAGAGCCACTCACACATATATTTTATTTACCACCTTTTAATCATGCAGAAGATTGATGAAATTTTGATCACTGTACATTATTCAGCTCGTCCCCAAGGAAAGGAGTCAGCTCCATGGCATGACACCGTGTCACATATTGAATAGTTATCATCTTCCACAATATTTATCTCTTTGTCTATCTATTTGTAAAGAGGTATTGAAAAATAAATGCAGTGCTCCATAACAATGGCATCTCTTTAAGGCATTCTTATGGCTGTGCGTTCCCTTTCCTTTGACATTATCATTTATTTTTTTGCAGTGTGTAAAAATATAATAGGTGAAGTGCAACTGAGGAGTTTTATAGGCAATTTCCTCAAAACACATTTATATAATGTCTGAGAGCCTAGACTCCTATCCCCCCTTCTTATTTACCGTTTGATGTATAAACATGCCAGTTTTACACGTTTTGCGCTTTCTTCTGGCTTGCAGTGTTTTATTTTCTAAGACTGTTTAGGCCTTTGAAGGGTGACCTTCAATTCATATATCTATTGCTATAACTCTCTGCTACTATCTCAGCGGGACCTCTGTGGAGGAGATAAAATTTCTTTTTATGTCTTGCAGTGAATCAAGTCACTTTTATGCCAACATTTCTCCCACTATTCAAACAAAATGAGAGCGTTAGCATTCAGGTCTAGTCTTTCTCCTTTCGCATCCGTGTTGAATTTGGATGTCAGCCAGAGAACATTTCAGAGGTAAATAACGTGTTGAATGTGGCCGCAACCTGGTTGCATTTCGCTAGAGGAGCAAAACATGTCTTCATGCATCTTCAGTATCAAAAACAACAAATTCTAATCTATGCCTTCACTTTGTGCCTCTGTGTTGCCCTGGATCAATACTTGCATCACCTGCATCTAAGGGATGACCAGGAAACCTAAATAATATTCATTCCTGTCCTGTTTTTATGAGAGTTGTTTCTCCAACCAAGATTCCCGTGAGGGGAGTCAGAGCAATAGTCCATGCCAGCATATAACTCTCTCTTACTTCCCCTTTCTTACTCCCTCAACCGCTCTTTTTTCCCTCCCTCCCCCTCTGGCTTGCACTCTCTCTTCCCTTTGACTCACCAACTCCCTCTCTGTCTCTTTTTCCTCCCTCCTTCCCTCCCTCCATTCCTTTTTTTCATCCCAGGGGAGGAAATGTACATTACTGGTTGGTCCTGTTGTCCTCACCATGACAGATGGAGGCTGTTGAAATGCATTTTTCGTTGCATTATGCTAAATAACAGCCAAGTTTTGCATGCTATCACTGTTCACTAGACAAAAACGGCGCTTAGAAGCAGGAGGAAGTTGCCTGCGCAGCCATCTTGTCGTCAGTTTGCCATGTACAGTGCAGTATACTGTATCTCAGGTTTAGTGATAGAGGGTGCATAGTAATGTCACAGTGAATATGACTCACTCCTCAATTCCTTTTGGCCTTTTGGAAGAATCCATTTTCCATCTTTTTAACATTCTGTCAGAAAGAGACACATTTGACTTGCAGAAAAACATATTGATCCAACTCAGGCACACAAATGCTGTGGATTTTGAGCAGATTTTTTGACACACAAACCATAACATATGTCAACCATGTTACAGTCACTCACACAACTGTTTGAAAATCATTTCAATGCATGTTTCTAAAACTTTTTCTAACAAATTAATATTCTACCATAATAATCTATGAAATAATGGTTGTTCAATAAAATGCCTTTTTACTTCATTAAAGTAATTACAGCACCTACAAGTGATGAATTCCTTTAAAAAAAAAATGCCATTATTGAAAGAATTTCAATTATTTTTACATTATTTTAGGATATATAATTGGTCTCCTCTTCCCCTACACATACAAACTAATAATTGAATAAAGGTAGGGACCGAAGTAATTTACGCTAGAAAAAGGGTGCAAAAAATATGTTTAATAATGTAATGAACTTCAAAAAGCATGACTCTATGCTGAACGTCATTTAAACAGTTTAAATTTCTCAACAGTGGAGACGGCTGAATGATCAAAGTGTTTGAGCACAATCATTTGAAAGCTAACATGAACAATAAAAACTGATAAGTCATACAATCCATTAGGGGGAGCAGCATTTTAAAATAATGTTCTGCTACAGTTACAACATTTCTTTATAGCACTTCAAGGAATTAGTATTTATTTTTGAAATAAGAAAAAAATGTGTGACCTAATGTAAATAATAAAAACAAATCAGTCAGAAAGGGAGCACATTAATACTTAAGAATATGTAAATTAAATAAAGTGTTGCCGCTAGGTAAATCATTACCCATTCTCTTTCCACAGATATATCAAATAAAATATAAATATAAATAAATAAATATACTTAAAAGAAGAAAAAGTTATGATCAAAATATTATTGTGGCATAAAAAATAATCAAGGTCCAGGCACTCATGTGGGTTTGCAAGTTCAAAGGCCTTTAATCTGAGCGCTAAGACATTACAAATACATCAATGCGTATCGGCTTATGTCTTCACCAGGGTGTTGGCTACAAAGTGGAGGCGTAACGATTAAATAGGCTGGGACACCTGTGTAACAAGGCATACTCCAAATCTGCCACTGAAGGCACAGATAACTATGTGAAGTAAGTGACGCAAAAGCTCCATACAGTGAAGAACAATGCACACAAAATAAAGAACTATGTACAAAAACTCAGAGGAGAAAAGGAGAAAGTACTGTAAACCAAGACAAAATGAAGGAACAAACAAATACAAATAGAATACAAAAACAAATAGACTGGAAAATGTAATGTTGGACAATCAACATAATTATGATACCTTTTTCACATCAACAGTATATCCATATAATGCCTCTCATCTCAAGACATAAAAAGAGGAGGAGGACGCTAAAGAAAGAGAAAAAGATCCTCATTAAGGCCTGGAAAGGTCTGGTGGCTTTCAGTACAAGAATCCAATAAGCCTCCCTTTGCTTGAGGCATTTCAGTTTATCTCCACCCCTCGCACCCAAAACACTATACCTGAGACTTTTTTGAGAATTTGTTGATTTCTTATATTAAACCATTTGCGACAAAGCTGCCCTTCTATATACAGGACACCACTCAGGTACTGAAGAAGATATCAGAGATAAAAAATAAAAAACAATCATGGCCATACAGCAATATAGTCTATGAGAAGGGCCTTGAGGCTTTGAGACATTTTCTTGGATCTCGACCTGCTGATCTTTCTAGCAATGAAGTTAATTGTCCAACTCACAGAGTGGACCTTGGGAAATGATGTCTTTCTGTTCCGGGACCCTAACCCTTTACAAACAGGAGAAAGGGACAGCTATGGGTGCCTGCTTCGCACCAAATTATGCAAATTGGTTTCTCAGGCTTTGGGAGGAGCGCTATATATCTACTCTGCCACCAATACTTTTAGAGATAAGATTATTAGGTGGGGTCACTGCATTGACAATGTGACACGTTTCATCTCTGCGTCTGAACAGGAACTTTTACATTTTCATTGTTACATCATCAGCACTAATAGAAATCCGTAACTAAGCTTAGAATACAGTCAAACAGAGATACATTTCATTGATTTAAACATTTTCAAGGATGATCGAGGAAACTTACACACAACAATATTTAGGAAGGCTACACACGGTAATACAATACTTCATGCAAAAAGCTTCCATCCCTCTTGGCTCATTAAGAACATCTCTTTTGGACAGATACAGACATATGTGACTCTGAGCAGGACTTTCTCATTCAGTCTGCAAGCATGTAACAGCACTCTAGACAGAGAGGATACCAGTCCCAGGTACTTGCAAAAGAATATGACTCCCACTTAATCGGAAGGATCTACTCTGCCACAAACACAAAAAAGAACAACCTCACAAGCCCCTTTTTGTCACCCAATACAGTAAGGAGGACGTTTAAGTTAAACACATCATTAAGAAGAACTGGAACATCATCCAGTGTAGTGTAAGTGTCCTATGAAAAGTGTTTCCTGATCCCCTGGGGTGAGCTTCAGACGTGCGCCCACACTAAGAGGCAGACTGATGAGAGGTTACCTTCCAAAAGCTCCCAAAAGGGGGAACTCGGCTATAGCCACCTAAAAGAAACGTTTGTTGTGGTAGTTTGCAATTACTGCAGGTAACATGGTTAAAATGGATTCCTTTAAGGATATATTCAACAACGAAAGACATCCAATTAATGGTTTCATTAAGGTTGGAGTGCGTTTGTGGGTGCTTTTACATTGGTCTCACCAAAGGGAGAGCATAAGGGACTGGGTGGCAGAGCAGCGCTATGCCATGAGAGCAGGTAATGTTTAAAAATTTCCCCATGGCTAGACATTACCTGGAGGCCCACATCGGCCTGATAGCTCACTCAAAGTCTCAGGTATAGCGGTGATACTTTTGGGCGCCAGGGGTGGAGATAAACCGAAACACCCTAAAGCAAAGGGAGGCTTATCGGATTCAGGTACTGAAAGCCACCAGACCTTTCCAGGCCTTAATGAGGATCTTTTTCCCTTTCTATTTCCCTCTATAGCATCCTCCGCCTCCTCTTTTTATGTCTTGAGATGAGAACATGGATATGCTGTTGATGTGAGTCTAACATTAGATTATCCAGTCTATTTATTGTGCTGGTTGTTTATATTCAGCTTAAAGATTTGTTGTTTGTTTCTTCATTTTGTCTTGGTTTACAGTATTTTCTCCTTTTCTCCTCTGAGCTGTCTTTATTTTGCGTACATTGTTCTTTTTCACTGTATGTAGCTTTTGTGTCATTGACTTCACACACTTATCTGTGCCTCCAGTGGCAGATTTAGAGTATGTCTTGTTACACAGGTGTCCTAGCCTAATTAATCGTTACACCTCCACTTTGTAGCCAACACCCTGGTGAAGGAATAAGCCGATACGTGTTGGTGCATTTGTAATGTCTTAGCCCTCTGATTAAAGGCCTTTGAACTTGGAAACCACATGAGTGCCTGGGGGGTATTTCACAAAGCAAGACTGGAGAGTTAGCCAGATAACTGTGGAAAAGATTATGCTATATCCTGGTGATACTGATTTGAATCTGTAAAACAAAACTGCAATATTAGGTTTAGGAATATGATTCAGTCATGCATGATGATGATTGGTAATAATACAATTTCAGAAGATATTTCATAACACTTTTTTAAAGTTATCTGTATACTTGCTAATCCAGCTTTGTGAAATACCCCCCTGGGCCTTGATTTTTTTATACCACAATAATATTTTTGTGGTCATAACTTGTGTATGTGTATTATACTTATATTCTTTTCATCAATTCTATTTATATTAAACTGAGTATCCATCAAAATCATCTCCAAGATCAGGTCCTTTCTGTCATATTCAGATCTAGAAAGATTTCATCTCACCCTGTTTTGTTTACTGCAACTCACTGTATTTTGGTATTAGTCAAGCTTCTCTGTCCCGCATCCAGCTGGTGCAGAATGCTGCCGCCAGGCTCTTAACTAGATCCAAAAAAAGGGACCACATTACACCTGTACTGGCATCTCTGCACTGGCTCCCTGTCAGTAGAATTCAATTTAAAATATTTGTTTACAAATCCTTAAAAGGTCTTGCCCATCTGTATATCTCTGAGAAAATAGAGCTGGGAAACTTATTTGCCATCTCACCGTTGTTTTCACTCCATGAAAATTATGACACTTATTGAAAATCACATGACTTGTGGAAAAGTCCTTTTTTTTATTAGAGGCTTGACAGTAGATTTAGAGACACAAATGTATTTAATGTTTTTTTTATAACTAAAAATGCATTGGTTATGATAAATGATGTTATGAGAGAAAGAAGACAACTAAGCCAATACATTATTTACTCAAGTGTTATATTATTTGTACATTTTATTAGTTTTATTTCTATTAGAAGTTGAATACTTAAGGGCATTGCAAAATGGCTTAGTTTAAAAAAAAAAGTTTCAATTAAAAAAAAGTGGATATAATAAACAAAATACACTCTCAGGCAATACAAATTGTGCTTTATCAAAGTAAATATGTAATAGTTTAGATCAAGCTTTTTGATTGTAGTATTGGTAAACATTTTACACAAATTATATTGAAATATGTCAGATGGACTTAAAATGCTCTGATTTGGAGGAATGATTCATATTCTGATTGCATTAGGCCGTCCAGAGTGAAGTAGAAAGAAGTCTGACGCCACCCTGTCAAGTCTGATCTCTAATCTTAAAAAGGAAGTGTGGCTGGGTAATGGACTTTTTCCACAGAGCGTCAAGACTGACAACCTCATACAAAGTGCAGTTATAGAGAGTCTTAGTTTTCAAAGGGATAGAAAATCAATATCAGCGGTGGCAGATATGATATTTATTCAAAATGCACTCCCTCTCTTGATAAAATGAGGAGGAGGTTCAGCTTTGCAGGAAGCTTGGCAGCTTGGAAGCTGTCTGTTTTTTCGGGTGGACATTCACAGTAACCAACGTTGACAGTTTCTATTTTTAAACTCCTCACTCCTCTGAGAGTGATCCTGCAATGCAACATTGTCACATTGGTTGGCTGGGATGGGAGAAGGATTTATGTTTAAAACAATAGTGGAACTCATAGAAACGCGTCTTATTTGGCCATTAGCAATAATTCATAATTTTGTGAAAATATAACCACTAAAGCTAAATGCAAATAATGGATGGCAGTGTTGACTTATATTATCTGTACATTGTAGTGCCCATAAACACCTAAACTATCAGCAAAAGTGTTCTCCACTATGAACTGGCAAAAGGAGAAGTAGATGATTAATTTGCAATTACTGTACAGCAGAGGTCGATTCAGTATGCAGTCTAGAAAGACATATAGGCAAGGAACTCAATAGACCATGTTCATAAAACATGTCAGCCCCTTGGATGATGTCATTCTGCTTCTGGGCCCATCGAGCAGTGGCCTCATTGGAGCACTGGTCTCGAGCAATCTGGTTCTACTGGAATGAGTGAACAAAAAAAAAGGAAGAAGAAAAAGAAAAGAAAAGAAAGACAAGAAATGAAAAAATAAGGGCTTTACAAAATGGTTGAGATGGCATATGTGAAAAAGGCAACATACAATTTTATGGAATGAGCACAAATTCTGAAACGCATATTACGTGTTGTGAATACGAATAATGTGAAGATTATGTTCCTCCACCACAAAAGGATTTTGTGACAATAGCACAAATTGAACACCAGTTTTACGTGTTTGTCACAGAAAAAGGTCAGCTATAACGGTTAAGTTTAGGGTTAAGGTTAGGCAACTAAAACAACTTTGTTTAAGATTAGGTTGTTAAGGTTAGGGTTAGGGTTAGACAAATAAAACAATTTGCTTAAGTGTAGGGAAAGGTTTTGGCCATGGTTAAATTTGAAAAACTTTTGCTAAAACTGAAAACTTCACTCACTGTAGAAAAGTTCTTCACATGAATTGGGAATTGAATGCGGGTCGCAAGAGTTGAAGGTAAATGTCTCCACACATCCACCACCCCGACCACAGCACCCTTACCCTCCACTGCACTACATCCATGTCAAACTACTGCCTGTTTCTAGTCGTGTCTCTTCCACATAATCCTGTTATGGTGAGGTAACGTATTTCTCCCACTTTTCGTGCACAAAGCACGTACTTGCATTTTAAGACACTGTGCTCATTTCACAAAATTTTGGGAGGCCAGGCTGGAAATAGGGAAGATGAAAGTGTCCCATTGTCAGTCACACAGTTACACTGATAAACCTCTGGGATAGACCCTCTGGCTAGCATGTAAATTAAAAGAATGGGGTACGATGGTGTCTGATGAAGAGTTTTTTCACTGAGGAGTGGCAGTTAGCATGCCAGCAAGCTTAGCCAGTGGAGGCGTGATATAATTTCACTCCCACTCTGCTGCACCTCTGAAGGATCCTCCTCAGCCATTGTGCACTCTGAACACTCGGAAGGTCATGCTCTGAATATACAACTAGGAATTCAGGCAGTGTTCTGAATTCACAAGCAGTCCACTATAGTTTGAGTACAAACTGGTGCTCACAGTGCAAGTTTACAAACACACCCTTCATTTGGACACTTTGCATAAATGGATAGGCATGAAAACAGTATTAATGTCAACCCAGTTGTCAACAAAATACATATAGCCCATTCATTTCATTATTGGTTTGAAGACATTAGCACAATAAATGCACAGAGTGAACATATCCAAGGAACATTCTTTGATGCCCTTGTTTTGAAACAGATGGGGCTGGCTGGTTGTTTTTCATCGCTTGAGGTAGTTGTCACAGACTACATCAAAATGGGCCATGCAGACAAATAAACCAATGGTTATTGAAGCGATTATGTTGCTGTCACAGTCTGAAGTGTTTCTGTATTTGCCAGACTCACAGGGAATTTTTTGTCTCATCACTAAAACAGGATTACCCCGTTGGCATGTGTAGCAAGTTTAACTAAAGAGTTGACTGTGACGCTGCCTGAGAATTACTCAGGAGCCAAGGGGATCCCAATACAGATTCATGAAATTAGATGATAGAATGCAATAAAGTGTACATCCTGAAGGGCTGTCATTGTGAAATCAAGAAAACCAGATGGCAGAAGGCAGCAGAAGGTAATCTTAAACAGCATAAATGCCAGACACTAGATTGTGCACACAGTTCAAATCATTTGGTATGTATGTAAGGTTTAATGTTCATATCCAAGGTGAAAAACCAGCACTCACACCAACAACAAAAGGGGCAGTATTAGTTACACTGCCTTTTTTAATGTTAAAAACGTTAATGAGAGTTAATAACTCCAATGAGTGCGCTTTTGTCCGACATATCATGGACTGTTAAAACATTTCAGTAAATTCACTTTCCATCAAGGCCTTTTTGGATATCAAGCCACTACATAGGGATTTCACAAGCTGCATTGTGAATCACTATATTTTCAAAATTTTAATATTTACAGTATTTACAGTTAGGTTAAGGTTTCATGTGTGGTTGAGGTTAGGGTTAAGGAAGGTTAGCTTTCTAATCACCATTTTAGGTGGAAAATCAGGATGCGCTGTTGTTTTGCAGCTTTGCCACAAAGTAACAACCACAGCAAAGGGTCCTCAAACCCCATTCAGCAAGATGCTGAATTGCCTGTTCAGTGTGCCCTTTTTCAAGGGTTACAAATCAAACACTATTTTGACTACTGCCTCTCAGCGGTGGACCTCTAAAGGTCCTCCCTGTCACACATGGTTGAATGGAACTTGCACTAAGCTGTTCATTTTCATCAGATGAGAAGTGTCCTTTTTACTGGTGAGTTTGCGCCCATGTGGTTGCAGGGAGGCTTTGAGGTGAAACAGGTTTACTGGAGGCCATAATGTTTCTGTTTCAATCCCCTGCACCAAACATATCCATCTTACACATCTTAGATGCCCCTGAGCAACTTACTTAACTGTAACTACTAATAAACAACCAAGTCAGTGCTATTCGACTGTGTGCCCTCAGAACAGAACCTAGCTTTCCAACCAGGTTATACCACGGATTAATAACATACTTTTGGGTAAAGCTGTACCTCATGCTTAAGAAAAAGTAAATAGGCTGGTACCCTGTGGGCAGTTCTGGCTCAAAGAGCTCAGACTTACTAGAAGCAATATTTCACTTTGGTTACAGTATCTTCTAACACACTTATTTTGGTACGACTGCGGGCTGTAGACCTTTAACAGTAGTAGTCTCTGAAGTGCGAATTCACCATGGATGTTATGTCTTTCTTCCTGGTTCTTTTGTTCTATAATTGAAACCAAGAAACTTTACATCTTGAAAACTCTGATCTAAAACTCAGAAACGTCACTGCCTCTAGTTGTGCTGTAAATAGCATTTATTTTCTGCCAAGCCTAACCCAAACACTGGATCTTTATACATGACTGCGATAACCAATATTGTCTCAGAGCACATATGAGGCTAATGAGTGTTAAAGGCGTGAATATAAAACATCACTTTAGGGGGCCATCATTACAATAATATGCTTGTCTGGTACCATTCAGATGTTTCACCTTCCCTTTAATAATTCCATGCAAATGGGAGTCAAACATTACTTTATCTATTCTCGGCTGTGGAGGGAGAAACACTTGGTGAATTAGGCGGTGCTGTAAAGTGTGCACACTGTCTGCTGGCTGAAAAACATGTCAGCGAAGCGGTGTGCCTGTTAAAATACATAGTTAATGCTGCTGTTTTGGGTTTATTAGTCAAATACAGTCTTTTCATGTTGTCAAAGAGTACAGTCGTTTTCTCACACATCTAAGACATGACCACATACTCTACCTGCTGCACAACTCTTCATAGCGGGAAACACTTGACTGGGACTTAAAGGAATAATCTGTGTTGCTCTTGTGGGGTGAAGCCTTTGAAGGTAATTGGTGAATTTTGGCGATTTTTACTGTTGTTGTTATTAAACATTACAGTCTTCTATTGTGAAAGCCCCGCCTCCTTCTGCGTGCTAAGTGTTTTGCAGGTATCTAGAAGGCGGGGTCGGGTCGTCAGCTGGGAACACCTGGGCCCGGCGTCCCCGGTGCTGTAAGAGCGCGCCCAGTTCAGTCTCTTCTGAGAGATTTCCCGGGAGACTTCCGTTCCTCCGAGAGACTTTCTCCACGCTCCACATTTTTTATTTCTGTTATCATTTTTCATCACTCCACGACAGCACCACACTACTCTTTTCTGCATGTACACACTCACATCACCGACTTTACTGATTACCCTCTCATAACATTTCTACTATTTTCAGTTAATTTCTGTTAGTTTGGAAAATAAATGAATCATGTTGCTTTAATTTCTTGTGTCTCTCCCGTTATTTGCCATGGCCTTAGAGAACTATGGATTGAAAAAAAATATGATCCAAGAATTTATGAAACCCTTTCGAAACGAATTTCACCAATGCATGGTTGTCAATCTAAAAAGGCTGTTTGTCGTGACTCCTGAACAGCTAATATTTTGGAGATACAAGGATTTTACTTGACAGCAGCAATATTGATCCCATCCCTTCTGGCCACAGAGGTGTTATTTAAGACAAGAAAACAAACACAACTGCAGTGACAACATTCAGATTCAGATTCAGATTCAGATTCATTATCGCCAAGTACACATGCACATACAAGGAATTTAGCTTGGCAAGTTGGTGCGGTGCAAATAGCAAACAGACAAAAACAAAACAATAACACAATAACAGTAAAGTGCCATCCAAGTCCAGTATGACCACCTCTGACATCAGTGACTTCTTCCCAAGAGCCCTCTATAACACTCACCTATACCACACAAACTCTGGACTCCTCTCCACCTACAGTAAACTGTGCTCTCTGTGAACAAACAGCACAGTTCAACTGTATATTACCATTATAGGGATGGGACGATGTATCGAAATTCATATTATATATCGCAATACAAAGATGTGACAATATCGTGGGGAAGAAAAATGAATCGTGAGACTAGCTCCATTTTATTCTGCTGTAGTAATCGCAAATGAGACGCTTGCCCATCACAATTTCACAATCTCTCCATCCAAATTATATTATCTGCACTTTGTAATGACATTTTGAAATTGTTGTTTACATTCTAGCACGCAAATGCTACTGCTAGAAAGATCTGTGCCTCAGAAATAAACCTAATTCTTCACAGTCATACTTTGTTGTCATTGAACTTTTATTTATAACATTGTAACATAGTTGTATCGAATTGTGAACCACATATCACGTATTGAATCATCCCATCCCTAATTACCATGATATGTGTTATTGCACAGCTGTACATATCTTATAATGTCTGCATACGTTTTTGCACATTATCCCATTTTCTCAGCCTTTCAGCCTCAGGAATTATGCCAATGTTCCATATTCCTCATTGTTTATTCCTCATTTTACTGTTTACTACAACCACCTCATGGTACCCTGACTGAGCACACTGTTAGACACTAACCATACCCTCTTCTACAGTTGCAACCACACTATATGCCATGTTGCCTGAATGAGAGATGTGTTGTCCTTGTACCATGTATCGGTATGTACTGTGTTGAGTTGTTGATAAGTCCCAGCAACAGTGAAACAAAGGCAACACCTTGTATGTTAAAACAAAGTGATTCTGACTATGAAAAATTCCAGTGTTGACCTCTCACAGCTAAACAGGGTGACCTGAGTGACAGTACAAGCTGTTGTACTACCATTTTGTGGCTTACAGTGTCCGTGGAAAGGCTTAGCAAATGCTACACACTCTTCAAATACACTTGAATATAATGTACTCTTTAGAGCATGGAGCAAGCTGTACTATCTGAGTTTGAGGTTAACTTGTATACAGTTATTTTCAGTATCAAAATGCAAGTTGAAACATTCATTTAAATGTAATTTCAAGCTGAGGAGGTGAAGTTGAATGAGGTTGCAAGAATTTGCTGTTAACTTGATTTCCCTTCATGTCAAGGTTCGGCTTTTGTACACGCTATACAAATATATGGAATTATTCACTGACCTTGGCTCGCACTGCATTTGTTGCTCTGGACATTTTGATTTCAAATGATTGTTGCCTGACACACATGCTTCTCCATGTTTGATGTTGGGTAAATCCATGAAAGATGTCTGCATACATGGAGAATTGATTTCCCTGCCTCCGCATATTACAGTATGAACACAATAAATCACTTTATTTTCTTGCACTAATATCCTTGACCTTATTGTCCGTAACAATATAATATATCTGACCCTTTGATGCATAACCTGGGTCAAATGCAATGTGGCTTAGTGTTTCTTTGATATATCTTTGCAATCAATGAGTTAAATAATTTAATTACATTTTAGTTTTTGATGTCCACAGATTGTTGTTTTCATTTCTACTTTACTTATTGAGTTTGCACTATGATCCCAAGTTTCCATAACGTGGGAGAAAAATGACTTTGAATCTGAATTTGAATCTGATGCATTGTACCAGTCAAGCTGGGTGTTTCTTTGCTGTCTCTTTTAAATCAATGCATTTTATCATTACATATCTTGTTCTTGATGTTCACAAGTAATTCTTTTCTCTTCTACTTTATTAGAGAGAGACAGGGACAAGCTGGAGTTGTGGATGCACCTGGGAGTCAAGCTCTCCTAGATAAACAAATAGAAACAGAGGAGGGCTCTTCTGATTTTAGAGGAAAGTCAGAATCAGAGTAATAGACTGAGTCAACAGGGGGTTTAATGGAGCGAGCATCCCCCCTCTGAGGGCAGAGCAAGAACCCATAACATTCTGAGGAGCGGCCCAGCACCTGCAGCAGGACCATCAGCTGCGTCTCCAGAAGATGCCTGGGAGATGCTCATCAGTGAAGAGTTGCTCAAACGCATCAATTTAGAAGGTCGGCGAGCAGCAACAGCAGAGGAACTCCAGGGCCTTATTGGGTTAACACTCCTTGTTGGTGGGGAAAAGAGCTGGGTACAGAAGCACAGAAATGGATCTATTATTTGGCGTAGCTACTGAAGGCTCCAGCACCACTCATCGTGTGAAAATTGCCTCGGCTATGCATTTTCCAAGAAAGTGGTCATTTTTATCCACGACTATTGCCAAAGTCATCTCTACTTTTGGCAGTTTACTCAGTGGTGTTATATATCTTTGGGCTATGTCATACAGCAGAGGGGTTGGGACAAACTGGCTATAAGAGAAGGCGGTGAATATTCACTAATAGAATAAAAGAACTGTAGGACATAGGAAAAGCATGTCTAAAATTCAACTACATATCCACTGCAAAGCTTCCATATATACAGTTGTAGCACTCTAATAAACTGAGTTATAGGTATTACAGAGGGGAAAAAAACAGAATTAGTGGTTATATACTAGCAGGGGACAGTGGAGGTAATTACTATGCCCCCCTTTTCCCTCAGGGAGACAAAGATTGTGAAAAATGAGAGATAATTGGCATGATAATCAGATTTGTTTTGCGTATAAGGCTGGAAGCCATGCAATAGGTTGCATTTAAACTCATCATACATCACCCCAGACTCAGAGATGTCAACTGTGTACAGTAGATACATCGACAAAACAGGGAGCTTGTGTACATTTTAATTCTCAAAAATAAGTTATGAAAATGTCAATGTTGTATAGAAATTATGTTTGTTTTATTTAGTTTCATGGCATTAGAGAAAACAGATTATAGACTCACTGTATGTCTTGTCTTACTGGTGCTTTACAAACCTGAATACTTTTGTGAAAATCTGTGTTTTAATTTGTGGATATATTTTCACAAAGACTTCAGACTTTTTATTCAGTTTATGAACTTGAGACTTTTGTTGGCACCGTTTCCAAAACTGTGTGGGCAATCAAAGAGCATTCAAACATCCTTTTGAAATGTAAGATGGCTCCAAGGACTTTTGGAGTTGTTCCCACAGGGAGAGTGAAGCACCTTTGAGCCTAATGATGTAAACTGGTGGAAAACAGTCTGTGGTGGCATCGAGACTTTATTGCTCTTTAAACGAGACTGTGTATCACTGTTTTCCTCCCTGACCCAGGACTTAATGAGATAGCTACCAATGTGGTGTAGTCAAGTCACCTCTTCATGTGTTATGGTGACGGTAATTAGAAATCACTTGGGTCCATACTGGTTTGGAAAGGGGCCAAATCAAACCAACCGTTCAACGTCTGTGTCAGAGATGTTTGTGGTCGCATGGTTCCAGCCATCAAGCTGGAAGAGAGAAGTGCCTGTGGTGAAGCAAAGCATTAATTGGAATCACTTAAAGATGAACGACACAGTTTTCCATGTAAACAACATGGATTTGTTTACATTCATAATTTCACTCGTACAGACATAGAGTATGTTGTTATAGACTCCAATGACTATGTTGAATAAATGTATTACCTTGTAGGACGTTTGGAAAGTCTTAATTTTTAATGTTGACAAGACTACAATGTTTACATCTGGATTTCAGTGCAGCAGCTTGGTGAGGAAGCTGCCGCCCCTTCAAGGCCTGAGTTGCAGGCGTTTCAGGTAACCACACCATAACTTACTTACCCCATCGGAACATCATTTACTACAATTTCCAGCTCAATATAGGATTCTAACTCAAGTAACATAGCCAGACCAAACTTACTCTTATTTCACTTTTCTCCACCAGTCAAAAGCTTCTCCAATATTAATATGATATCTGCTTTCTCCATGAATTGTCCCTTTATCTTCCACAAACATATACACATATTCATGTACACACCCATTCTCACACACACACACACACACACACATAAACACGCACGCACACACACACCCACCCACACACACACACACACATACACAGGCCAATTGTAAAGAGAGTTCAGAGCAGATTAATTGTATTAATTGCAACCACTTTCCTTCCACAAACATACATGTACACAAAAATATGCACTCAAATACACACACACACACACACACACACACAGGCCAATTGTAAAGAGAGTTCAGAGCAGATTAATTGTATTAATTGCAACCACTTTCCTTCCACAAACATACATGTGCACAAAAATATGCACTCAAATACACACACACACACACACAAACACACACACACACACACACACACACGCACACACACCCATTTTTACATACTGTACTATAGTCAAAGAGAGTTCAGACTAGATTAGGTTTCAGTGCCTTGCTCAAGGGCACATCAGCAGTGATGGTCCACATTGTTGATAAACTGACAGCCACTCTCCAATCTGCAGTCAGCACACACCATAACACTGGTTCCAGCTACTGGTTGTTTTTTTTTTATTTGTTTTTTTCTTGCAACCTCTGGGCAGACTTGCGGCAAAATGATAGATTAGGTGGGGCAAAGATTTGGTGTAGGGCAATGATTTTTGATGTGGGTTGCCTTAAGGTTTTGCTTCCACTTTTACCTCCATCTGGAAATAAACAGAAAACATGTCTAAAAGAGCCCAGTGAAATCAATCAGGACATACTGGGCTGTGAAAGGGAAAGGAGGTAAGAACATGTTTGGGTTTTCTACAGTTGATGAGAATAATTCTTCATACTGTAACATCAGTTCTGGGTCAAAAATGGCATGCAATCCCACAGGTTACGATGGGTGTGACAGTTAATGTGGCTGTACAGTAAGTGTTGTCTCTCTCAACCCCATTGCATTTAAGAATATATTTTGCTTTTTAGGTTTCTTAAAAAATGATTAGCATTTCAGCACCACCAGATCATTTATCACACATTATTTATTTCACTAATGACATAAAAGCTCATTACTTTTTTGCAGCATTGTAGGTCACAGCTTCTTAGTCCTGTAAATAATAAATTACCACACATTATGTTTTGGGTAATACTTTCTATGAAGTAGTATAGGACATTATAAGTTTAGCTGTAACACACTATGTTTATAATGTCTCATGACATTATCTAAATGCACCTATAGTGATTTATAACTGGTTATAAAGCTCATTTATAATGTTTTATAAATATGTGCTTATATAGAATATATTTACAATGATTTATAACAACCTCTGTTAGAAAACTTTTGGACTTTGGACAACTTGGACTTATAGGGCATTATGACTCCATGTTTGTAATGTATTGTAGAGCTTTATGACCAGCAATTCATGTGTGTTTGTTTGCTTCAAGTCAAGGTCAATACACTAAGATCAAGCATCTCGCTTGATCTTAGTGTATGTTGTTTTGTATGTTTTGTGATTTAACAAAGCACTTTTTCAGTAAATCCACTCAAAGCATTTCCCAACCAATGTAATTTACTATAAGACAATGTTCCAAAAGATTTTACTTTCTTTTAATGTCATAAATTGATCAAGAGCAGTTACTTTTGTGCCATCCTAGTAATAGTGATTATTATTGATTAATTAGATCCATGTGATGTCAAATGATTAATTAATTTGATATTTAAGTGACACAATTAATAAAGCTTCTTATAAAACAATAAATAATAAGGGGTAAATGGAATTATAGGATGCAATCATACAATACCTGGCAAAAAGACAGAACTGGCAGCCCAATTTGAAGAAACTATACAATACATACAGCCCAACACTAGAACTATAGCCCAGAACTACAATAAATAAGAAATTAAACAAGTAATTAAATGAGTTAATAATTCCTTTGCAAAATCTGGTGGACAGCATGAGCTAGCATAACCTTGGTTAACTTTAGCTTACCACCAGCAATTAGCTAGCGAGCTAGCTAGCTACTACTAGCACATTGAGCAAAGCCAGGTTTCTCAAAAGAACCATCAATAAGATCATCTCATCCTGGCATTGCTGGTGGTAAGTTAAAGTCAACCTGTGGCGAATGGCTAATGTTAGCTTTTACTGTCCACTGGATTTACTCCACCACTGTTGGATGGGAGGAGGAGGAGGAGGAGGAGGAGGAGGAGGAGGGTTGTGATGGCACACGGTCAGGTCAGCGCTGCATCTGGTCCACCAGACCAGGTCAAAGTTGAGGGATCCCATCTCTGACATTGTGCTGGCTTACTAGTGTTAGCAAAATGTTCACAGAGTGTTATAGCTACAATTCTCATGTCCTACACGTATTTCATAGAAAGTGTTACCATATTTTGTTACCGTTTAATCACACCATGATTATGGAAATGAGATGGGAAGTGATGAGTTTCTTTTGTTCAAAGTATTTGTTTATGTTTATGTTTCTACCTGCTTGGAATACCAGGTCGGTGGGCTCTACCTCATCACAATTCAGATAGTGTCAGATAAGTTGTCACTCACAGAAAAATATGCTAAATTGCCTTTCAAATACTGTCCAGTGATTAATGTTTGAGCTATTTGATTTACTCACTGAATCATGTGTACACAGGTGTCACATTGTTCTTTACAGCGAAAGGATTTGCATTCAAAGTAGCGGAGCAAAACATTTATTTGATCTTTTTTAATGAGTATGAGAGAGTGATCAAGAGCAGCAGAGAGCATTTGTAATTATCTCTTGTCCATTTGGTTATCATCATTTAAAATGGAACAAGCTCACCATAAACTTCAAACCTGTAACATTATTCTTAAAAAAAACTCTTCACATTGCATCTCTCTCATTTCCATAATCATGGTGTGATTAAACAGTAAAAAACAATACAGGCCTATGGTAATCTATGAGTTTCCTATTTGATAAGGTGTGTCGTTTTTTATAACTCTAGCCTACACAGCATGACACTTTATGTACACATACTGTACATGGCCATCAGTAGACTTGTTAATGTTAATACGGCGTATAAACATCATGTATATTGCAATAAATCCACTTTTTCAGTTCTTACATATCCCTCTCATTGTTATATACTACATATATTAATAGTAATTTCATAATGGCTCCACTATTTCATTCTGTATGCATACTGACATACTAACATTATATTTATACATACTTATTAGGTGCTCAGAAGCACCTCTCTGTGTGTTTGTGCGTCTGTGTGTAACGTGCATTGCTTTAGGGAATTACAGTATGCACTACAGGTGATGCAGAGCCCTAAGAGGGGTCCAAGAGGGAAATACAATGTGTGCTTGTACACCAGGCAGTACAGTATAGAGGTCAAACAAGCATCAACCAAGTGGAGGCTGGTGCGCTGAACATCCACATACCAGGAAGTCGCTTGTTGATTTTCTAACTGTAGTAGCCAAGGAGGTTCTAGCTCAAGTCAACGCATTTATTAAATATTTTGTTCAGCGATAGGAACATGTGTCTGTAACACCTGTAAGTAAATGCAGTAGCAATTGTAACTGAATCCATACATGTTAGTTATCCATTTACAGTCTACATAACGTGTGTTTAAATTGACAACAGCATACATTTATAGAACACACAATTGTTTCTATTCTATTTTATTTCTTTATTGTTTTGTTGTTTTATTGTATACTCTATCTGTGTGCTTCTATTTGTCTTTTTCCCTTACGGCAAGGAAAAGGGAGAATGAGCAATGATAGTGTTTTCATCAACAACATTTTGTTTTGCTCAAGGTGCAACCAGATCAAACAATATCGCCTGTAAATATTCAGTAAGGGTCAGGCGAATGGAGGCTTACAAAATCAGCTACGCTAAATATTGCTAGACTCTGTTAAGGTACCATGCAATTGCACTGTATTTACAGGATTAGGAAGCTGTGATCTACAGTGCCACAGAAAGCCATAAGCTTTTATGTCTGTATTGGAACATATAAGGCATGATAATTTATCTGGTGGTGGTTGAATATTGAAGAAGCCTCTTAAAAGTCATAGATTAACAGAGAACACACTTACTGAACAGTCACATTTCACATTTCATGTTGTTTAATTACAATTGTCTCACACCTATCATAACCTGTGGGATTGCCAGTGGCTAATGTTTGAAGCCAGCATCTGAGATAATTGGTTGTCACTGTAATTGGTAGTTGGTAGCCCATGTTGCAGATCCATCAGTGCAATTTTCCCGCCTCATTGTCATTACATTATCAGTGAATGACATTTCATTATGTTTTGATCAGATCACTCGGAGAAAGGGCCCAATTTGAAACAAAGCATCCCTGATCATTCATCCTTCAGAACAACGTCAAACCTTTTCACTGGAGCTGTTAACACTGAAGTGTTTTTCTGTCTCAGCTCTCTGCAGATTGGTATGAACCCACTCCATCTGACGATGTACTGTCAAAATACAGTCACTTCACCGATGTGCTTTGTGGATTTACACTCGAGAATTTATCACCTGACTAGCTAGCTTTGCATTATTCATTGAGCTGGGAGAGAGAGACCACAATCTGAATGCAGACAACGTTGTATTCACACTGAGAGCTATATGACAGCATTGTCTTCACAACGCCCTTGTTAAAACTCTGCTTTGGGTAACAGGAGGCAAAGACAACCGTAGCCTCATTATAGTCCTTGCTGCATTTGTTGAACACTAACAGCGGGGAAAAAAATGTGAACTGTCATTTTTATGCCCTTTGCGAGATTTGCTCGTTGGTTTACAACAAGTAAAGTGGGCTACCTGAAACCACAGCTTACCATCCATGGGTCACTGCAAACATGCCCACCACTGCAATGAGTGGCATCATTTCATTGCTTTGATATGGCCTGAATAAAGTAATCCACCTCTAGTTAATTTATATACAGTATACACATATGCATGCATGCATTTCTTTGATCCAGTGCACTTCAATTTAGAATGACATTTTATTCATGATAAACAAATTAAACTTTCATCTCTTCATTCAGAGGGCTTCGCAGGAATCTCTAGAACTGGAATGGATCCAGTAGATGGAGTATGGTCTATATAAACCTTCCCTCACTGATGGTTGCTCTATACTGGGATGTGGGTTGTATGCTTTTTCAGACATAGTTCTGGTCCACTCATCTGTTATCATTGCTAGTAACTACTACAATGATGACTTGATGAGTGATCAACTGGGCACTCCGTCTTCTGTGATTTGATTGCGGTGGAAAGCACTGCCTCAGATGTATTTAATGATAGTGTATAAAAGCTCATTGGCATCACACCTAAATTGATTAAAAAAGACTTGGTATATGGCTAATATCTTTATGACTTTTCTCAAAATATTCTCATTCCTTCCTGACTGGGTGACTTCCTGATGTGGCCATTGTCATTCTGAAAAAAAGGTACAGCTGGTTGGCTGTGGGTTTGCCAGGTAGAGAGGCTGAGAAACCAAGAGGTTGTTTTTTTGTTTGTTTGTCCCTCGACTCTACAAAAGGGTATATTTCAGCTGTAAAATGGTAACAAGAAGGTGGCTGGTATTCCCTCTACGGTGAACACCACCACTGCCAAAATGTCCTTGAACAAGGCGCTGAACCCCAAACTGCAATACAAGCGTTCCTGCCGTCTGACCTCTCTGCAAAAGTGCACACATACACGAGTCTAGCTGTGTGTATCGGCAGGGGTTATGCAGAAAGAGAAAAGTTTCATTGGGTAAATTGGCAGAAATATGTCATTTTATGTATTTTAAGTCATTTTAGTTTAACTGGATTGGATTTATTCCAGGAAATGCAAATTGTGCATGTGTATGTTATACAGGCTCACATCCATGTCCTACCCCTCTCTTATCAACACACAGAGTAACAGATTGTCAGATCATATATACATGAAAATTATCAGACAAGACAAATCATCATGGTTTTATTAGCAGTGACACTCCTTGTTTGATGAGTGGATGGCAGAATTTATCTTGTCTGAACAACCGTCTCGTTATACCTTCCCAACCTTCCCGGGGGATTCAAGGCTTTAGACCTGTACACATCAATGAACTATCAGCAGTCTAGAGGAGCCTAGTTAAACTATAATTGGCTATTCTTGTAAGCTCTATTCATACTGTCTCTTACCACCACAGTACCAAGTCCCCCCTCCCAGAATGCCTGACACACTAACCTTTTCATATTTTTCTCTAAATGGCAAAAGATCAAAAAAGAGAAGGAGTCACTGAACAATCTACCTCCGGGTCTGATCTATATATTCTTGTACCAAAGAGACGCCTGCAACCGATTCTTCCTGGGCCAGCCAAGACTGTTGTGGTATAATGTTTCTCTCATGTTTTGCATAATCAGAGGATGCTGCATGTTTCCCAAGTACAGCAACACCATCCCTAATGACAAGGCAAACTCTCACAAACTACCACACACCAGTGCAATTACACCTTGCAAACACAGTCATTGTCATTGCCTCAAAGTAAGGGTGATAGACAGTACGGCTCAGTATTGTTTGTAGTGAAAACAAACGTTTTTGATGTTTTATTCCTTTTATTTTACAGCGCTTTGTAACTCTGTTGAGAAAAGCACTATACCAGGGCTGTAGTCAGAACCACTAAGTCGAGTCTGAGTCAACTCCAAGACCAGATCCAGTCGAGTTCAAGTCAAGGCCAGGTCCAAAGGGGGTCGAGACCAAGTCAAGACGGAGACAAGAGCAAATCAAGTCCTATTCAAGACCAAGACCAAAATAGGCAATAAAGCGTTTACATTTCTTTCCAAATGTAAAAATAAAGATAAAGGAATTTCTAAAGGATGAACAGAGCTGTAGATCTACCTGCAAGTCTGCCCCGTTCTTCACCCAACTAATCAATTCAGAGGAACTGACTAATCAGTGCATAGAAGTTTATATACATAGGTTTCTTGTTTGTAGTGTGGGGGAGAAAATAAACCAAACATCAATAAAATTACCCCTTTTTTCATAATTGTAGATAGGCAGGAAATGGTCCAATGAGACAAGTCCAAGATGTCCAAGACCAGACAATAACAATAATAATAATTACAATAATGATAAATATTTAGTAGTAGCAGAAGCAGTAGTAGCAGTAAGAGTAGCAGTCGTAAAGAGGCACAGGGAATATTGCTTAACATGTCATCTTACTTACGTCTAACTGTTAGAGACAAGAGATGAGAGATGAAGAATGAATACATTATGTGGGTTTGTTTAAAAAAAAAAGTCATTAAACAGACCTATTTTTTCCTACACTGTAACTATTAAAAAGACAAGGCTGAAAACTGATTCCCGGACACCCATAGTTTCATTCAGGCTAAGAGAGGATCAGCAGATTGTTCTTTTCTCTTTGTTGGATTGCTATGACAGCTGTGGTCCCAGGCTGTTCGTGGCAGCGCTGACTGACAGGCAGAGCGCTGCGGAGCTGACAGGCTTAGTGCGTCCAGTGGCAGATACAGATGTCACATGCACCATAGGTCCATCTTGCAGCTGGGAACGGAGAACAGGATGGTCATCACCAGAGGGCCAGGGAGACGCAGGGCAGCCTTACTAGTTTTGTCATCAAAGATGCAGCCTACTCAGTGTGGCTTGAAAGGCTGAACATGATCGCTTTTCTGAGCCACCAAGTGGGTCATAAATCACTTGAGAAACACAAACCTACACCTGATTGTTTTTATGTATATTATATTCACCACCACCATGGTCACAGTCTGTCTGACTATGGTGTCAGATCAACCAAGTGTCAATGTTGGAAATGCATGCAGACATTGATAAAATTCAAAAGAGTTTGGCCACAGATTATCATGCATGTAAGGGGGAAGTTGGAAAAGCTGCCTCAATGCAGCCGACCTAATTAGATGTGACAAAGTTCAGCAACTCTCGGGGTAAGGATTAAGAACACATTGTGTGATGCAGACCGCTTGGACGAAATCGATTATGACACTAATCCTTGATGAATAATGAATGTGGTCATTTACCAAGGGAATGCTGCAGGGGGAAGTCCATTGTGTGATGATAAAGCTATGCTGGGAGAGGTTAGCTGGAATGGACCATTTACTAATACATGGTGTTAATGATAGAGACACTCTCTATGACTATCAGCAGCAGGGTTAATGCCACAGTACCCCCAGGCACCTGCTGAAGACCCTTTCAACCCATGGGTGAAAAGGCAAATCTAGAAAACCCATCTAACTGCGACAGTCCAACTCAGAATGGTAATGTGTGTGAAATATCTGATGTGAAATACTCAGTGACACAGGTAAGTTACCTGCTCCTCTGGGAGGATATAAACTCTATTCTCTCAAGCTGCGGCACTTAAATAATTTAACACATAAAAGACTATGTGAGGGATATGTTGACTGAAAATCAATTGGATGTCCACAGCCTCATATGTCTTTTTCACGGCATTGGTACTAGCAGTCCTCAAGGCGCAATGGGTTTTCCCTGTGGGAGCCCGACTCAGAAAGTCCTTCAGGAATCTAATGCATAACAATAGTCAATAATCCCCCCACATTCTTCTAAACACATTTTGGAGACACTCCATCATTACTGAAGGCATCTATGCCATTCAATTATGCTAACCATCAAATTCTCCCATTGTTTGTGAAAGACAGAGGTAATAGAGAAAACATAATTCCTGTTATTTGAATCAAATCAGAGCTTAACAAACATTATTTTTCAACATGTGATGGCTACAGAGTGGCTGAGGATGACCCAATCAGTGATGAGTGTTTCCGCCTTTCACAAATTGAGCCATACACTTTTGTTTTGTACAGTATTGGGTAATCCTGTAAGATTGTAATGAGGAAATCATTTGAAATCAACTCTGTTTTGGAATTTTAGAATTCAACAGCTCTGCTCTGCGGCACAAATCTCCTAGCAACCAAGGCCGGTGCCATCATTGAGATCCAGGGAGGAATTGACTGTGCGCAAATAATATTGAACCGGAGGAAAAACATGAGGAAAAAAGACTGTTGTGGTGTGGGTGCAGGTCAAGTCAGTAATGTTATAAGTAAAAGAGTATAGTCTGATAAATTTAGGTTAGTGTGACACAGAGAACCTTTTAGACCTTGCCCCTTTGCTCCTGTACTCACTACTCCAAAGCACTACAAGTTGTAGCATGAAAAGCATCAGCTCAGTTAAACTAAACAAGCAGTTGTTTTTTTTTGGCATTAGCTAACTAGAACGCTCTTTGATATGAAATGTATTTTTTAGCTTCTCAAACAGGTATGATTTCACGTCACTTGCTTTTCAGCAGGAAAGTGTGTGGCCCAAAATCAATTAGATGTATCAGTGATGAAATGATCAGTTCCCAGTCAAAAACAGCACATAATTTAACCTATCTTAGTCTATTCTATTCTGCTGAGACAGCCACGTTGTACATTTAGACACCTATTCACTTGCCTATGCTGTTCACAGCTATTGCTGCCCAAGAGCTGAGGACCTCCACTATGGCTGCCAGACAGGGTGTTATGTTACCGGAAAGGCATCCAAACGCTCTGACAGAAAGCTTTTGTAGAGATCAAAACCTTATAGGATGCCAGTCTGAGAGGGATGTGTAGACATTTCCATGAAATGAAAGGCCACAGTGTATTAAAACAAAATTCAGATCTGCTTTATTCCATGCCAGGGAAACTGACTGGGAGCCTGACTTTTGACAAATAGACTCTCCGGTTTGTGTTTCCCCTCTCATTCTCCTACACTCAACGCAGAAGATTCATGAATGGAGCAGCTTTTACTAGATCACTCAATTTGTAATAGCACCAGAGCTGATCTTCTGATTTATGAACAGTCAAGGGTCTACAAGAACCCATTAACTACAGAGGACATGGAGGAGTGAGACATGTATAAATTAAATGAAAATCCAAGATTAGAACTCCATAACTTCCAGGTTCTTTGTCAAGAAGGTATGGCTGGTCCCCACTGAGAAAAAAATCAAGGCTTGAATAAAACTAAATTTCAGGGTATATAGGACTCAAAGGGATATTACAGTGCCATTACTTTGTATGCTTTGCATTGGCAATTGATCATGTGACCTCCCTACAATATTGTGTGTTTGTAACCACAGGAATCAAGTAGCTCTTGCAATTCAGCATCCAGCATGTTAATGCTTGTCCACTGTTTTGTATTATAGTGTGTGTGTGTGTGTGTGTGTGTGTGTGTGTGTGTCTGTGTGTGTGTGTGTGTATATATGGACCAGTCTGTGAGCATTTATGAAATACAGCCGCAGACTCAGCTGCAGTTTGTTGATTTTGATTCCGCTCCGTGTGTTTGGACAGAGACACGTCACAGAGCAGAATTCTGTTTTGCAAAGACACCAAAACTCAGTGAGCCATACTTTCTGGGTCTTGAAAGTTCCACAACGTCAAAGCGCTGATCCAAGCATTTCCATCCCAACAATGTGTGTAGTAATTTAAATGATTTGACAGGTACATCCTCTCTCTGACAGAGGCAGGCTATTACAAAGAGTGTGTGATTCACATATGGGCTAAGTTGAGACAGCTTTACCAGGTACAGAGGCACACAATCCATTTCATTCAAGCTTATTCCCCTGAATCTGCAATTGAAGCCGCAATGTAAATTTGGTCACACAGACAGTACAGCAGATGCTCCAACAAATATGCCACTTCTTCTTGGTCCCTGCAGCTGCTACATGAACATACCATGTTGGCCTAGGGATGCACACACCATATGTAATATACTGCACTATAGATATCTTTTCTTACATAATGCTTGGTTCAGAGAAATTCGAACTGTTCTCATAGTGCTAAATGCAATATCATAGAATCTCTATGTATGTACTTTATTCCACAAATCCAGAAATACATTTCTTAACAAGATCATTTTTGACAATAGTGTGATTTGCAGTCTGTGTTTCCTGTGTTTGTTATTGTATCATCAACAACGCTCTGAGTCATTGCCCCACATGAATTTTCTTTATAAATATGCACAAATTAGTCTGCTCATGTTTGCGATAATACACACATTCCATGGGGCAATTATCATTTTGTTCTCAAGTTGTGTTACATTTGCATCACCAGTGACAAAGGTACTATTATCCTCTTGATGATGCACCAAAGGAGTGGGCTGTGTGATGAGAGGTATTGGCCCTCTTTACCAGTGATTGTCTTTTCAAGCTGGTTGTTTCTTCTTCTAAATAGCCCAACAAGCATGTGCTTCACATAATTACAAGACACAAGAAGCCTTTACGGCATTCATTAATGAACACAAAAGATCAAGGCTCTGCATGTAAATATAGACAGAGGGGGATAACAAAGTGTGCTGCGATTTACAAGTTGCCTTCACTTCTGCTGTCATAAGCAATTATCGATTCTGCCATATGAAGTTGACAGATTGTAAACACATATCATCACCTTAGGCTCAAACTAATTATTTCCAGTTTTACTAAACAAAGAGTAGGCATGCACAACTCACTTTAGATATTCTCTGATATCAACTGTCAAACCACAGACATTTTTTTTTTTCGCCCTGTCAAGTGCTGTCTGAGCCCATGACCATTAAGATTTTATAAACTCTCACTTACCACCACATGGGCTATTTTGGGATTATAAAAGTGGTGGCACTGTCATTGCATTGCTCAACTGCTTTGACCTCTTGGAGATGTAAACCGATCTATAAATGTACCGGCTTAAACAACCTATGAATATTTCAAATATTGTAACATGCATAGGGGACAGGGAACGAGGCATATGGTTAAATTATGCATTCTTGATTGGTGAGCTCATTTGCCCCCAGGAGGTCCCCCTAAATAGACCACGGGCCTCATCTAGGCCTCCATTTAGAGACTATAGAAAGAAAATAGCTTTTGAATCCATGCTAATGGTTCACAACCTGACTAAAGCGACCTGATAATGGCACAATAGTCGCATAATGAAATCAAATTAGATGCCTCCGTCTCATATTGTACTATCCATTTCTAACTGCAGGCTAAGCATCCATCTGTAAGTGATTCATAACAGCTCTTTATGAGTCATCCCCCCAAAGATTGTGTGTAATAAAGACTGCTGAAGAGAATAAAAGTGTTTGATCACGCATCAGTCCAGTGGCATGGCAACATAATCCAATAACAGCTCCTCTAAGGAGGTCATGCTGAAAACTTCAGGCTAGTCGCAGACAACACAGACAAATTATGGATGGTTATTTCCCTTATTCACCATTACAGTTATGAGTACTGTAATAGTGCGGGTGATGTGTCATTCAATAACTGGTAAGAAATTTCATTTTTAGACACACAGCATGACCCGCCTTTGGGGGGCTACTGACATGAGCAATCTGTGTGATGTAATAAGCAGCAACAATCATCCAGTGAATACACATACCTATTGTAGACTATTGTATAACAACAATTCCACCGCTTGCTGTAGTTTCTGCCAGGACAGACTATGCTTTAGTTCCTAACAGAAAGAGACTTGCGCTCAGTGGAAGTGTATAGTCTCTCTGGGAACCCCATTGCTCGTAACAATGCCACAATCCTTGCTTCTCGCCACTCGGAGGGCGGGCGCCTGGCATGATATACACCTACACATTAGGCCTTGACAGGAAAGGGTTGTTTTTGATGAAGTGCAGTGCTTTGGTGACAGGCTCCTCTCTCATGAAGAATATTTACACAGCCCCAAGTGGAGGGCTGTAAATAAATAGGCTGGTGGTGAACCGCAAAGTCACCAGACCCTTTCCTATGGAGAAGGCAGAGATCAGTGGGGATTACTATCTCTCTATTTTCCATCCTACAATAATTGCAGCCATGGATCAATTACATTCAATGCCCTGAATAAAAAAAAAAAAAATGCAATTTTGCATCTTTATGGGTTCTTCAGGTTGTCCCTGTAAGAGATCACTTGTAGCTTAAGAACCCCCATTGCGGACCAATTAACTAACACCACAAACCCATGGTCTTCAAGAGTGGAATACAAGTCAACTGATCAGGATGAGACACCACTCCTCTATACCTTGATGCTGCCAAACATTCTCACGGTTTGGTAAAAAGCATTATTTTCAAATCATGATTGAGCAGTATCTAATTAATAAAAGGAAGTAAAAGTAACTTTATTGTGAAAATGTAACTTTAACTCTAAATCTTCACATCTTAGCTGTGATTTTTCACATAACTCCCATAATCCTCTATAGTGATTTAGATAACATCACACGGTGGAAGAAGGTTCTTCATCCATTAGCTTGCATGGGCTGCTGCTATACAGTGATGTATGGTGATATATACAGTATAGCCAAACCTTTTTATGATCATAAAACAACACTGTGGCATTTTACAATAAGTCACATTGTTGTATAAGCAGTGTCTTTTTGTATGTATGTATGTAATATGGTTGTTAACGCTTTAGTTGCTAACCCTAACTAGCAACCCATATGTTACTGTATTCTCCATAGAAGAAATGAAGGCAGCTGATCAACTATGGAGCCAGAGAGCTGAGATCACATTCAAATATACTGCTAATAAATTATGTGTAGATGTCATTGGCATGCATGCACCATGAGAATAAATAAGTGCATAATTTTACCTAGAACCACACAAGAAAATGGAGAAAAAAAGTGTGGTGTACAGTGAGACCCAACACGTTTCAGACCCTGGATTTTTTTCTATTTTGCAGGGACTCACTGCAATTAATATTGTATGACTGCAATTTGAATTCACCCAGTGCAATGGAATTCCAATAAAATGAGCTCCATATTGCCAAAACAATGAGGCTTAAAAACCAGGAGCTTGGGGCATTCTGCAGTCTCCTGCATTTCTGATCAACAGATTAAAAATGTCTATTGTTAATCAAAGCAAATATCTTGAAAACGACTGGCTCAATTTTGGTAAAACGTAGGTGAATGATGCATTTTCCTATTGACATTTATTAAATTATACTGATTGGTCTAAGATGGTTAATTAAGTTAATTAAAAAACCTACCTGCCTCATTTGAGCTACGGTTCACACATTTTTGGACATTTCTACTATTCATGATTGCATTCAGTTTCTCCTATTACATTATCCATTTATTATGGAATTGGAATTCAGACTTTAATCTCACACAAAAAGCGAAATATAATTTTTCATTGATTTGACCAAAAGGGTCAAATCATCAAATATGGCTGACAACATGTTTACTTTAGGCTTGTTATTTCAGCACTCGATCAATTTATTGCAAAGATATGCTGGTGAACACTCATACAAAAACATGCACACTCTCAGACACAACAAACATCCCTGACTTTTAATTGCCACTTTGGTACATCAACCAAGCCATACTGGATGTGTGCGGAGCAACAGTGAATTTAATATTATAATAGCTTTCTAACTCTAAATTAACCAGACAGCATATTTCCCTACAAGGCTTTTTGTTTATTTACTAGTTTGCTGTCGGCCCACTGTATCAGTTAAATCATTTTAATAGACTGCACTCCCACACTAAATGTGAATCCCTAAAATGAAATACAACCTGAATGGCAGTCAAATGAACAGATGATAAACACACAATGTCACAAACAACTTTTCTGACTGAGTCTTCTCCAAAAATGTTTCTGGAGATGAAAATGTCCAAACATGCTACTCAACTGAAAAAAAAAAAAACTTCTTCGAACCATTATTTTTGGACTGTAGTAAAAACCGAAGATAAGTAGAAATTGACTGTAGGCTGGCGGAGTTGAGATGTTATAAGAAACACACTCCTAGTGTCTCCGTTTTGGAGTTTGTGAGCGTGCTACAAGACAATGGTCCACATTTGCTATGACTTGACAGAAGTGTGTTTGCAGTTCCCCCCCGCCCACCCCACCCCCTCAAGCTTAAGGCGCATTTTTGTGGCAGGTGGTGCTTGGCGATATCAAGGGGAAAATATTTTTTCTTCGAGGAGCAGCGGCAAGGGTATTGAGTTCTACTGTCTACAGCTTATAAATGGAGGGGAACAATTACAGGCACCTGACAGTAATGGTTATTCACTTGGCTCCTTCACCAGCAGCTATTTTTTCTCTCTGTCAGTGGTGGTGCAATGAGATGTTCCTCCGGCCTGTCAGGGTTGTGGCTGACAAGGGCGCTTAGAGTGGTCACCCTGAAAGCGTACTCTTAAATGAAACACTCTCCTCCGTCTGAAAAGTGTCCACCGTTGTGTTGTGGCTTGCTTAGCAGACAGTGAGGCTGTCTTGTGCGAAGCGGATCTTCCAAACACAAGTTCCACACTCCTTAATTAAACACAAAGTTACTTCTGGGGGGAAAGTAATGTGCTGACAATCAGACACTGTTTACTTCAATCAGGCAGGTTCACTTGTGTTACTGTGCACATTGTAATTAAACTCTGTCTGGACTCACTGTGGAGTAGATTAAGACATCTGTTCATTTCTTTTCATTTAGAAGTTACTACTGGTGCGGGAGCTTACAGCAAAAAATTCAAATGTCACGGAATACTGATTAATGTAGCATACTTAATCAATGTATAATCTTGGGCCCACAATATTTCAGATTATTCTGGAGAGGAATTTTAGGATTTTACTTTTTATGTCTGTGACAGTACCATTCATTCTTTCTGTATGGTGGCTATCCCCAACAGATTCCTAATTGATGATGGTTAGAACGGCATTCAAATTCAAATCAGGAAAGGGAAAATGCTGTTATTTGTTAATTTCCAAAGAAGACATGCTATTCTTTTATGGATGGCTGTGGCTGAACACTGTAAATTGCTTGATAGTCCCTCATTTATCGTGCTACAGCATGTATGCTGAGTATGTGTGAGTTCAACCATTGTATCAAATAACTTGCTTATCGCTGTTATTAATCAATCTGCCTTATTATCTTCATTTTCATATCTCTTTGTGTCTCTATCTTCCAGTTCATCTATTTTTTTCCCAGAACTTCTATCCTTCATTTTATATCTGATAGCATCAGAAAACGCCAATCAAAAAATTAAGTATACACTATAATGCAGTGTGAAAACATGCAAACAAACCCTCACTTGCTGGAGTCGTTGGCTGTTGCTCAGTGCCAATGTGCACTGGAAAAATCTCCATCTAAACAAGTCATTTAGTCATTAAAATCCTAATTTTCTTAAAACAAGTAAAGAAATCTGCGAGTGGGGTTAGATAATTTCACTTGTTTCCAATGCACATCAACTTGTTTCAAGAATTTTGTAGAATCAAGTTTCATTTTCTTGATAGTAGTGCAGTGATCTGCCTTATTCTTCGAGATATTGACACTCATTTCTTGAAAATTCCCCAAAACTGCATTGGAAGCAAGTGGAGCGATCTCACCACATTGGCAGAATTGTTCTCTCGTTTTAAGAAAAATCTGATTTGAAGGCTGAATATAAGACTGACTGACTTGTTAAGATGGCCATTTTCGCAGTGTGTTCAGAGTATTGAGTAAGTCAGTGCGACACGGTATCACCTTATATTCAAAGTATTCACAGCTTTACAAATGGCAAGCGTAATTGAGGAATAATACCGCGGGTTTTATCTACGCTTATTCTTAAGCCACCAGATAAACATATATAACAGTAATTCAGTGCTCTCCGGGTAGAGAGTGGGCTGTGGCTGTGCTTGGATGACAAGGCCACATGGTGAGCTTGTCTTCATCTGGCTCAGCGGGGGTGCCACTGGCCGTCCTTCCTATTCTCTGAACCCCTTGTCAGAGCAGCACTTATCTGTTCACCCAGAATAGTGTCTGGCTTCTGTCTAGGTTCATCCCCTTCGTCCCCTCACGGTATTCCGCGGCATTCCTTTGTGAAGACGAGGGCAGACTAATACCTGTGCTATTTTGCAATGCTCGGGAGCATCTTATCGCACGCAGGCAAAATCCCTGGCCTAGGAAGGGAGAGACGAGGCCAGTCTTGTTGGGAAGGGGCTGGAGCTGTGGTAACCAGTGGCGGGGAGGCGGCCTTATCTCAGTGTGAGCAGCCACGGCTCCCCTCCCTCTTCCTCTGAACTCCACACAAGCCTCTCAGATTAACACCACCCAACCCCTCCCACCACCACCCCCCGCCCCCCACATGCCCCTTATCCCACCTCCCTAGCTCCCCTGCGCCCTTGAACAGACATCATTACTGTGATTATTACTGTTTATCAGGCTGATGAATATAGAACAAAGCGTTGGCCCCTTTTGTTCAGGAGTAGCTTTGTTCTGGTTTTGTGTTTGTCAGTTCATGGCTTTGTCATGAGGGGGAAACGAGGAGGCCTATCAAGTGTGTGTTTACAGGCCTTCTGGGGAGAATGTTTCCTTGGACACCCAGCAGGAAGTGTGATCATATTCAAGAACAATTGCAATTTAGTACAGCATACACTTCACCTTAAACCTGCAATAAGCAAAGTTTTCTGACCACTAGAGGGTGACAGATACCGCAACACGTTTGTAAATAACACACAGCAAAGCCACTGCACTACGGAGGCCTATGAAGGACAAATAGAAGGATAAATGCTAATAGCTAAGCTAGAGAGAGCCGGCTGAGACCTGTCGCCGGTTACCAGTCTCACTTTGAAAGATCTTTCTCCTGCTGAAGGTTGCATGTCCCACAATGTGAAGAGGTAGCAAGTTTACTAGTTTAAACCTGCAATAAGCGATTTCAGACCCTGTAACCAATCCTGCAGCTAACATGTGCTACGTGGAGATTTCAGTGAGACGTAATGATAACAAACAGCCACACACGCGGACCAGCTGCGTTGTTGTTTTCACCTCTTTCCTAAAGCGTGCTGTCATAGTCGGCCCGAGTAATGACGAATCGATGAAGCGAGCGAGTAAACGTTTTCAAGTAGTAAACTTGCTACCTGCCTCTTCACTTGTCATTGTGGGACATGTAACCTTCAGCGGGAGAAAAATCTGGCAAAACGAGACTGGTAACCGGCGATATTTCTCCATAGGTACCTATGTTTATTTTAGCCATTAGCCTTTATGCACGGTTTGTCCTTAAGGGCTTCCGTCCAGTAGCTTTCCTGTGTGTGTTTACAAAATGCGTTGCGGTTGCTGTCACCCTCTAGTCGACGAAAAAAAATCGCTTCGTGTAGCTTTAAGAAGTTTACTCGCTCGCTTCAGCCAAGGTAGTTTTAAAAAAGTCAAAAGCTACTGAATGGGCCGGGAGGAGCTTCATTCCGGAGCGGAATTTGACAACAAGCTTTAGAAAAGAGGTGAAAACAGCAACACAGCTGGCTGCTGTGTGGATATTGGTTTATATCATTATGTCTAAAGGAGATCTCCACATAGCACACATTAGTTTCAGGATTGATTATAAGGTCTGATATCGCTTATTGCAGGTTTAACTCCCTCCATATCAGTCACTGCTCTCCCTAAGCTTCCTTCTTTGCAGTCTGTCATGTGCTGCTGTGTGGATTGCCCTGGTGTTGCCCTGTGTGTGTGTGCACAAAAATACACACACACACACATACACACCCCTCTTAAAATGTGTTTTTTTCTCGTTTTTCTATATATCTATATTCATGTCCTTTGTTGCTTTGCTGCTCTGTACAGCATTTTATGATGAACCTGTTTGTTAAAAGAGCTTCATAAATACAATTGTAAAGTCTGTAAAGTCCTTTGAGACATGCTTATGATGAAGGGCTACTTAAATAAACTTGTCTTAACTTGATTTGGATGGCCTTGACTTGACTTGATATGTACTTAGAGCTCCCACAACACTGTACACACAGTGGAAAATCCATTTTTTATCTTTGTTAAGAAATCTGATTTGGATTTTTATTACTCAATTATTCTCCACTGAAACTTAACCTAAGAGCTGTCTATCATCAGAATGCACACTACTCTCCTGGCAGCATAATACACTCATAAACATTGGATTTCTCTTGTCCCAAGTTCTATAAAATACAATAAAGTATTTATGGAGGGGGAGGAAAACTAAATGCCAAAGGTTTAGAATTCATATTTTATGTTGTGTGCCTATATACCTTTTAAGCAACATATTTATAATCCACATAAAGCCAGGGGTCTTTTTGTTTGATTTTTCTGGTGGCAAAAAAACATTTGAAACTAAGGCTGGGATGTGGGTGTTGATTTGGGAAGACCAACAAGCATCTTAATTAAATTCAAAGTGGGTTTATGTGAAGGCATTATTCAAATCATACCATGTTTGTCTGAGAAATTAAGTTGGATTGTATTTGAAACGTGAAGTCAAAGATACTGGAAAGAGAGGGAAAATCGTTTAATTAAATCCCCATCGTTGTCATTAGCATGCAAGCTTTCCGGAGCCCTGGTCACAGATTACATGTGATGTGCTAAAAAGCTGACGAGCACTTTTATTCAGAAGTTATTAACTTTTTAAGCACCCAATTACGCCTGCTGGATCGCAAGCACACAACTTGTAATCTTCTGAGGCAACTTTGGCTGGGGATCATTGTGCCTCTGAAGTATGGCCAATTAAGCCCTGTTGAGGCTGACAGAGGAGACATAGACCATGTTATGTCAATACACTACTCTTTTTTTTTTTCTCAAAAAGCTGTAGCGCCACTATTCATAGAGGAAGATATAGCCCCCATTGGTTTATAGACAATTAACATGCATGGCACAGTAGGAGTAGATTGTGGCAACATCGGGCAATTTGCAAAAGTGATTATATAGATTTTTTGGCTGCCTGTTGTGAGGCATGGAGGCATGATGCATAGGAATATATCATGGTTGAATCTGGGGAGGTGATTGCCAGAAATCAATGCTTTAGCATCACATACACAAATACTCAAGAAAGGGAAGAGATTGTTTTTGATTTACCTTGGCTGAATTCTGTGCTAGTCCCCTGCACCAGTCCCTGTACTTATCTTTTCACTAGACTTTATTTGCTCACTGCTCTCAGAGCCTTTGTATTACTCTCGCCTTCACCCTACTTTAGAAAACATAGTATTGCTGTTTGTTGTTTGTGATAGGTAAGGAATGTGCTGAAGTTTGGTAAAAGATTGATGTCAGGGAAAGTCTGCATAAGGTTATGGTCCTTTCATACCCTCAGCGTGTATACTGACACACAAAGCTTTCAAAGAAACAAACAAAGAGGAAGAAATATCAGTAGACAGGCTACAACCTATCAACTTTCATTCATTTCATCATTTTACAGAATACAAAACTGTCGCTACCTCGCAGTTCTGCCAAGGTGCCTGAACTGAGGCACTAAACTCATTTTACTTGATCACATCAATGCATTACTTAAAGTCGCAGTGAAACCGCATTTTGAGAGCATCTTGCTTCCTTAATGTGATGCATCTCCTGTTAAAACAGGATGTTTGGGATAGGGATCATTCAATAGTGTAAACCAATGGGATATAAATTAAGATTATGAGGGGTGGAGGGGGTGGGATTGTTCACAAATCTGTGAACAATTGGTTGGAATTTCTATGTATGTCTCTTTAGTTACCACTAAAGATTTTCTGTTTTCCAGGAACTAAAAGTAATGAGATTTTGATATAAAAACAATAAAATATGTATTTTTTTTGTCTTTTCTTGCCATATCTTGTCAAATATGTGTATGGTATGATAGCTAGAATGACCTAAAAAGGCGAAAAGTCTTTTTTCATTTCAGTGTGACTTAAAGTGGCATATTTCAGTGACACCAAATTGCGCTTGCTTGACATTTGCACGATACAAATTCAAGATACATGAAGAATTATTTTGTTCTAAATGATGTGAATGACATGCTCACATTGCATTGCTTTTGTGTTCGGGACCCCCTTGAAAACGAGATGGGACATCTCAAGGGTTTTTTTTCCCTAATAAACAAATTTGAACACATGCCACTAAATTTTCCAGAGGTCAGTTTTGGTATTTGTCGCCCGATTGGAATTCTGCTATCCTGGTAGGGACAGGAAGCTCATGGCCTGAAATTGTCATTGCGGTGACTGCAGGGGAGTTGAGGGACGTGGGTCAGTTGTCAACAGAGTGACAGGATAGCCCGGTCCTTGCCTGCCTCCCAGGGTGCATGTCTCCGCAGCGCACACTTCCCTGCCGGGGGGACAGTGCGACACGGCCATCCTGAGCTCCTGCTGTGTGTGTTGGGATCCATCCAGCAGCCTGTCCTGGCCCCTTTCTCAGCTCTTTAACCCGGTTGCCTTTTCCTCCTCATGAATGTCCACAGCTCTTGACATTAATAACACCTCGAGATTCATCAAGAGAGCGCTGCATTGACTGGATGTATGAACGCAGCAGGCAAGGCAGCTTGAGTCTGAATACATTTGAGACAATTTACAATGAGTGATTGCTATCCCTTCAGATAAAGTATATTTGAATAGACTGATTGTAAAGATTGCTTCTACAGATTCTATTACGCTTAAAATCACCTTTGCAAGCTATTGTAATATAGAGAAAAAAAAAGGTCAGCCTTGAAAAATATGGTCTGAAGATTTAACAAAACGCTATCTTCTTCTGGCTGAATTATATGGCGAATCTGCAGCTACTCTTACAACCGTCAAAGCACTGGCTGATCTCTTTGGAAATAAAGATGTTTAATGGTGGTATATGGGATATCGTATGAATGTAGCCTAGCTAAACATATCATATGATTTCATTGTATCTATTGGTCAGAACTTTTGTGAGAGTCAAATCTTACTTTCTTCTTCCCACATCTCACACTTTACTTTTGATTTGAAATAACACAGTGCATGTTGGTTAAAAGATCCTGGGCAAAAAAGACACTTAAATCCCCCAATAAGCTACCGACCAGGCCTGACACCAAATCTCAGACTTAAAGCTGACGTGAAAGTGAATAGCTCTCACCCAAGCCCCTGGTTTGACAAAACTATATTTGCTTTTAATCTTCTTATTGAGTCCAACGCTGGCCTTTTAAAGACCAATGGAAAAAATTTAAATCACATACAAATGAGGAGTAATTCTGATTCCCTCAGTCCGCTTGTCCCTCAGTGACCATATCCAATTTTCAGAGTTATATTATCAGGCTTGGTGAAATGGTCAGCGCACTAAAGGAGCTAATATCTGCCAGGCCAGCTGCTCTGCCAGGGCAAAGAAAAAGCTTGATTCATACTTTGCTCTGTTCCCCCATTTAAATGGACAGACTGGAGCTAATTTTAAATAAAGTCTAATTACGGACATGCTTTTGAAACGAAAAGAAACATAAGCCGAGTCTACCATCTAGTAGCAATTATTCTATGGCATAATATATCTTAGAAAATGGAGTGAAACGTCAGGCTGCGTAGCATTCATCTTTCCCTTCCCTTTCTTAGGATCATATGAAGTCCAAGTTCATGGGTCATGTAATCATTTTTCCCATTTGAAATTTTATCTTGTACGTTGCGTGACTGTATAACAATGATTTCAAGCTCTGTGCGTGTCCTCCATCATAAAGCACTGTGAAGGGATGAACCAACCTCCTGGCAAGTATGTACCCCCAAAATTAAATATTGAACCACTGAAATGGGAATAATTCAAATCCATATGATTTGTATAAGATATTCTGCTCACTGGGTGAGAGTGGAACACGGATGACTGATTAAGCTTTTCCTACACATCATCCTCATCGTATGATCGTACAGTATTTCAGAGGATTGAACACAGAGAACGAGGAGAGAAGTTACAGTAGATCACATATAGAGCGAGGGGTGCCTCGTGGTGGAAAAAGTACTCAAATCCTTTACTTAAGTAAAAGTAGCAATACCATAATGGAAAAATACTTAATTAAAAGTAAAAGTATAGTAGTAGTATTAGCAGTAAAATGTACTTAAGTATCAAAAGTAAAAGTACTCATTCTGAAGAAGTGTTAAATTATTGATGCATTAACCTGTAAGAAGTATTTTCATGTTGTCGGTCTAACTGCTCCATATACTGTTTGGTAGTTTAAACTCTAACAATGCAACATATTTTAGGAGCTTCATATGTTTTGCATGTAAAATCTTATTCTGCAAAGTAACTAGTAACTACAGCCGTCAGATAAATGTAGTGGAGTAAAAAGTACAATATTTCCCTCTGAAATGTAGTGGAGTAAAACTATAAAGTCTCACAAAATGGAAATGCTCAAGTAAAGTGCCAGTACCTCAAAATTATACTTAAGTACAGCACTTGAGCAAATGTACTTAGTTACTTTCCACCTCTGCCGGTGTATGCAGCAACAGTCCAGGAAAATAAGACATTTTCAATGAGAGAATAGACGAGAGTTGCTCTTTGATTGAAAGTTTAATTCCCGTTTATTTAAATGCCTGGGCCTTGTTTCTTTGAGGCGTGTCAGTCCTGCCAGCTCACTGAAGCGGTGTGTTGGTGAGCTTCATTGTTATCCTTTGCCCTTACACAGTAAAATCCCTGCACCTCAAAGGCTTTTGGAAGGTTACAGGCTGGGGCTGAAAAGCTGTGCTGCCAAGGGTATTGACCACTCTAAACCATAAGATATGAGACCTGCCACATGATCCATGCTAGGAAAGTACTGTAATGTACTTACAGTAATGGTGTTATGGCTGTACTGCGAGAAGGGTATTATCGCAGTGCTAGAAGACCGATCTTAGCACTATGGCATTATATTCTCATTCAGCATCCCAGTCAACAAATGTTCTCATTAACTTATAAAAAATGAAGCACTCTTCACATGAACACTTATTAAACTGACAAATAGAAGTGCAAAAAGGGGGAGGTGGGTTTTTTTTCTGTCTAACATGAGCACCACATATCACTGATCACTTCGATCACCCCACACTGTACATGCCATCTCCCTTCTGTCTGTAATTATGCTTCGTTTATAGCAATAAAAAGCAAATATGAACGCATTCACATCACCGCGCTGTAGTTTCCAGCCATTAAATGCTATGTCATTCATGTCGTGCTGAGTATTTAAAACCCACATAATGGATGTCTTTGATTATATGTGATTTTGAGCATAATTGGTTGTTCCTCCCATTGGGTTTTGGAAATACTTTGCACTGCGAAGATAGCCTAGCTGGAGTTGCATGTATTGATGTAAAATAAACTGTAACCTCTTTGAAAAGGAAAGGTCAAAATCCCAAATGCTCTTTCCCAAAAGGCTTCCTGTCAGCTGCTATCACAAACAGTATTAACCCAGCTTGGTGGCACTCCTGCGGAAATCCCACCAGCAATTTTCACCATCTAAATGAACTGTCATTCTCTTGTCATAGTTAACTCTAACTGATTCTCAGCCACTAATCTCCTTAGCTGATATCCCGAAAGGACACAGAGATAAAAAAAAAAAAAAAAAAATGGAATCTCGAGGAATGATTTCATAACAAATTCACGTTTTAGGTCATTTGACAGTCATTGTAGTCCGTATGTGGAGGCTTAAGGCTCATGACAAGGATATTATTTATCGTTTCGCACAGCGTTTAATAGACATTTTGATATCGTCTGCATTAATCAAGGATTTAGAATGTACAGTGCAGTTAAGTGGCGGACAGTGATTGCCACATTCCCTCGGCATTCAACTGTCATTTAAATTTAATGCAGTGGTCTACTCTACTGTGTTACTCGTTGCTAACTTGCTAAACAGTTTAAAATGTCCAATTACACAGTCGGATGACCATTATGACTACATAAGCGAGCGACATGACTGAGCCATTGAAATTGGTTATGCTGTATGAAGTAATCTTTAGTCAAAATGGTATTATGCAAATTATGATAAATATTCAGACAAAGAAAGAGATGCCGATTTGCTTGTAACTCTGCCACATATTAGCTCTGACTTCACTTTGCTATTACAAACAGAATGCATTAACTGTTAAGCTTGCGAGATAAAATTCCTCTTTGAGAAAGTAGGACATTCAGACTGTACAAAAACTTCATTTTTTTTTTATTTTCCTTTGGACTGTCACGATCATTCAAGTCTTTTGTCAAACTTATTTTCATCGCCGCAGCTTGTCAAGAATCTATTCATCACAGTCCACATCTGTGCCATGTCTGATTGATGCATGTGTTTGATGGCAGCCAACTGCAAAACACCTACATCAAAAGTGGGGATGCTCTTCACAGATCGCCTTTACTTTTCCTCCCGTCGATGTTTTGCTTGCACAGGCAGTCTCTCCCTGTCTCACATGCATCAGTCATATCAGAGTAGGCTTCTGTGTTGATGGCTCTGTAAATAATAGCCTTTCACACAGGTAAACAGCGCTCCGCAGGCAGCACCAACCATATTATTTCTTCTGTAAACCTACCCCCATTTTGCCTTGCCTCTCAAGTCTCACAAATCCAATCCATGTCTCTTGTCTTCCCGGTTCCAGTCGGTCTCTGCTGTACGTTTTTGAAGCATGATCATCTACATCCACAGGGGGAAAAAAATCAAGCACAGGGTGACAGAAAACACAAGCATAGAGAGAACACAAAATACAAAACCCTACAAACATTTAAATCTCTATTTTCTGTTTTGGGGTGTGTGACGTTTTGGTGTATTACCTACTGTATTCCATTTTTTTGGCTCCCATTTGGAGAGTTCATGCTAGGGAATCTCTATTCGTGTATATATCCGTGCTTATAGCTTTTGCACACCTAGTCAGGTAGAATAAAAAGTGAAAAATTCCCCACACACTGTCTCCTCACTTGTAATCACTTCATTAAAGACTACCTATAGAAAAGATACTGATAAAAACACTCTTCTATTGCCCACCAGCTCCCATCCCACACCTCTTAAGAAGGGCCTTCCAAAACGCCAACTCCATAGACTCAGAGGGATTTGCCATACAAACGACAGCTACGTTGAAAAGGCAAGTGATATGAAAATGAGTTTTTATGAACGTGGTTATCCTGCCTCCTGGGCTGATCAAGTATTTAAATCAGCACTCAATAAATCTCACGCTGATCTGCTGCAGACCAATAAAAAGAGAAAAAAATGGTTTTCAGTGACCCGCGTCACGACATACTCTCCCCACTCTAATTCCATTAGGTCCATTTTCAAGAACCGTTGTCACATTTTACAATCAGACCCGCAGCTGTCCTCTACGTTCCATGACTCCCTTCTTTTTGTATTCAAATGGGGCTGGAATTTGAAGGAATATTTAGTGCAGGGTCACTTCACACAGAAAAAAACAGGTGAAAATCTTCTTAGTTTCTTAGTCTTCGAAATGTGGAAGCTGCACACAATTCAATAATACTTTTAAGCTGATCCATTTTAACCATCCACATATTGGCAAAAAAACGTATTCCGTGATCACCTGTGCTTCCACACAAGTGGTATACATGTTAAGATGCCCTTGTGGCTTATGTTCAGTAGGGGAAACCACCAGGAAATGAAAACAACACATCAGCGAACACTAAAGATGAATGACCGCGACTTTCATGATGCAAAGCACAACATCTCCACTTTTGGATTCCACGGGATACAGAGGGTACACTTGCCACCCAGAGGGGATTACCATGACACATTACTTAAAAGGCATGAAGCCTTGTGGAGTTTTACTTCACAAACGCTAACCCCACAGGGACTAAATGATGAGTTATCTCTTAGCGTTATGCTTTGACCTTTTCATCTCGATGTTTGTAACCTATAGGCCTATAGAGTGCTATTTACATGCTATTTTAAACTTCCTCTACTGTTACTTCATCGTTTGGTACATTGGATATTTGGGTTTTTTGTGCTTTATCTTTTTTTGTGCCTGGAAAGTCCAAGCTTTGATATTGTTTAAAAGTCCAAGCTGTGAGATCAGGACATTGTTGACTAGAATCGTAGTTTTCTTGATCGGTTCGTGCCCTGACTCTCCTTCAATGATCGTTGTACACATTAATATAAACATTCCTATACAAAATATTCCTTCCCACCCCGACTCACTTTTCAACTGCTCAACAATGGAGGACGGTGCTACATATGAGCGACACCTTTCATTCTCAAGCTTTAGCAAATGACGAGCAGTATTATTATTATTATTATTACAGTGTTTTGCATTGTGATACATTACCTCTTTACCAGACATTTCTTTTGGGTCTCTGCTCTAATTAGCTAGCTTACCCGTCTCTATTGTGAAAATTTGGCTTTATTGTTTGTGTCAATTACAGGCTGTGCCAGTAAGCTGTGCCAGAGATCTGTCAATACTGTTTCCATCCTTTGGTTATCAATAGAGGTCGATAAAAGGCATAGATTACTTATTGCCCCTTTAATTACGGCACATCATATTAATCCATTCATTATGCTTAATGTGTACCTTTGGCCAAGGACTCAAGTAAGAGCTGGATTTCCTTCTGCCGGTTTTGTTTCCTACCGCGGCTTGTTTTCAACTGGTGTGACTCCTCTCACCTACCCTTGGATCAATGACATTGGAGCACAAAGACATTTTTGTCCGTGTTCTATTAGTGAGTGATACAAGTGTTCCTCAATTAAGGATCTCATTAAAGACACTTGATAAGTCTCCTTCTCCCTGGGGGATATCAAGAAACTCATTAAATCCCTAGCTAGGATAAAGTCCCCGACATTCACTGTCACATTACCAGAGTCTGACAGATCTAAGGGCTGTTTGTATGTCTGGGGAGTGGCAAAGGGAGGCGGCATAGACACGAGTGGTTTACCGGGGAAGTGATTAGTCTCTACAATGCAGGATTTAATAGTGTGGATATAGACTTTGTTGCGAAGCGTGGTCTCCTCACCCTCCTTGACCTTCTCCAACAGAGGCGCTTGACTAAAACAAATGATGAGCATCTGCTTTTGTGTCAGTGTAGGTGGCATAGAGAGACAAACTCATCAGGCATTCTGGATCAGCAGCATATTTTACTCCAGGGTACAATGCTCACCAGACCCCTCGGCTCCTGTCCTGATCCAACAGATAGTGCAACACACTCGCCAGGAGAATTCTGACCTTGGTCGGATGACTCACTGGTTATTTTGGAAATATTCGCGGGCACACAAAGTAGGCCAAATCCTAACCACATTTATCTACTCTTCTTTTTTTTAAATCACCTATCCATGATACCAAACGAACAAACACACCTCTCCAATTAGCATATTGGTAGGAAGTATAAATAAATTCACCAGTGACCTCCATAATATTTCCTTTCTTATACCTCACAATCCCATGTGTCTGTGTAATTTCCATATCCACCCATGCAGGAGGCGGTATTATCTGTCTTTCCATGGCAACGAGCTGAAAATGTTATTTTGCCATAATAAGACTGAAGGCCAGATTTTTTTTTTTACTTTGTGGATCGGTAAATTTGTCCTAAAAAAATAAGTCTGACAAAGAAGCATGCTATTAGTTTATTTACCAGGGAGGATTGCTGATTATTCAACCATCACAGACCAGACAGACTGAGTCTTATAAATATTTCTGAGTGTTAGAAATGGGAATGAGAATTTTCTTATTGGAAAATAGTCATATTTTTTGTACAGATATCCTATAATTGTGTGGCTAATTGTATAGGCTGCCTGCCCACCTCATCACCAACCACATCTGCTGATCCTCTGCCAGATTGTATTTACATGCCAGATTGTATTTAACTTCTGCACTGCAAAAAAAAATGTCCATCTCAACAAATAATTCAATACAATTGGGTCTTAAAATCTTTTTTTTTTTTTTTTAAACAAATAAAACAATCTGCCAGTGGGATGAGATAAGGTCACTTGTTTCCACTTCAGTTTCCCCTTTTTTTAAGACGTTTCTTGAAACAGGTGGCAATATTTTGAAATAAGGAAGATCACTCAACTTGTTTCAAGGTAATGCAACTTGATTGACGATAATTCTTCAGACAAACTGAAAGTATTTTTCACTTGTTTTAATAAAATTACAAGGCCCATTGTTAGATTATTTGTTAAGATGGACATTTTTGCACTGTTGCCAATTTTCTTCACCATCTTTGTCCACATAGTCCTTTTGTTATGATCCATTTGGAATAAACATTTGGACATTTGCCACATGCAAGTTGAAATAATCACAATGGCAAAAAAAAAAAAAAAAAAGAATCTGGCATATAATGTTGCTTTATAAAAGAAACGCCATGCTCTAATGACAGAAGCAGAGCTGCAACCATAAAATGTTTGGAAATCCCACAGCAGATACTGTAGCCCCACGCTTTATCCATTAAACCATTAAGCATTTTTAGCTCTTAAGTTTTAAAAGGCAACATTTCAGCCATGGAAAATTCTGTCAGGCCACCATTACTGTCTGATGATGGTATCCATGGCTGAAACATCACCCTTTAAACTTTCAGAGTTAATACACATTGGTTTGAATGATGGGAGTGTGCTGTTTATCTGTTTTATATATCTTACAGTATATAACAAACAAAGCTTCCTCTGTGTGTGCAAAGTGGCTGTATGTTTCTACAAAGAAATCACACTATAATAGAGCACTTTTGTTTTTTTTAATACGGAAAAGAGCATATGACAGATTTCAGTTAATCACCTCTACAGACCTGATTAAAGAAAGCTGTTGATGATGATTTGTATATTTTTTTACGTGGATTATTTTACGTGGATTATGCTGTGTTTGACATATTGCAAAATCAATATGCTAATTAGCTCACATTTTCTGATATGCCTCTAAAAACAACATACAGTCAAACCCAAAAGCTAATGCCTGGTTGTTATAATTGTTTGAAGCAATCATTTGAATGACATTTCAGAAATTAATTTGAAAAATGATATTCCTCTTGTTCATAGATGGTGTTTAATTGTATGATACTGGTCAAGGATCATTAGCACATGCAAAAACAAAACAAAACAAAAAAAAGCGAGTTCTGCTGCAGAACAGCACTCTAGATATTGGTATTGGTTTCTTGCTCAAGGGCCCGACTCATCACCTCACTCTGCTGTGCCAACAAGTGAACTACTTCCAAGAAAACAATGTTATTATTTTCATTTTTAGGAAAGCTGTATCTTGCAGATTTAAGATTACACAGCCTATGAAGCCAAATAAACTGAACTAAATTTTTCAATCTAATGGAGGATCACACTAGGAGGGCCTCAGAGGGCCAACTGCTCCTGCCATGATTCATTTGCTTTGCATTGTTTAAGGAAGTTGAAATGCAAATATAAATCCAGTATGTATCATCACAAATACCTGCTTAATAATTTACAGCCCTTGGTGATGTAGTTTGTGGCTTAGTTCAACCCCATACTTAGCAGAACTCATGGATACAGCCTTAAAGCAATGGGAGAGGCAACAGATAATAAAAGGATTAAGCATACGTAATTATAATTGTAATGCCACAGTGAGTGAGCATATTCATGAATATCAAAATGCCTCAACATAGCAGTTATTAAGTCAGGATGCTGGTATGAGGTAGCTACTGTATTATGTGTTTCTTACTGTTGACAAAAAAAACTCATGAACTCATGAACACTGGCTGCAAAGAGAGATCATCCAATTTTAAGAGATGCTACAGGTATATTCAATTATTTTTTGAGTGTTACATACAGTATATACTGTAATATTATATGTTCAGCTGATGGAGGGAATCATTTAGGGCCTCAAGGCTAAGTGGCACTGTAGGTTGAAGCCATTTAGACCAGTAGGTCGAAGACATGTCAGCTAAAGTGATGCAGAGAACTACTTAGTGTAAAAAGTCAGCTGGAATCTATTGGTTTAATTAGTCATTCTTAATGCTATTGACCTGCACTCTAATGTAGCTCTGTAGCTATTTAACATCACACAATGTGATAAAAAAAAAAAACGACAGGATTGCAGAGATTCACAGGCAAGTCAATGAAGGGATCCAGGGTTGAATAGTGGGAGTGTTAGTGTAATTAGAGCTTCGTTGGTCATTCTGCCAGCAGTGAACATCAATCTATTATTCAGATCTAATTACATTTCTGGTTGAAATTGCTGGTCAGCTCCTTCCCCTTTTCTGCCCTCATAAATGTCTTTCAGGCCATATTAGCTTGTTCGGCCTTCACAATATCGTAACAAATGTTCCTAGTTCACAGCCACCTTTAGGACAGCGACCTCCCGATTCAAACAACAGCAGCTGTTCCTTTTGAAACGCACAAACAGGTGGCAGGGGAGGAGCACTCGTCACAGAAAATGAAGTTATCCAACGTGAAGTTATCCGTAAGTCAGACCAGTATTCAGATTCTCAGCTCACCCAAGATCCCTTCATTTCCGCATACCTCAACTCAACTATACACCGTTTCCATCTACTGCAGCCCATGCATTTAAATAGGATATTTAACTGAACTGCACCAGCGTTTTGGTATATATTGTGGTCACTTGTACAATTCTGGAAAGTCAACCTCACATTTTCACCCCCAGGATATCACATTTTCATTTATTTATGCCTGATTCCAAGTGCATATCATGTGTCAGTGAAAGATATCTCTAAGGGGATAGCTAAGCATATGTTGAGGCTAAAGTTACATTCAGAAAAAATATCCGCTGTATTAGCAGTTTCATAGTTATGCAATACATAGATTAAATACTGTAATATGGTACTGTGCGCTATGCTGTGCCATCTAATTCTGTGTACATACTCATTGTGCAAGGTTTCTAATTGGTGTGATGATATCAGATGGGGTAGTGGTGATATCCCTATGCGATAGTAAAATGCCCTTAGTTGAAGTGCTAAGCCAAAACAAACACACTGACTAAGATATTTTGGATATTAATAGTCACAAATTACTTAACATTTGTTGCTGTGTGTAATATTAACCGCCTCGGGGCTTGAGGTCATGCTCTTCAGACGTCTGCTAGAAAAAGCCTGGATACAGTTTGACAGCTGTAGGGAATAAAGCACATCACGGCTCTGTGCAGCCATGACTGAGCAGGGGAAATTACTTTTTACTAACACCCAACTTGGACAAGGGCAGACAGAGCAGAGCTTGATTTGGGTACACATCTGGGATCACAGGTTGGGTGGAGTTAGCGTCATGGATATGCCTTTGACCCAAAAAATATGCACATCAGCTTAAAACATCTTGTTCATGCCCTCTAAATTGACTCACTGTATGGCAACAAAAAAAGATGGTGATGGTGATATGGGTCACATTCTCCTATGCATTTCTTTGGGCCCTATAACTGTTGATGCAATAATTTCCTAATAACAATTTGCAGCTTATAGTGTAATAATAGTGTAATAATCCTGTTAACATAATACATTTTCCAATAAAAAATAAGGTGCCTACCATTAGCATAGGGACTTTTTTCCTGTTAAATTAGACTACTAATTATTACATTATTGGATTTTATTGCATTAATGGGAAGGTTGAAGTTTTCAGTTTTCAAAAATATATATATATGAATTAACTGGTAATATTCAAAGTGGATGCATATTCATCATCGGTTCAGATATTACATTTTTGAAAACTGAAAATTTCAGCCCTCCCATTAATCTAATAATACCCCATAATATAATAATTATTAGGTTAACATGAGGAAAGTTATTACGTTAATAGCAAGTAACCTTTTATAATTACCTTTATTAATAGGAAATGTATTCCTTTATTATCTGCAAATTATTATTGGGCTAATGGTTTATTACCTTAATGGGAAGTTATTACATCACCAGTACAGGACCTGATTTCAGCTCCGTCATTCACATACATGTAAATTAATTCAAAAAGGGACACTTTAAAAAAAGGATGTGTGATTTTAACACATCTGTGACTCTTTGGGACAACATGCATTTGTGTTATTTTTCAACACAAGACATGTTTCAAAAACAACACATGTAAAATGTATTGTGTTGAAAAGGTACACAAATGTACGTTGTCCCAAAGATACACAGATGTGTTAAAAATGACACATCCTCTTTTAGAGTGTATGAAATGTTTAAATGAAATGAGCGTTGGCAAACAAGTGTAAACTCAATTAGTGCCAGTTACATGCTTGCCAGCTGTGCACATCTTGGCAAATAATGAAACAACTGTAAGTGTTTTTCTATGACAGTCATGGATACAGACAACAGCTCTAATCGTTAAGCAACACAACTTATTGAGATGACGAACGGTTTGGTGTAGAAAGAAGTCATCTGTTTACAGTCTTGGATAACAGCATGGCTACTGAGTGACGAGAGTAATAGGGTACAATAAAACTGATAATCTCATTTATCATATTATATCATATTATAATTCAAATGTGATGATTATTGTAAATACGTTGAATAAAAAATATGTGTATGTGTGCCGATAAAGTGTGTGAGAGTCGCTGCGTGGATCAAATTTGACTAGTATTATATCCCACTGCAGCTTCAAAACTGTTCAAAAATAAAGAAATCAATATGTTAGATATGGCGTTTATTGAGTCTCAAAACCCGTGCACATAAAAACCAGGCGCGCACACGTGATACGAGCGCACAGAACAGTATCCGCGAGCGGAAAAGCATCCTCGCGAGGGAGCATTTCTGCTCCGCGTGCACAAATGCGGTCCCGCGAGCACGGGGCTGTGACGAGCGCTCGCTCGACCCTCCCTACGCGCTCGCAACTGCTCAACACTCGCTCGCTCGTCAAGTTGACTTTTGTGACTTTGGAGGCGGGGATAACATCTCACTCCTTTGCCTAAACCTAACCAATCAGAGGCAGAGTGGGAGCGGGTCTTACAGAAAATGGGGTAGGAAAAAAAATATTTTTTTGGCGGCAGAATCATCAAGAAGAAGATGTCGGAGAAAAACGAGGTAAAGTGAGGAACAGCCACATCACAAATAGCCTATGTTACATTTTGGTTATGCACGATTTACTTGTGTTAAGGGCATTGTAGATGTGCATTTGTGCACGCGGAGCAGAAATGCTCCCACGCGAGGATAATTTTCCCGCTCGCGGATACTGTTCTGTGCGCTCGCAGAGCAGAAATGCTCCCTCGCAAGGATGCTTTTCTGCTCGCGGATACTGTTCTGTGCGCTCGTATTACGTGCGCGCGCCTGGTTTTTATGTGCGTGGGTTTTGAGACTCAATAAACGCCATAGTTAGACCATTTTTTGTGATGAGTGCTCCTCCCCTGCCACCTGTTTCAAAAGGAACAACTGCTGTTGCTTGAATTGGGAGGTCGCTGTCCTAAAGGTGGTTATGAACATTTGTTTCGATATTGAGAAGGCTGAATTTTTTTTTTTAGCACTTAACCCCAACTGCTTCAGTGTAGCTGCTTGGTGGACAACAATAGGGCTGTGGTTGTCCTGAGCGGCTCCCATGTGAATGTGTGGAACTGTATGAATGAGAAGCAGGTGTCATTTACACTGGAGACTCTGGGGAACGATCCCCATCACTTTGTGAAATGTCAGATTCTGTCCCCACCACTCTTTAAACCTCTTTAAGTGATGCAATCAGCTGTGCCATAAATAGCCTCTCAGCATATGCCAATGAACATTCAGTGATGTTTGTTGTTCAATATGCCACAGATAATCTGTGACTCTTTCAGATAGGCTTTCTGACATCCCCAGCCAATAAGAATACTTTCTGGATTGAAAACAGCTGGCTGACCGGTCAATAGGAGTGCATTTTTTTGGGGCGGGACAAAGCAACTGCAGCTTTAGCTGGTTTGTGTAACGCAGCAGAGTGAACCTGTTAAGAGAAAGCAAACTGTTCTATCTATTTCACAGTTGTGAATTCAACTGGGGCCACAATATATTTATTCCTTGAAGTAAGAATTTTGACTATACCATCAAATATTATTACCTAGCCTACTGTTCCGAATATTTTATTGTGCTTTTTTTATGCTCAGCTAGTCCAATGCTGGCCTGTGCTGTTATCCACAGGCAGCCCATTTGACTTATCAGAAGTAAGTCATTCAACTGTCATAAAAAAATAGCTTGGTCACAATGTGTTTATGTGTATGAGTAAATATTTGTGTAAATATTTGAAAAAAAAAGTATCTTCATTTCCTACAGATTTCTCCTTAAATATATTATTTATTTTCACTTTGGTTTTATTTTGAAGATTCTGACTGGAAGTCCTATCCTTTATTTTGGCTGGCTTGACACTGGTACAGCAGAGTCTGTGAGTCTTTTACGTAACTTTGTCCCTCAGTGATGGCAGCATGGTGGCTGAGTGGTTAGCATTGTTGCCTCACAGCAGGAAGAACCCGGGTTCGATCCCTGGTCCTTTCTGTGTGGAGTTTGCACATTAATGAGATGGGAATCAATCATGATTGGGCCACTGTAGCAGAAAGTAGCAAAAGGATATACCAAAGAAAAACAGGACATATAAGCATAGAGAAAACAAGGGTGACATACGCAACAATTCCAACATTCTGACAACTTAAAATGCATGAATGTAAATATGCAAAAAAGTATGTATTCCAAAGCATTAACAGGAAAATAGCAGGGGTAATATCAGTAGCAGCAGGACGTACTGAGACTGACAGTCAACCTATGTTTACATGTGCACAATAATGCGATTATTACCAATACGGTGAGAAAGGCAATAGTCTGACTAAAACGTTTGAATGATTGCATTAAGGAGTTATAGTAGTTTCAAGAAAATCAGTTTTTCCTCATTAATATGCAAATTTATGCAGCAAGGTGCTCCAAATCTACTCTATATGAGGTACCTGTGGTGTAAGTATGAAGTTTCTATCATGTATTGTTGCTGAGTTATTGTGTTCACAGGAATCTGTCTACACACAGACTCCATGGTGAAGGGACATAAAAAATTGCCAGAGGCTAAACTGGCAATTGGTTTTAAAAAACTTATGACAGTCGTGTCACTGTAATGTCTCTTGGGAATAATAGCATTAAGTTCCTCACAGCGTAAGTAATACCTTGAAAATAAAAACAACTACTGACCTGTTACTTTGTTTTGTCTAAAATGACAAATTTCCCCAAAGGAAAAAAATATATATAACTCATAAGAGACCTTCAGTATTCCCCCATTCATGTTTGGCCCTGCAACTGTATGTTCTAATTGTAATAGCCTCAAGCCATAGCGTTTTGAACACGATCAATGACCTATTGTTTGCCAGTACCTTCAGAAAAAAAAATGTCCATTGAAAGCTGTTGATATGATCTATATAACTCTCTTGAATAAAAAAAAAAAGCACCACGACAATGTTCTTCCAGCAGCAGTTATAATTTGGCTGATGTCACTAGATTTGTTTCTTTTTTTTCCAGAACATCTATCAAAGCGCATTCTTTTACTTGTGTTCCAGGTCTTTTTGTTCAGGCTCCAACATGGGGCTCAAAGGAGCAGTAAGTGCTCTCACTCATTTAATTACGCCCATGTGATGGACTGGCTGAGAGCTCCACCTCGCCTGGCTTCCCTAATCTGATGGCAAATAAGGGTGACATCCATCTCACCATGTCAGAAATAGTAATGGCCGCACTTTCTCTTCTCTCTTTGGGCTACATTGATACAAGACAGCCATTCAGCCTCCACTCCCCTCTCATCCTTCCTTTACTCTTACCATTCATCACAGGAAGTCCCAACAGATGAGATCGTTTAACAGTGGGCGTGACTGGTGATGTGCACTCTCTCCTTCTGTTAAAGAAGAGCCTCTGTGATTTGGAGTTCAGAGCCTAGCTTCAAAAGAATTTGTCACTGGGACGGACGTTTTAATTGGACCATTAACTTTTGGAAAGACTCTCCTAGATATCTTGATGAGTAGGTTTTTCCCCTCTATCCAAAACTCAAACTCACTCCTTTACACACACACCTCTGACAGCATCTTCATACGCACTATTTCCACCCATTAGTGTCTGAGACTTTTTCTCCCAAGAGCATTACACACCGCCCCAATTGCAGCCTTTCGGTTAAATGAAAGCAAAAGGAAAAGATTGGGGGAGATAAGCGTGAAAAGTGGACAATGCTATGAGACTATCTTTCTTGCAATGCCTGTTCTGATCCCCTTTTACGACCTCATCGCCTTTAGATAGTCTGTGTGTAACACAGAAACACACAGCAGGTTTGAATCCCCACACACACAGGAATAATCTGTAAAAATAATGTCAGTGTTAACTGAACTGTTTAGGAAGACAAATTAGCATGACATTATATTGTGCTTTATGCTGTCTTTTTCAGTGAGAGTGATGATAATTTTGTGAGTTCAGTTACAATATTTTGTCATTAAGGAATGACAACAGCAGAGGTATCGCACTGAACTATTTCTCTTTCTCACAAAACACAAATGCAAGCACATTATCCTTTGGGAGCATTTCATCAAGCTGTGGTGACTTCATATTCAAAATTGAATATGAAACACGTTCCATTTGTTGGTGACATTCCTCATCTTTCACCCCTATAATAGTGGTGAAGAATTATTTCAACCTTGTTTATTATTATTTATTTTTTTTACAATGGGATGAATGTCCATTCAGTTTGCAAACAATGCATGCCAGTGCTCATATAAGCACTGGCATGGGTGGACATGGGACAATGCTTAATATGTTAAATTGATTGTGATTGTTACCTTGAATGGAGCTCTGTCATTTTTATCACTAGCTAGAGTCTATTGAATGTTATTTGTTGAATGCATATCAATACCTTTAGTAAATCTGTCCTTGTGGGAGATGCTGTGGAGTTAATAAACCATGTTTGGGCTTTCATACCCACCACCTTCTACCTTCCAACTGAATTTAGACTTCACCTGTGGAAGCATCTATGGTGATCGCTAAGGGGCAAACTGCAATGTATAAAGGGTTTTGTTCCAAAATACTATATATCTATTTAGAGAAATAATTGCAGAGAGTTGCTAGGTTGACTCTTAACTTCAATAGTGTTCCATAGGGAGTTCATGGCAGCAATGATTTTCTGAAACAGCGAAGAATGAAACTTGTGATATATTGTATGATCATCATAGCCAAAATGATCATCATAGCCATGTGTTTGCCATAACATTACTTACTAATGTGTTATATTGTAAATCAGTTTGAGCAAACACAGAAGATAGAACAGAACAGCATGTGTGCTTTATGACCTTAAAACACTGGCACACAGGAGGCAGTGAGAATAAGGAAGGAGCCCCAAGTGGAGAGCTGCCAATTCTCAAAACCTATCGAAAGTGACTCTCTCCAGACAGATGAGGTGAGAATGAAGATGGAAACATACTATAGAGGGAAGACTTTTTTTTTTCCCTCTTGCCAATGATCAGTAATCACTGAGGCGGATAGGAGAGAGTAATCTCACAGAGGGGTTCAACAATTCTGCCCATCCTGAGATTACATTATTTTCCCAAATTGCAACTGAAGCCTCTCAATCCGCTGGCCAATGAATCAACAGCGTAGGCAGGGAAGAGAAAGCAGCATGCTGTGTCATCTAAGACAAGGCGTGTGTGAGGCTTCCCATAAAGGAAAGAAAACAACTGGGAATACTCTGTGCAGAAAATAATGACAATGCAGTACGACTGGGAGTAGGAAATTATTTCAGAGAATCCTGTTGAAAAGTTTCTGGAGGGGCTCCTCGTCTCTCCAAAATAAATGCATGGTGAGGAAATCTTCAGAATAATAAAACTACTGTAAATAATGGTAATGAATTATTACTGTGGAGCAACATTTTCACAAACTTAACTTTTCAGGAGTGGCATTTTGAGTTGAAAATTTAGTTTAAGTGACATATTTCTCATTAACCTTAAGCATGTATTGTAATCTAGAAAAATACATTTTGCATGTTGGTCTCGATAACATTCCTCAAAGCCTTTTTGTGGTACAGACCTGCAGGTGTGGAAGAGTAATCACTGCTAAAATCTAAGGTTTTCATTGTTTTGAAACAAACATACAATCATAAATGTTGGAGAGTGGGGACAGCTTGTCTGTTTTAGCATTCAGAAATATCGACCAGAGACACAGAGATGATTTTGGTGAAAATCCTTTTGTTAGATATTGGGTCAGGTGACCAATGGGCCAAAGTCCTAAAAAGTCAGCGCAGTCCTTTAAATTAAACATCTGATTTTTATTATTTGGTCAATGGGTTGGAGGCTAATTAATGCAAAAAGTTGTGTAGTTTCAAAATACAAATCCACTTCTGTGCACCATGGGAAGAAGTTCACAATATCTAATGTTTTAGCCGATGATGAGAAAGATAACTTCTCCTTTAAAGAAACCATTTCAGTTTCGTTCCTCTGGGGTAGAGCATTCTGGGAGGACAAGCTTTAACCATGATGTTTGGTTGGTAAATCAATGAGTCTGAACCACCGAGGAAAGAGGTCCGCAGCGCTATCGATCCTGAAATGCTGTTGCACCGTTCACAATCTCCGGGGAGATCCTTAAGCGCATCTTACTGTGAGACCAGTTAAAACATCCCAGGACACTCATTCAAACACAGCTCATCCAACAATTTTCAGCAAAACTGGGGGGCTTTTGATACTTGCGTCCTTTCAGTAATGAACTCAAGTCAGATTTCAAGAGCATAACAAATACAGTTTACAGCAATTAATGAACACAGGCAGTGGACTAACGTGAGTCGTGTTATAAAAGCCAAAGTGGACAAAACAGGTATTTACATAATTAGCCCAGTTTATTTGTGTTCTGGATCGATTCTGTTTGGCAAATATGCACTCTCTGTTTCAAATATTCCCAGTGCCAATGTGCTCCGCTGCCACAGTGTAGAATTACAATCCCTCTGTCTTTGAATTCCACAGAAAGAAAAATGCAAAACAAAAACTGGGTACAGTGCATATAGACCCTGAGGCTGTTTTTATAAATAAAGTGCAATTTTAATGTGTTTGCCATGTTCCCCGTTCATTATTGGAGTTCCTGAGGAATATGAAAATGATTAGGCTAATTCAGTAAAACTTTACCTCAGGCTGAATTGGTGGGAAATAAGCAAACATATTACCTACACTTGATAATACCAATTACCATTTTGCAAAGAGTGTCGTATCTCTGGGTAAAGGCACATTTGAGAATACCATAACACATACTGTAACCACTTTGAGACTTTGGATAGTCTCCAATTGACTGAATTGAACTGAATTGACTCAATTAATCAGTACATCTCTGCTGCATGATCCCACGATGAATCAGAAAGGCTGTTTGTTTGGGATATAGAAGTATCTACTAAGTCAAAGAAATATTTTTACTTTCCAGAATGGCCAAAATGACAAAATAGAAAGACTACATAATAGATTGCGATTTGACTCTAACTCTTCTGCCTGGCAATGTCTATAACAGGTATAGACATCTGAACAAATGGGCATTTCAGTGACCTTCATTGTAATTGGAGTTCAGCATCAAGTAAATGGGCTGAAAAGTTGGTGGTGATCCTGTCTTAATGTGCCACTGACCACAATAAGTCACAGTGATTGCATTTTAATGCTGTGTGGAAAAAACAACAACGTTAATGGTCCACTGTTGGCACGGTGCGCAGGACGCTGACAGAGACTTATCTCGCCCACTGCGGAGACAAGTCAATCAGTGTGAGGGCTGGTGCCAAGTACTTGGTGTCGCTTTGTGTCTCTGCTGGAAGGGTCACACTCATCACGCTTTCCACTAATACATCCTGTCGCTCACATCCCGCACTATCTCGTACCTTGACCGCGTGGACGGATCAGCACCTGTGACAGTTGGTAGTGGATAACTAGTGGATATGTCACACTCACACAACAGCTGCATCATAAGAATTTAACGACTGTACTGTATTTGAAGCCGTAGATCATAGTTATTAACGTGTATTTAAAGGAGAGCCATAAAAATATGTATTAAAGGGCCAATAAGTAAATACGATTTTAGTATGAGGTAAGATAATAAGATAAGATTTTTACTGCACAAAATTACTATAATATATCTGTGGGGGATTGATTGGGTTGTTACCAATAACTACTTTGCCAGGTGCTGTTACTTCGACTCATAATCTGTTTTGGAACAAAAACTCCCGGCCCATCAAGACCCACCCCTCCACTCACATTTTCAACTGCTCAACAAAGCAGAACGGCGCTGGTGCAGCAAGTGAACAACTGGTGTTGGAAGACATTTCAGCTATGAAGGCTAATAAGCCTTGTTCTCAAGCCAAGAAAGCAAATGGCAAGGCAGTATTTAACTAAACCACAAACCCAAACCTGTGTAAAGCCTGACATCTAATGGTAAAAAGCATGCTACTGAAATGGCCATCTGCTATTGGCTGATCTTTGGTGTTAGGTGATGTCACCACCTGTTGTACTCTATAGAAGGTGAAATCACCTGGCACCAAAGATCAGCCAGTAGCAGATGGCAAATTCAGTAGCAAGGTTTTTACCATTTTGATGTCAGGCTTTACAAAGATTTGGGTTTGGGGTTTAGTTACTCTTTAAGGTTTTTTGCACCGTGATATATTACCTCTTCACTTCTAGACGTTTATTGTTTTTGTCAATTCCATGCCATCATCACTACATGAGGGTTGTTCTACTGGTTGCTGATAGAGGTAGATAAAAGCCATGGATTACTTAATGCCCCATTTAAAGCTAACACACTGGTCATACAACAAACTCAAATGAGCCTACTTTTTGGTCTATATTGGAACTATGTCCTGTATTGACGTCCGTCAACTTTTGAATTTGTTGACACCAACTTTTCCAACCCCAGAGGTCGAATCCAGTACGTGCTTCCCAGCCTGCAGAGGTGAATTTTCCAGAGGCGACATAAGGTCACAGAAGACCCAGGGCTCTAATGCCGGTCAGAAGAAAGCTTTCACTCCCGCGCGGAAAATGACGAAGCTCTTTTTACTGGAGCGCTGCATGGGGAGGGTTGTACAAACCATCAGTCATAGAGGTGCGAAGGGGTGAGGGTGGGTGCGTCCAGACCAGGATTGAGAGCCGACTGATGAGTTATTGCAGTAAAACTCTGCCACTGAGGCCAGCCATCTATTAACGTCAATCCCACCAACTGGGCCTGGGGTCTGGGGTCTGGACAGTGTTTGCTACGGAGCATTTGATTTCAAAGCACATTTAATGGTTGGATCCACGATATGAACTACACTGCAGCTCCTTTTTAGATTTGCAATTTAAAAATGCAAGAAATTACAGAGGGCAAAATGGACGAGAGAGAGAGAGAGGGAGAGGGAGAGGGAGAGAGAGAGAGAGAGAGAGAGAGAGAGAGAGAGAGAGAGACTTCCCTCGCTAGACCCAAAAGTGGTACTGCCCTTAGCAATTTTAAACGTCAATAACTCCGTTTTTGTGCTAGGATCATGCTGATTGCACCAGATGAAACTTGAAGTGATATTCTATGCAGGGTTCATTATGTGTGATGACAGCAAGTTGGTCTGAAGTTGTATCTGACTTTTCTCGCCAAATGTCACAAGAACAAGAAATTATTTTTTATTTTATTAGAATCTTTTTTTAATCATCTTGTGTACACAAAATTAGGTCCTGTTTAGCTCAACAAGCAAAACATGAAAGCAGCAAGGGGTATATGATATACAATATAATACAATATATTTTTATATTTTTATCTGTCTTTTATCTGCCTTCTATTGATGTAAAGCACTTTGAGCTGCATGTTGATGAGAAAAAGAGCCTGATCTCCTGACATTTTGTGAAATGAGTCTTCAATGCAAACGTACTCTGAGCACAAAAAGAGAGAGGAATACATTGTCCCAGGAATATGTGAAGGAGACGCGAGTAGAAACGGGGAGTAGTGTGACACTGAACTAGTGCAATGGAAAGGAAGGCTGTGGAGATCAGGATTAGGGGAATCATACAAGGACGACTGATCAGGAGGTCCTCCCCAAGCAAAATTTAGAAAACAATGACACAATTTCCTGCAATCTGACATGTAGATTCAAACTTTCTTTACAACTCCACCAGAAGCTACTGTAGTTGAAGTTTGCTGCTAGTGAGCTAACAAAGTAAACTAACATTAAACACACATCAAACGCAGAATATTATAGACGGCTGATGCTACATATTCTAATTTATTTGATCTATTTTTCTTAATAACCCTTTCACATGAAGAAGAGGACAAAAACGGCGCGTCCAATTTGTGCTGTTGTCACATAATCCAATTTGTGGTGTCACATAATCCTTGTCCACAACATGATACCTGCATTTCAGAATTTGTGCTCATATCGCAATATTTTCTAAGACTGTTTTGGAGCACAGTGGGCATGAATCAAACAAAATTAATATTATTATTAGTGGTACGGTAGTAGTAGTAGTAGTAGTAGTAGTAGTAGTTGTAGTTGTAGTGTTCCTGCTGAAACCAGCACCTGTGGGAGGGGAGAATACAACCTACTCGATCTAAGATAGGTTGGGAATGCACAAGAGCCAGTGCCTCTACTCATAGACCATATTCTATTAAAATGGTCTATTTCCTCCTCCCAAGAGCTCCTCATAAAACCATTTAGAGGCTGTTTACTGGAAAAGAAAGTCCCCTCAGTAGAATGCACCCAGAGCCGTAGCTCCAACCCTCCCAACCCCACACCCCCTGCACACTGCAAAAAACATGCTGTGCGCCAGCTAAAGTTCAAATCCTAAAAACAAAATGCTCTTTTCACAATTGCTTGCAGGTGAGAGATATGCAAATAAGCAGAGAGAAGCATCCCTTCAGTTTTCTGTGTTTGTTTATATAGTTACTTCACGTAAATCTAAATTAGACTTTGTTAGAGGCAAATGCATGTGATGTGAGAGATGCCTATAATTATACTATATACTATAGCCTGTACTCTACATTTTGATGAAGTGTTAGACCCGTGAAACAAAATGTTTAAGCACAAACGGAGTGGAAAAGTGACATCATACTGAGGCTGAAATGGGACAGTGAATAGTCAGCATCTGCATTTCCTACAGGGAAACTGCTGGTGAAAAAAACCCAAAAACACATACTGTAGAAAAATATTAGATATTGTTTATTTTATGACATTTTTTCTTCATTTTCTATTCTTAAGCCATCTTGCTTTATCACAAACCCAGGCATGCACAGGAAAAGTATTGCAGGTGCTTTTTTTATTGAGACATTTTCCCAAGAGACACAATGAAGATGGTTAGAAGGACTGAGGGAAAATGAAAAATGCTAACTTCTAGTTTATGAGATTTTTTCATTCAAGTGAAAAAGTCCTCATGGTCGAGGGTGAGGGAGAGGGGTAAGTATCACACAGAGGTCACAGCCACATTATTCTGCTTGGGACTTCTGCCTGGGTTGAGAAGGATCAGCTAAGACATTAACAATGTTATTTCGCCTCAATATAACTTGCATAACAAACAACATTAATTCAATATATCATCGTAGAGTTCTTATAAAGCATTAAATGGCTTTGGCTCTCCCTTTCTCGTCTCAGTATTTCAATCTAGACTCAAGATTCATTTACTGTAGTTTAGCTAACAAATGATGTCAACTTCTGCCATAGCAGTCATTGCTTTCCTTGCTTTTTCTTCCCTGCATGAAGATCCATTGAGCTCTTCATGCTAGTCCATATTCTATTGTGTGTTCCTGCAGACTGTCCTGGTTTTCCCGTCATATCCAACTATGGCAAGGTCTGGCAAGTGTTTGTTCTCTCAACTCCATCCCTGTATGTCTTTTGCTGCTCTGGAAAGCATTCTGTGCTCAATTTGTTTTGATAGAAGCACTTGCCAAATAAATCGAACTTGATTTAAACTTGATTACATACCAGTGGCCTGTATGAATGAGGGTCTTCAGATCTAAAAAAAAAGAAAACAAGAATCATGGGCACCACTGGGCCTGTGCCGATATGAAAATTTCATTGTACGATTATCTGGACCTAAATGATCCCGATATACGATATTATCTCGATAATTAAGATGAAAACCTTGGGAGGCGGATTTGACGGGGATGGTGAAGCTGATTTATCGCTTGCAGCCTGATTATCCCCGGCTTCAGCCAACACTGTGTTTACCATGGAAACTTTCTCTAGGATGCTGTTCACTTCCCAATGAGTGGCAGAGAATTAGAGGGTTCCCCCTTTTGGGAAAAATAAAACATCAATGAAAGAGACCTGGAGCTGTGCTGTGTGTTTGTTTTCGTTATTCAGCCTCCCAACAAGTCGCCGGTTATCGGCATTGTCAGTCGCTCGGTCAGTCGGTCAGTCGGCCGCTCTGTTCACCACTTTATGGGTCACGTGGCTCGCAGGGAGTTAGACTGCAGACTCTCAAGCGGGAGACCCGAGTTCGATTCCCGGCAGAGACGCTTCCACAAAATTCAGCATCGTGCGGCTGTTAGACTCTTAGCCTTGTTTACCACTATATACCGGTTATTCTCCCATCTCTAGTGACCACATCGATTATTTCCTTCACTGAGATATTTCTTCCCAAACGTTCTCCCCTTTTGCGATTCAATGGTATGGCATAAAACATAAGTTAGACCTAATGTATGTACAGGCTTACTTTTTACATGTTAGTTAAAGCTTCAAGTTAGAGTGAAAAATAACATGTTTTTCTTGGATGTTTGTGGCTCATTACGCTTAAGCCTGGGGACAGTAATCTATGAGATTACAAATAAGTGGGCCCTACTGCTGGAAGGCAGGATCTGTGCATTTTTGCGTGGGGAGAGGGATTTTGGCAGACTGCTGTCAAGCCAGTAGATCAAAGTCCTTTTCCCACTGCAGTGGCTCATCACAACAACAGAGAGAGAATGAGAGCGAGAGCGAGAGAGGGAGGGAGAGAGAGAGAGAGAGAGAGAGAGAGAGAGAGAGAGAGACACAGACAGACAGACAGACAGACAGACAGGGAGACAGGGAGACAGAGATCTTGGAGGAAGACAGCTTACGCCACTCATGGTTGGCTTACTGTGCACACTTGCTTCACATTTTAGATCCAAAGCCCATACTGAGCATAGCTCAATAAAGCACTCAAGTCAGCAGGGGAGACTAGATGTGCTGTCAGTGTCAGTACTTCCAAATGGATTGTGACAGTGACACATGAGCGCATACAAGAGCAATGTCTCAATGCAAAATATAAAAAGGATGTCAACATTTGCAAATTTCATGGTTACAAAAAAATACACAAAACTTTTCAGATTGTACAGTAGAGCATAGTGCTGTATACATAAAGAATAGGCCAAAGGTAACTTGCTGCAATAGTCCAGGTGCTGTAAAGGATATTGTCAACAATTCCAAGAAAAGCCTTACCTACTCCCTCACATTTCACACCTCACATTATACACACACAAACACACATGCTATGTCCAAGGAAGAACACATGTAATCCATGCACTCTCCATGGCACTGCAACATCCACTGGGCCCTCGATGAATGTTTTTTTTTTTTCACCCAAGAGTGCATGTAAGCATGAAATTCTGGCTTTTGCTGCAGGCATTTTCCATGTCACTTGGTATCTGTGGACATTAGAATAATGCCACAGCCAAGGAAGGGAAACATTATGCAGACAAAAAAGAGCTTGAATTAAATCAGGGTTTGGGATTACTACTACCACTGAGGTGCCCCTGAGCAAGGCACGTTATCCCCAGTTGCTCCAATGGAGCTACATTGTGGCCAACAACGGAAACCGTCCTTGTACTGAGAAGCTCCCAGGATGTGAATGTGAAGCAGGGCAGTGGTGAAGAAGAGCATGCATGCTTGGTAAAACCCTTCATGGGATAAATAAATGTAAAACAGACAGACACAGACAAACACAGACATGTCATACATACATACTTACATACATACATACATACATGCATACATATAGTACATAGACAAACAAACAGAGTTATGTGCTTCACAACTGCAGTGTGATGCCTTCTGTGGCTGATTATTCAGCTGCGACTCCTTAATCAAATGAGGGAGGAGCTCAGTGAAAACACTTCCTCCCAGAGTAATTTAACATGGAGGCATAAGTAATAAAACGAGAGAAAAAAATGGCCCTGTTACATACAGCGACATTATACATGTTTAACTGCTCCTCTAAGACACCCATGTTTAGACATTCAATCTAGAAGTCAAGAAATATCTGCAATGTCTGTCTCTAATGTACACAAAACGGGCGTTCTCTTTTGGCGTTTATTAGCCTATTCATCAGAAAATTTTCTTTTTGGTTTCGTGAGCTCTTTGATAATCAAGGTTGCTGATGGGAGAGCAGACATTCAAAATTGCTAGTTTGAGCATGGGCTACTCAAGGGGCACAAGTGTTAATTAATTATGCGATAACGTGGAGAGAAAGTGCTCAGGGGCGTTGCTAAGAATTCTGGGGCCGCGTGACAAGATGTTACCCAGATGCATCAAACTTAGTACAAACTCACCTCACACCTGTGAAGGGCCCCCCTCTGTGGTAGTGAGCACGTGGTTAGGTGTGTCAAAGTTATAGTAGTCTTTGTTGATGCCCTCGGCAAGATCATGCAAACTAAATACACATCACCATTAGGGTTGGGCATCGAGAACAGGTTCCAAATTAGAACCGGTTCCAAAATTCAGATTCCAAAGGAATCATTAAGACATTTTAATTTTGATTCTGCTTATCGGTTCCTAAACAAATTTCACTCGCCCCACTAGCTGCAATCAAGTTTTTACTAAAAGTATTAGCTCTCTGAACTAATTATTTTGGTTGGTTATGAATGAAATTGTGATTGTGAAACTGAAGTGAACTGCCTATGTTGTACAACAGAAGTTTGTGAATTGGAGCATTAAGTTGATTTCATAAGCTTTACTCTATGATCAGGAACGCTCATAGAATTAGCATAAAGGTAATTTTATCTTGACGTTATTCATTAGGTCAGGTTTTTTGAGTTGGAGTCCTCTTAAGACGGTCTGAGACTTCAGAGGAGATTTCAGAGATTCCAGAGAAACCCTTTTCCAGTACTGGATGGCGAGCCCAGCCCACAAGATACAGAACCTGTTGCCTGCAGTAAGAAGACTGTGAACTAAGGAACACTCACGTATTCTACACCTACTTCAAGTGCGGTAGGATTGAACTGTACACACACATACAGCTCCGGAGACAGACAACATACATACCTTTCTTCATACCGGCCATACCGGAGTCGGAGTGAGAACTGACTCTTACAAAGACTTTGAAAAATACCCGGGTCTTTTTTTATGTGTGCACAACTTAGAAGTTTCTGAATATGACTTGTGTAAAGGTTTTTAAAAATAAAAGTTTTTTCTGTGAAATAAGCATGTGACCTGTTTTGACCCCGCCCCTCAAAGAATCGTAATCAAGAATCGTTAAGAACCGGAATCGATAAGCAAAATCGGAATTGGAATCAGAATCGTTAAAATCCAAACGATACCCAACCCTAATCACCATTAACTCCCACACTTAACCTACCCTAATCAGCATGGGTCAAAACCCAGCTGCCTAACCCATCAGTCAAATGTGATTTTAATGCAACTCCAAACTCTACTCTAGAAACTGGACTGAAATAACATTTCTATCAGCTACAAAACTGCACACTCCATGCTGCAAAATTTGGCCAGCCTGATTTTGATTTGGTGGTCCCAATGGGTGGTGAAAAGTGAGCCTGAAAACAGCATAAAAGTGCAAATCTACAGGTAGTGATAGGTATTTTAGATTTCTGCATGATTCTGCAACTTTCCTGTTTTTCTCCAACTCATTTTCAGGGATTCAACCCATTTTCCATGAAAAAATGCAGCCTTTGGTCTTGGATGAAGTTACCTAGGTGGACAATTATTCTGGTTTATTAAAATGTAAAATAAAAAATAAAAAAACTATAGCTCATTCTATTTGCGACCAAGGTTTTTCAGTGAGAGAAATTTCAGGGTAGGCAGGCTTGTAACCAGGGCCGGATTAAATGGATAGATTACACTAGGCAGACTGTATCCCCCTCCCCCCCATTTCATTTACATAATAGACATTATCAGTCTAAATATAAATAATAATAATAATATCTAAATATAAATTTAGACAGTAAAAGAAATTAGAACAATCAAAGCCCAAATATATTCATAACTTTAATAGGATAAAGAAAAGTACATAGGCATAGTGTGTAAACTTAGAATTTCGAGATGTAAATAAATATACAATAGTAAGTAGGTGCATAGAACTGCATATGCTACATGTAGCTGGTTAACTACAGCAATGTTATAACGTTAGCTAGCTTGCAAGCGACCTATTTAATCAGGAGAGAATTAGAAACCATCCGTTATTGTTCTGAAGTCTTGCCTGTTAAACCTAAGTGTCGGCGGACTTGTAGGTTGAGTTTAATGTGATCTAGTTTGATCACATACCACAGTCAGCTAGCTGTATAGCTTGTCAACAGTGGAAGTAGAAGCGGTGAATGCGCACGGAGCGTTCCCGTGGCCTAGAGGCGCGTTCACGGAGCTCCAAAAAATACAGCCTTATACGGCTCTTGGTGGCTTCCAAAGAAAAATGAACCCAATGATTTAAAAATTGATAATTCAAAGACTCCGTTTTGACTTTGTGCGATACCCAGAAAAATTTTCCTGGAGTTTTACAGGTGTTTCTTTTCCCATGTATCTCTATGGGAAAAAGTCTTTTTGGGCCCCATGGCGTCACGTGACTTGCAATACCGAGCTTGGCCACTACACCAAAATCGCCGCACAGCCCAGAGCTGTTCCTGGGACTTGGTACTGACAGAGACTACAAAGCTACCCTTATGGCCTACATACCCAGAAAGCCTTGCAGTCCGAAGAAGTCCTTTGAAAGGAGTTGGATTGAATCGGAGCTCTTCTATTCTAGTCTAGAGTCCCCGGATGAGTGCCTCTGAGTTGAAACTGAATTTGAAAACTGAATTTGAAAAATGAATTTGAAAACTGAATTCCGAACTGAATTTGGAACTCCACCGAAATTGAAATAATACTCACAAGTTGAAAGCAATATGAGTTAAATTCAATTTCAAACCATTAGATTCAATTTCAATCTGTGAAATACAATTTCAAATTTAGCATACAATATTCAGTTTGAACATTTCAAATTCAAAACTATTAAATTCAGATTCAATTTGTGCTGGCACTAAAATAACTCCATACTTGCAGTTGCAGCCGGTAATTGAGGCTGGCTTGTGGGCTTTGAAGGGCCCGAGAGAAACTTGTTTAAAGCCCCTCTCTGTCGTTTTCTTTCTTCCTCTTCATTTTTCTTTTTTTTTGCGCTTTGCTGCACCTGAAAGCATACCGAAAAGCTGCTAACAGTTAGCCTATATGTCGCTGCTGCTAACATACAGTGATGATCTCCACTGAACCGGAAATACTTTTTCCCGCACATTTGGCGCTAAAGTAACGTTGTGTATGTTTAAAAAAAATAAATGAATAAATAAATATATAAACATTGAAATTAAGTTTTATATCGGATTTTTATATTTTAAAATAAATATGTGTTAAACATTATTTAATGTAGGCAGTTGATGTTCTTTACCCCTCTGTCTGGGCCCCCTAGTGGCAAGGAGGCCCTAGGCATGTGCCTAGAATGCCTGTGCGTAGATCTGGCCTTGCTTGTAACATTGAACTGCAAGCTCTAGTGTAGCTAACCACTTATATTGATTTTACAAATAAAAAACATTTAACAGAATAAAAATGTTTATGATGACTCATACTTTTTTTCTAAACTGACCACCTGAGGCTTTGAACTCTTCATGACACTGTGAAGGTCAATTCCAATGTATTCTAGTTTTCTGTGATGCAGTTTGTTTACTGATCACCACTGAAGACCATCCATACCTCCTAAGTGTACCAAAACTAATTCTTGAATATTTACTTATTGGTAGGAATGTTCTTATCATATTTGCCTGACGAAGGCCTCAGAACCAAAACGCTGTAAAGTGCATTTTCTAGACGAATGTGTATGTAATGTAAACGTAATGTAAAACACGAATGTAAACAATGTGGCAGCACTTACATTTAAGTTTTTATACTTCTGCGTTGATGTGCCAGTAGCATAAAAAAATTAAAAAATGTAATTGAAAATTAAAATCCCGTACACAGGGTGGCAGTGTTTAAACGTGATGACAATCACCATTAAAAACAAACATGGACGCGACTATAGCAATGCAGCTGGAGGAATGGGATGTGTTGGAGCGTGAAGAGTTGGATGCCGTCATGATCGCTGAAGTTGAGATTCTTGGGCAGGTGCACAACACCTACGCGGAAACCCTTTTCAACCCCAAATACGTGTCAAATAGCATCAGTTTATGTGCAGAGATGCTATTTTAGTATAAAAGTATAAAATGCGCTTAACTCATCAATAAAATGTTTTAAATTGCAAGTAGAAACAGTGTGTGCGAGTCTCTTCGCATGTTGCATGTTTGCCCATTGCATGCTGAGATAGATAGATGGATAGGTTGTATCAGGCCTTAGCTTCAACAATAACGCACTGATGTATTCACTGGGCGACTATGCAAAGGATATTTTGAGTCTTTTGCCATTACCTGAGGCTAACAAGCTTGTATACAGTGAAGTAAAGCAATTCTGTGATTTTGTGAGCAAACACAACATCATTTTTGAGAGGCCCAAATTGAATTAAATTTAATTTATCACCAGGAGCCAAGTGAAACAGCACATAGTTTTTTTACTGTTAATTTGAGGCTCTAAGGTAGGAGTTGATTAGAGACAGAATTGTTGTGGCCATCTGTGACAGCATCTTATCTGAGAGGGTACAATTGGATTCTCAACTTTGGCAACGTTGATGCAGCAAGTGCACCTCAGTTAAACAGTTTAAAAGCAGCAAGAGGTCATGAAACAGCACGCCAACTCAACTGACCGAAAGCCGAAACCGAAAGTTGATATTTTGTCATTCAAGAGCAATGGGATTCATGCCATGAGATTGTACCCAAACGTGTGTTTCAGTGTGAGAGAAGCCCATTTCATGCATGGTGTGAACGCCCAGTGAAGTATGCTGCATGCAGAAAATGTAAGAAACAAGGCTTTGCAGTGATGTGCAAGAAACAGCTGTGAACAAGCTAGAGGAGGCTAGAGCTAGACGACGAGCCTTTGGACCAGGACAGCATTTTTTCATCAGGGAAGTAATTAGTAAATGGAGTGTGAGCTCAGGATGGTATGATGATGTGCAGGTGAATGGAACAAGTATTGCATTTAAGTTGGATGGTGGGCATCAGTTACTGCTAGTCCTGTCAGCATGTACAGCTACTACGTCACAGTTGGACGTTTACACCCTTAGGCTGCATTCACATGGCGGAGCGCTTTCTGCTTGAAATCTGTGACCCGCCTTGCTTTTGAAAAAAATGGCAGAAACAAAGTGAAGCGGTAATGTGTTGTTTGTTGCCAGGCAACCAAAGTAGGGCTGAGTTGTTCTCTTGAGAAGTGACGCGAGGATCTTATCCGCTCAAGTTGAACTATTTTCAACTTTTTGCGCGACCAACCGCAGCGGAGAGTTTTTTTGTGATTATTGTGGCCAAAAATGCTAGATTTTGCTGCAGCTTTTCTCAAAAATTGCAATACAATTTGCGAGGTTTTATGTGCTCTTTTTGTGGTAAAATTGTGGGAATTGGGAAAAATTGCAAGCAAAGGAAAAAAAAAAAAGATTTTCTCTCTCTCTCACACACACACACACACACACACACACACACACACACACTAGGGTTGGGCGGTATCCTATTTTTGACACCGTTAAACCTTCCCCAAATTTTCCCGCGGTATACGGTATTACCATCTGATTAAAAATCACATTGTAGGGCTTGGAGGGAGCCGCCAATTCCAAATGAGGAATTTATGTAGTCGCTGCTATACTGTTTCCCGCCACAAGGTGGCTGCAGTGCACTTCAACTGTGATTTTCACACGATCAAAAATCAAACATCAAACATCAGAAACGGAATAGCAAACGTTACATATTTACAACAGAATATTGAAACAATAACAACAAAACATGTACAACATTAACAACATGTCATCTATTAACAACAAATATAAAACTTGAGTGCAAATACAGCGGGTAGCCTAAGGTAAATAAAAAATAGTGCAAGGACATGACATTAATTCTCGGGCGTCTGTCAACCAAACAGAATGAAATTAACAACAAATCGTCTATGGGCTAGAATCCAGTACAAATAAATTAAATTAAAAGCACAGCCTATAGCATCCAGTAAGCTTATCAAATAATAACTAAATAACAAAAACGGCAGTAACGAAAATGGGTATAAAAGCGTATCCTACAGATCGCAACGTTAGGCTATTCTTCAAGCCTATTCTAGGTTTTTCGCCAGAAAAACAAGCATATTTACTTTTTCCAGCTTGAGCAAGGCACGTAACGGACTTACAACTTTGCCTGCGGTGCTGAACATCCGCTCTGATGGTGAGCTTGTGGCACACGCGCACAAGTACTTTCGGGCCACCCTCGACATCAGTGGAAAGCGGCTGGCTCCATTTGATTTCCACCAGAGAGGGGGATCTTCGTCTCCGTGAATCACAGGCTCGCGACAATAGGCATTCATCTCTGATTCTGCTCGCTCCTCTATGGTGCCGAGTCCGACGGGACCTGCCGCGCCCGCCGCATCAGCTTTTTTTTGCAAGAGACTGCCCAAGGTTATCTTTTTTTTTCGGGGGTGCAGGTTGCGCATCTCTCTCCTCTTCTTCCGCCAGAATTTTTTTTATGACGGTAATGAAACGGACACCGTTGCTATTTTCAAATACCCCGGGATACCGTACCGTGTTACCGCCCAACCCTAACACACACACACACACACACACAGCCTCCCCCTATTCTCTCCCACTCTCCGTTCAAGCTATTAACTCTTCCAAGAGCTTGAATTTTGCACTCACCTTGATTCTTGCTGCTTTTGTTTTGTTTTGCACGGTCTATGGCAGTAATTTGTTGGCAGGTGAGCTTTGTTCATCTTCCACCTGAATGCGCGCTGCGATGACGTAAGTTACCATGACACGAAATGCGACAATTGGTCCAAATCACAAGCGGTCTGTTAATTTGGCCATTTCATGCGGGAAAAGTTGGGGCAATTTTGTAAAACTGCAAGCTCTCGCAAATATTGTGGAGATTTCTTGAATTTGCGTTAATTATTGCGATCGCAAAATCGCATTTCCTGGAGGGACAGGATAACGCATTATAATTGTATAATCAATACAATCAATTTCTCCCCCATTGTCAATATGGAACAAATATTTGCTAGGAACTTTAGTGCATAGCTACATGTTTACAGAATCCCAAATCCCTATCTGCAATTGGTTGCTGCTTCAGCCCGTCACCGCTAATTTGCATAAAGTTAAGGTGGAAGACGTGGCCCCTCAGTCAAAAAAAAAAACAGGGATGGACCGCTCTGACCTGGGGGATTTGTACAGGCAGTAGTTTCCAAAAGTGTTCATCTGCCTTGGCAGGATAGAAGGAGCCTACAGGATCAAATTGAAAGAGGATGCCGTTCCATATGCTCTCATCGCTCCAAGGAAAATTCACATTCCACTATGAGATGAGGTTAAGAAGGAACTAGGCAGAATGTGAGACATGAGAATCATTTCACCCACAGAGAAAGAAACAGAGTGGTGTGCAGGCATGGCACCACTGCCTAAATCAACAAAATGTACCCTTCGGATATGAGCAGACTTGACAAAGTTGAACAAGGTTGTGTGTACGAAATGTCATATTCTGTAATCAGTAGAGGAGTTCTCAGCACAGATAAATGGGTCCAAAGTATTGGAGACCGCTATTGGAGGAAACTATGAGCACTATGCCAGACACCCAAGTCTTCCACATAATAGACTCACACATTAAAGGTAAACAGGCACAAAAGTAGAGAGGGGTCCGGACTTGAGGACACCTCCAACTCCCTCCACCTCCAAATCCACCCACTCAGTGAAACTTGAAACCCAGAGGACAACACAACCCCAGCTGAGATGGAAGAGAGAAGGCAAACTTGTCTGGTAGAGAATCTGCTACAGCAGCACAGGTAACCTGACTGGAAAGTTTACTAATGATAGGTAAAGTTTTCTGTTCACCAGCGTGTTGTCTCTTGTCAGTGATCAAACTTCAGTAATCAGTTGTAGTCATCAAAAGTCAGTAGCTGATTTACAAACCACAACCTGATCCTTGGTACTTTGCTTATACTTATAAACTGTAACTTTAGCCCAATGACAACAAACCCTTCATTCCTTCCATGATAGCCAATTGGCCCTGTTTCAGTAGTCTAGACACTGTAAGTCTAGATTAGCATCTGTTGAATCTGTGTTATGAATCTACAATGCCCTCCACAACTATTGGCTCTTTTGATAAGGAAAACATTGATGGAGAATTTTCCCCTGATGGGCACATTCAAATATTTTAAAGCTGCAATAAGCAAAATTTTCTAACCACTAGAGGGTGACAGAAACCGCAACACATTGTAAATAACACAGCAAAGACACTACAGAGGCCTACAAAGGACAAATGGAAGGATGAATGCTAATCGCTAAGCTAAACGTACCTGTGGAAAAGTCTCACTGGTTACCAGTCTCACTTTGACAGAGCTTTCTTTCTTTTTTGAAGGTTACATGTCCCACAATGACAAGTGAAGAGGAAGGTAGCAAGTTTACTAGTTGAACAAGTTTACTCGCTCACTTCATCGATTCCGCCATTACAAGAATTTTTTTCAGGAATGGGAGGGGGAGAGGGCCGCTTTTAAACAGCGAGGGAGGAGCCGAGCTAGTTTTAAACAAATGAAAAGCTACTGAATGGAGCGGGAGGAGCTTCGTTCAGGAGCGGAATTTGACAACAAACTTTAGAACAGAGGTGAAAACAGCAACACAGCTGGCTGCTGTGTGGATATTGGTTTATATCATTATGTCTCAATGAAATCTCTGTATAGCACACATTAGTTTCAGGATTGGTTATAAGGTCTGATATTTGATAGGCTATTGGTCATTGTAGAGTAGAATAACTACTATTGCCAAAGTGGAATTTTTCATCTAGTCAGAAGCCATAGGATAAAGAAGCATCATGTACTGTATGTATTTTACCATTATTTAACGATTGATAATGCATTTTTACGGAAATGGCAAGTGGTTTACATGTTTCTTCAAGCAGGGACAAGAGACCCCTTGATAACTCCTGTGTTTCGAGTGCAGCAAAAGAGGCAATTTGAATAAACCACTATTGAAATCCACATACAGAAAACATATTTCCCTAGTAATTTATGATTCACCAAGACATGAACGATAATACACAGAAATAACCTTGTATTAATGGGTCTGCTCAACAAAAGACATCAGGCAAACAATAGTCAGGAGCTGGGCCCAAGGCAGCACATCTGGGTTACCACATCAGGAACACTGACTACTGTGGTAAGGCCTGCCAACACACCTCACTCCTACATCGTGTAGACAGGAGCAGGAGCACACAGAGCACATCTGAACACCTGGACATGCTTCCACACATTCAAGTGGAGCAAAGTCCAAGGTCAATATGGAGAATACTGAGGAGAGAGACAGCTTTCCTGCCTGAAGATTCAAGGCCTACTGGTTTAAAAGCAAAGTATCTCCAGATGACAGACGATGATCTAAAACATTTTCACATTAGGAGGAAGAAGTGTTCTCTCTAACGTTGGGAAAATCCATTCTTTTCCACTTTGTTTGTTGCTACATCTTTCCAAAGATGATCAATGTAAGGTTAACCCTTGGCAATGCATAATGTGTGCCCTGATGGTGTGGGACCAGTTTGTTTTGAATGACGGAGCAACTTGTTGTCTACCCAAACAGTGCATCAATGGTGCAGTGGGTAAAATCCCTCCCTCTGCTGCATGTCAATGGATAGAGCCTCGCTTGGAACAATCCCTCACAAAAAATCACAACAGTCCCTGTATTGTTCTATAGCTTTGACTTTTTTTATACCAACAATCCTAACAAAACTAACCCTTTGAAGATAATATCCTATCCTCCATAGCTGGGCATGTGATAGTTACACATCAGCTATTGCAGAAAACTGTACACTGTCAGTCTACTCTGCAGTGCCAGAGGCTGAAACTCCTCCCCCTACAGTTCTGATACAGTTTTCACAAGCGCTCAAATCAAAGTCAGACAAACACCCTTTGGCCCTTTAAGGATGCACTGCAAAAGCAAGCATAATTTAAAAAAACAGTAATTCTCCAATGGATAATTACAAGCAGGCAAAATCACTTCATTAAAAATCATCCTCGGCGCTCTGCATTGCCAATATTCACATGTGTTAGAAGTACTTTTTTCCAAGACTTTTAGACTTGATTGTCAAAGCACAGTGAATGGTAAGAGCTGCAGCCAAGTTGTTGAAATACTACAGTTACTCAGCCAGGAAATCAAGAGGAAATGCAATCTATTTGGTCATACACTAGACCCCACGGTTTTTCCACATCTCCAATATACAAAATGTCCCAGACCAGCTATTTTTACAATCAGTAATTTTTATGGTAATGACTTCCTCATGATATGACAAATCTGTTTTTATGGGTGTCAGGCTGGCAACATGTTTCTATAACACACTGTACTGATTGTTTTTTTTTTTTTTTACCTCTGACAGGCTATGGGGCTTATGGTTGGACTACAGCTATTGATTTTGTTTTCTACTTGGTGGTTTTCTACTTGGCTCGTGGTTCTCAGCCCCTTCCGGGGTAAAGTTGGTCCGAAAGGTCGTACCCCCTTCAAGATACTTAGAAGACAGACATCTCCTCATCTGCAGAAAACACATCAGCTCAAATCCAGCACGGCTTCCAAGTTTCTCTCAGACTTTCAACCTCAGTGTCTATACAATGCTTCCGAAATACAGATAGATTGGGTTATACACCAATTATTTTTCTGCGTTTTCATTATTTCTTTTTATTTTGTATTTGCTCTCTTGTTTATGACACTATTGTCACTCTAGCAACACTGTCACTCAGATGATTGCGTACAGTACTTGCTTGCATTAAATCATCTTTCCCTTTAGACTTAAAGCGATATTCCACTTAGTTTTAACATGGGTTTGTTCAAAAACGTTGGACCCACAGTCTATTGAAAATCACAGTAACAGGATCTGTTGTTGAATCTGTTCACAAACGTGTTAAATGTACATTTTCAGGTTATTTTCATGGCCTCATTCAAATGAATGGGAAGTAAAAATCCGAACTCTACAAGCTCGTCCAGCTGCATCCGATCTTGGTGATTAGTTTATATTCTGGTTTTCATGGAGGTCAAGTGCCGAATAACCACCATGTTAAAACTAAGTGGAATATTGCCTTAAATATTCATGACATAACTTTTTTTTTTTTTTTTAGCACTGATCATAAGGAATGAAATCTAACAGAAATGAGCCATGCATTTCTGAGACATCCCCGACCCTGAGAGTCTGGGCTGGGTGAAGGAGGTCGGAAAGTGGGAGGGGGATTGAAATGATGCCTGTGAGTCTCCACAGGAAAATCAATATGCTCATCGCAACCCACGATTGACTTAACAGCACATGCCACCGCCAGCCACCTCTGAGGGGAGCTGAGAGCGAATGTCGGCACAGTTTGTTATAGACGCGCCATGCCGATATGATCTCGGAGCCCTGCTTTTTAGTTTGGCACATCGCCTTGCCCGCAGGATGCTTGCACAACTCCTCCCCAGTTGGGTTGGAATAATATTATTGAGGTGGGTGGCTAAGATATCACACACCCCCGGGATTTTATTGCTGTCAAGCTCCATCCGTGTCACCATGTGTCAAACTACGCTCTTTCAGTGGGTGTCTTCCAGGCGCCCAAACACCTTCAGTGTGGTTTTACACCACAGTCTGAAGAGCTAATGGAGCCATGGAATGTTTTCTGACGTTACAATGAATCACACATATTGAAAATATTTATTATCCAAATAGGTTTGTTATCAATTTTGTTTTGAGTGACTTTAGAGTTGACTTTAGAGATTGGAATATTTACAATAAAAGGAGCTGAGGAAAAGTCACAGCAAGATGATGGTACTCTCACTAGGGCTCAACCCCCTGTTGTTATTTTGACACATTACAGTCCAAATCACATTTATTATGCAAATAAATAGTCCTCTGCTCAACTAAGTCAGTGTTTAAGATTTTCATTCCTTGCATAAGGAAATCAGGAGATAATCATCAGATAAAAAAAGCAAAATGACTCCACAACTACAGAAAATGTTACTAGACAAGGCAACAAAGTCATGAGCAGCAGTATAATAAGAGACAATATTTTTGTTTTGCTTTTTTATTGTTTATTTATTGTTTTTTATTTTATCTTTGTATATCTACAAAGCCGCTTGGTTGGATAAGCTCCCTCTTTATTGTTTTGCCAGTGACGGTAGTAAAGTCGAATCACAGTCTGATACCACTCAGTCAAAGAGCCATGGCTTGTTGTATAGAGATGTGACACTTGACCTTTAAAAGGTGGGAGTCGGTTAAGACTTTGACCCTATGAACTATGACTCATGGTCCTTTCATTTCTGAAGTTCCATAAAATGAAAATACCCCAATAAAGTAAATCACAAGTTCCTCAAAATATATTTAAGTATTAAAGTGATTAGTTACTTTCCACCTCTGGCCACTACTGGGTGATAAAGACACAAAACATGGTTGCACCTTCTTGCAAAAATCCATACAGTTCTAAGGGTCTCGGTTTCTGCTCCTCTGTACTCAGGTAATTGAATTATGAACAACACCAGTTGACTATAAACTGAACTACTGGAGGCGCCTGTCAATCTTTGCCCTTTACTGACAGTGCAGGCGCTGTTTATCTGAGCATTCGGTTACTCCTCTCACTGAAATTAAAAACCTGCCAGGACAAAGTGGCTTTGTACCAAATGTGTGCTATAATTGCTTTTTAGGGATGAAATGAATGCTAGACTTTGTAATAAATTGGATCTTCTTGGTTATGGCAGCACTTTGGAAAATGTTAACGGACAGCGGGAACGCACCAGATATTTTGCTTTGGAACCCCAGGCGAGCATTTCAGCAAAGACACAAAGTCAGAGCCAAACAGAGTTACAGTACATTCAAAGGTAAGCCTGTAGGTCATTCTCTATATTATAAGGCCCACTGTACGTGCCGACACAGCAACTGTATACAATGTAGGCTATACAATGCATGCAGTTGTCATCTATTGTAAAAAAATTAATAAAAAATCAAGGGAGGAATACTATAAAAAAGCCTTACCTGAGCCAGTCTAACTTCACTTAGAAGTCTAGGTACAGCTCTATTCAGTATCCACATTCATTCAATAAACATATCATTCATCATATGTGTGTACATTCTCAATCTTCAAAAAGATGCTCAAGATTTTAATTTGAATAGTATCCGTGAATAAGCCTGACCAAGAATTCTACTTCTTTGTGCCCGTATGTTCAGATTCAAAGGCATTGTAATGACAGAGAAAAGAGTGTATCTTTCATCTCTGATATAATAGGATTTCTATTTAAGTGTTGAGTGACCCTGGGGTGCCAAATTCCCTTGAACACTGTGTCATTTCATAACCTGCAGTAGGCGCAAACCTTTTAAGGCCATAAAAGAAAAAAAAAAAAACATCTGGTCCTTTCATTATTTCAGTTCTCTATATATGTGTGCTTTCATCTAATTTCATTGCATAGTTTGCAGTACGAAACCCCCTCTCATATCAGAGAAAGGCTACCTTCCCTTCCACTTCCTCGCACCATTTGAGTAGCTTCTCTGTTCTTATGTCTCTTCAAATTCATGCATTCATTATCCGTTATACGCTGGCCCAACGACCCCATCAGCCTTTTTGCGGAATATAGCAACTCCGGAGCCTTAGCTACGTTTACGATTTGTTTAAAGTTTAAGGCTAATGTGGGGGATTTTAGCTCTGGATTCCTGTCAGATCTCGTTGTTTCAAATGCCAGTCGTGTCCCATATGGACACGCTGAAATTCTGTCGGTGTTTCTAGTCACTGTCACAGTGCACACCAGGGGGAAATACTGCAGTGCAAAAATAAAGCTGCAAAATAATTCACATAACATTGTTGTATCACTAAGAAGGTATTCACCTGTGGAACAAAATAAAAACCAAAATAATGTCTCACTTGAATTTGTTGAGCAAGACATTTTACATGCTTGGAAGTTATGCAGGAAGTGTAGCTCTCTTCACGTCAACACAGACACAGGTCGATTCTTTGAAATGGGCGTTTATTGCTTGGGCACGTCTTGTTTCTCTGATGCATCCACGCCTTGGTCACGCCGTGAGAACTCGTTGGCCGCTTGTCATGAAAAGAGGTTCTTGAGTCCTTGAAAATCTTTCGAAAGTCTCTTTGACCGTCTGCTTCGTGTTATTTAACCAAAGTAAGACCCCTTTTTAAGCTCTTGTGATTAGAAATACACAGACATGATGTAGTTCTGGCTGTCCACCGAAAACGAGACGTTCCTGATGTCGTTGCTGTTGATATTTGTTAGTGTATAACCTAACATAACCTAAATATATAGCCTATTTAAGCATGTGTCCACAAACTACTGTATTTTACCAAAATGTTTAGAAATGCTTAAAAGTTCTGTTTTGGCCACTGTCTTATACAAATTAATCATAACTTTCAGTTTTTATTTTATATTATGTTATATAGCCAAACAGTGACAGCCAGTGACACAAAGTAGGCTGTTAGTGTGATTCAGCGAGCAGAAGTTCAAATTCAAGTGCTGATCTAACAAAGCAACCTCAAACCAGTCATTCTTTAGTGTTTTGCTTTATAGTAGAAACTGTGGACTGTTCGTTATTCACTTTCAGACTCAATTGTAAAGTATCTTGACTGTAAAGCAGGGTATGATAGCAAAGCCAGATCACAAACCACTGCGTGTGTTGTGCTACTTGTGCTGTGCTAGAACCGCGGTCCATTAAAAACCGTGCGGATAAAACATTTGTGGCACTTTGACAATATGTTTTACTCGTGTAACAGAAAATGGCTCAAGGATTTCAGAAAGCTTATCATACTGGCAAAATTTCGGTCAGGAAACCTTGCCTACATGAAGTGAAAGATTTTACCCGAACGGTTTTTAATGGAACGCTTTGGGACCGGCAGTGCAGTGACAGTCACAACGGAGCTACTGCTGTGCTAGACCCAAACGAGACTAGCAAAACCGAGAGACTGCATTACTGTCACTCTAGCAAGCCTGCACATTATGCTACCCAACAGCGACGTTTATAATTTTTATTTTAATAATTTTAATTTTTATATACCAGAAATTGACTCAGCACCCCAGAAAACGTATAATTTAATAGCAAAATCATCAAAATCGACCCATTAGTTGCTGAGATATGCTACTCTTTGTTTTCGGTGGACGTGGGTGGCAGCCATCTTGAAAATATGCAAATAAAAAAATTGCCACCGCCCAAATTTAATGTTATCATCCAGAAATATTGACTGGACATCCTAAGGATGCCAAAAATGCAAAAACCTCAATGACTTGTTTTTTGAAGGGGTCCCACCTGATTTTGCATGTTTTCCCCCTGACTATAAGTCAGTACGGCACTTCGCGCCAATTCGTACATCCATGACGGACACAGAATGAACAGACTGAACGCAACACAGGACTAAACCAATTTTCTCCGTAATGGTCTCATTTTTCTACTGACTTTTATGGTATCAAAATTAATTGGAGGATGATATAATCAGATACAAATTCTACACATAGCGGCATTAAATGATTTCTGGGTACTGAAGTTCAAATTTTTCAAACAGTTACCTCTTACTGCCATTTGGAGCCGTGGACGTGCAAAGTTTTAAAGCGAGTTTCAAGCAAGTTTACAGCCCTAAAATCTGTGTTTTTATTGAGCAATTAAGACTTTTTTAAATGGATACAGTGTTTCCTCTAGGATTTTTTTTAGCAGCGGGGGGAAAGGGTTTTGTTGTACCTGGGTGGTGTGCGCGGTCGGAGTGAATATCAATAGGTAATTAAAAAATATGAAATAAATTGACACTTGACTGCAAAACAAACTTTAGAACATACTCCACTCTCCTCACTTTCTGCCCTCTCTCCTGCTTCACTCTGCTCTCCTGCTCCACTCGCCTCCACTACTCCTGCCTGTCTACTTGTCTAATAAGGTTACATTTGAGAATGAGTAACGTTAGATAATTCTCTCACATCACAAATATTTGATCACGCAACCAGTAAGAACATTAAAATATTGTAGTAGCCACCACTAACATTACATATTTTAGAACCAGGAGGCATTTCTTTCCCTTCAAAACTTCGGGGCATAGCTAAGAACCTTGAGCCCCTCCCTAGCTAAAGTAACGTTACCTGACTATCTTCCTCATCGACATCAGGCATCTTTCTCTTCTTGGAGAAATATTTTAACAAACTCATCTGAAAATGCAATCAGGAATATTTTAATACATTGCTTATATAAACATCTTTGGAAATTATTTTACCTACGTTTATTGAAGTAAGGCTGCGTTCACACAGCGTTTTTTCCCCAACCGCCAGCGCCCTTTTCTCATTAAAAGCAAAGGGAAGCGGCCGCAAGGCGCACAAAAGGCGGCCGCTCCCGAAAAGCGCTGCAGCGGCGTTTTTTTCGTCAGAGCGGAGCGCTTTCATAAAAGTTGAGAAATGTTCAACTTTTCAGAAAAGCGCCGGGTGACGTGAATCGCTTTTTCCCAGCCGACCAATCGCGATGACAGAGACGCCGGCCGTTTCCCATAGCAACAACAAATATGGAGAAAGTGAAAGTGCCGGTGGAGAAATTGGACATTGTAATAAGTGAATTTCCGTTACTGCAACAGCGATCATAAAGGCAGTATGGATTATACTGGACATGTATTGGAAATATCTGGTAAGCCTTTGCTTGTTGCACAACACTGTTCTGTCTGCTAGAAGTGAACCAGCTGGTTAGTGAGCTAGCAGCTGCTCAGCTAACGTCAGGTGATGTTGCCTTTTAATCTACCTTTCTCTCTCTTCTCTTTCTTTTTCTCTTCTTTCTCTCTCTCCCTCCCCTCGGCCGGGTGTCGCCACTTCCTGTATCCGTCGTTTCAAATTAAAAGCCCTCTGCAGAGTTGTGTAATTGCGACTTCATGACGTTTCATAAAATTCTGAAGCAGTGGCGGCAATAATTTTGCAGCGGCGGGCCGCCGCTGCAAAATGTATATAACGGAAACTCTGGGATAGCATTTTGGAATGAAACTGATAGAGACCATCAAATAAGTACAAGTACTAGACAAAACTTTGTTTCAAGTAAAGCTTTCATCTAGACTGAACGTTGTTTCACTTATTTACAAGTGCTCCACTTTCACAAAGCCGACGTCTACACCAGTCCCTCCTGAGTCCTTGAGGAACCACAGGTATCCATCCAACAGGAAGTACTACAAACACGGCGTTATTCTTCACTCACAAAGAACAGGATGAAACAGCCAGCAGACTGTGGGCAGGGAGATCAGTCAGAGAGAAGGACTGTGTGTGAACTTCTCTTACATGCCACTCCTGCCATCAAACACTAGAACTCAGAAACTCTGGTCGTGTAATTTCTTTATTAGATTTTATACATGCAGAGGGATACTTTACAAAACTCTTCAAGTACACAAGCACTGTAGCTACTGTAACATATGGAAATTTGGAGAACGGTGCTGCAGGTGTTTTTCGTTTCAGATTTTGATCATTTTCCTCAGTTGTGCAAATTCAGAAGCAGCGCAACAGAGACCGAGTGCCCATCTGTCCTGCGTGCCTTCATCTTAATTTCTCAAAGGTTTATTGGAATATAGACAGGAAGAGGAAGAGGAACTGTGTTTTGCTGAAACAATATATTCCCTTCACACCGTCCGCTTCAGTTTGCTTTTCTATTTGTCTATCCATGATTGGGCTTTGAACCATTGGAGATGCTTTTGATCACAGTGCCAACATTTTGTCTGTAAGGCTGTTGGAGGGCCTTTTTTTTTGTTCATTAGCGGAGAAACAATGAGAGACAAGCTGTCAAAGTGCAGAGGAAATATTTTCTTGCCACATTCATTCATGGCCACCCGATACATAATAAAAACAATTGCTTTTTTTCTTCTGTTCTATTGACTGTATTTTGGTTTGCTAACTGGACCTTGCAGGCAGGGACATGCAGAGAGTTCTTCAGGGGCAGCTGCTCAAATGAAAAAAGGCATCTACAGTGTCAAACAGTCTGTGGAATAATCTCTGTGTATTAGGAGTGCAGCACTGCAGTGTTGTTATATCCCTTTACTCATCTGTTATATTTGCTTCCATCATCTCCCTTTCCATCTCTTGTCTTTCTGTCTCACTGTCGTCTTCTTTCACCCCCTCATCTCTCTGCATTTTTATTTTTATCTTATTTTAGTGATTAATCCTCTATTATCTTATTATATCATTATATTTATATCATAATTGTACAAGGGGGAGGGGGTAAACGTCCACATGTGAGAAGGACAGAGAGAAGGGGTGATGCACTGTGCAGACGATCTCATTTGTGTTTTGCATTTGCTCAAATAGTTTTGCTCGTATCGCTACAATTTATTAACTATTTGGAAAATGGCTAAAATAAAATAATACCTTTATATTGGAAGGGGCATTTTGTACAGTGGGTCTATGAAAGGTGCTCATGATTTACTGATTTGGGGGTTTATTGACATCTACATATTCAGTGCTAAACACAGGCTCTAGTTTTAGAAACTCTCCCATTTAATAACATAGTAAACCAAATCTCACTAACCTGGGGCTCTGAGAGAGTCTGTTATTTTGTACTTTAGTTCAAAGGCTGACAGCTTCGACAGCTTAGGCACATGGCTGTTAAACAGGAATGAATGTGGAAAAAATGGTTGATGGCAAATGTTATCAAGGAGAAAAAACAAAAAACTTAAAATGAGCACTTTGATGTTCTTGGAGACAAATTAGCATAAGCAACCCATTTAAAGTGGAATTCACCCTGGAAAAAAGACACAGAATTTACATACATACATTATTCCTGTAATCTTTGACAGTTCAGTCAATATTTTGTGAACATGAACAAACCTCTCACCAAGACAGAATTCATTGATCCAGATTTTTATCTTTTTCCTGTTGTGCTTGAGATTTGCACTTAATGAAAAGTGTTAAGTGGATTAGATGGATAGGTTTCAAATCTGCCCCACTATACTCAAGCAACAAAAATTACACAGATCGTCCAGATATTTAGCCAATAACTTCTGAACCGTAAGATCTAGAATCAATCCCCCCTAGACGAAACCATTGGGTTTTCATTTCCGACATGATGGTTTTTCCGCCATTTTCAATTTCATGCAAAACCTTTTTTTTCCTCGCTATTTCTCCCACAAAGTTGATCCAATCTCAACAAAATTTTTGCATACAGCCTTTATGAACTTCCTAGATAACGGCTATCACCCAGAGTTTTGAAAATCCAAACCGTTTGGCCATAGTGCACAAATGAAGTCGATGGTGAAGACACACAAACAGGAAGTGAGGCACAATTCCTTAACACTTGATTGCTTGAGCAACCAAACTTCAAATATATGTTTGGGATGGATCCCAGAGTGTGACATTTGGTCGCGCTCCATAGCGCCACCTTCAGGTCACCCTTGCAATAGCAGCTATTTTCTCCTATAAGGTTGCCTTAATCTCCACCTAATTTTACACATCATATTTCAACTGCCTACATCATCTTTGTATCACAGAATTTTGATACTTGGCCGTGACACAAAATAAGTTGACAGCAAAGATGCACAAACAAGAAACAAGGCATATTTCCTAAATGCTTAATGCTAGACCATCCAAACTTTACCTGTTTGCAAGGGACCCTAAAGTCTGTCAGACCACATTTGGTCATGCTGAGTAACATCACCATCAGGACAAATTGGTAAATTTTCAAATGGCAACATATCAAGCACCATTTCACCTGCAGTTGCAGGACAGAAATGTTCTATCATTGAGATGTTGAATTTAATAATGATGAATCAAGCTTATATTCTCACTGTCAAATCCTTGGCCACATAAGCTTGGACCCCACAAATGGCAGCTTGCAGTTATATTTAAAACGATTATTATTATGATTATGATGATGATGATGATTGTTATTATTAGTATTTCCTGTTATAGTATCATGAAATGTTTTCTGGTGTTGCTCCATTGACAATACATAAGGGGCTATGACTTTAGGTATTTCTGTATTTGAGTTTTTACACCCAAATGAGCTTCATGTCATTGTGGTGCTAAGAGCTCTGAACCAGAAAATGTAACCGTATCCCTGGAAAATCAGCCTGGGTTCTGTGCCACGGTGTCCACAAAGCCAGTGCCCATTCACTGCCAGTGAAGCTGCTCTGGGAAATGTTGTTTGATGACATCACTTATGTTGGATCTCTTTTTCCTTGCGCATACACCTGGACTAAACTGTCTGAGATCATATGACATGGTCTAGTTCTGTTTTCGGGTGGGGTGGGGATGTTTCTCTTTAAATTTAGGAATACTTTGAGAGCATTAATGGCGTATTGCATCCAGAACTCAGATCCAGAGTCACTCTGCATGATTTAAGCATGTTTTTCCTAATCATCTGTAAATTATCAGGAGCTCTGGAATTGACAAATATCAGTTTGGCTTATCCATACCTCAGTTACCTCAATAATCTTCCTTAATAATGTTGAAAACTGCTGGTGATTACAACTAAATATTTCACTTCAAATTACCACACACCCCTCCTTTTTCTTAGATTAGGTAGATTCATTTCTGGGCAAAAAACATCAAAAGATGGCTTAACTGCAATTTTGCGTAAGACCTAATAAGAAAGAGGGCTGTATTAGTTTATCGAAAATGATAAGAGAAGCTGTCACAGTAAATTACAAGCCTGCAACACACTTTGTACAGCATCAACCCAAGAAATCCACATTAGAGGAAGCTGAGGGATAACAATCAATATGGCAGTGTGCATCACGTCTGCATTATGCACAGTAAAGTGAGTTAATGTGTTATGTGAGACACCATTTGACTGTGCTGATTGTCTTTTAAATGCAAGAGAGACTGCAATCTCACTATATAATAGCACTGAGACACTTTGGTGGATCCTTAAATAACTCAAAATCACAGCAAATTGCTTAAATAATGATGTAAAAGTTTGATTGGCCTTGTGTGTGGATATGCAAGGATTTCTTGGACTTGGCATTGCGATTCCGAATCAGTTGGTTCAATGTATGCAATGAGGTTGGAATGTTCCATTAACTTCCTTCCCCCGTTCATGTCTCAACATCAGCTGTGGCTATTACATCAGTCAGGACATTACCAGTAAGGTGATGTGGGGGGAAAAATAGATTTCATATGTGACAGCTCTTATCTGCCCTTCACTAAACACATTTGCAGGTAGGGAAGGGTAAACTAGATTAGTCAGTGCATCATGTGGAAGATGAGCGACAAGGACAGGTGCCAATAGCCCTATGCTAGATTGAAAATTGAGAATTTCTCTGCAAATGTAGTGGAGCCACACCGGCCCACTAGGCGACACTAGTAGATGCTTCTCACCTTGTGGCCAGTAGGAGGCCCCCAGCTTGGTAAATATACTGAAATGACTTGTAAAAAGATGGTAAGCAAGTGTAGTATGCAGTAATTAAACTTTTTCAAGCTATCACCTTTTTTCAAATGCAACCATTTAATGTCATCATCTTGATTTAGTTTTGACATGTAAATTTGCAATCCTCTTGCTACTTCGCTTGTTATCCTTACCCATAGGGGGGCTGATATTCTTAGAAATGTGTTGCTCAGTGTGAGTTCACATGTTTAATTTGCCGTTTAAGTTAATTTGTTAACTATTTTGGCTTTTGGAGTAAGGGCTCCGTAGTTTATATTTCACTTGCGTCCCCAAAAACATACGGCCGGTCCAGAAATGCAGGGCCACTGCCTGCACTGTATTGCTGAATGACGAAATAAATTCAAATCCACATTCACCAGTAAATCTGTTTTTTTGACAGAGCATATCTTCATGTGCTGTTGTTGGATAGGTTTTCCAATATCTTTCCCCATTATGTACTTCAAAGACATTTATTTATAACAGTTATCCTGGTTTGCTGGCAGCAGCTGTTAATATGTCAACTTTTTTGTGAAGAAGAAACCACAAACCAACCATCTGCTCATCATCCCTAACTGCAATTCTCTTTTGCCGTTGGCGCTTGCCCTGACATTCACGTTAAATGATAATTTGATTCTTTTACTTCCTGTGCCTTTTTATTATGATTAATTTTATTATAGACAAACAGTCAGAGGAGGAAAGTTTTTTTGATGTAACCCCGAAGACAAAATGAAAAACTAATTCCTCAGCAGTATTAATACAAGCAGAATCTACCCTTGCTCCCATGAGGGTCTCATCAAAAAACGGATGGGATTGTTATAAACAGAACAGTGCTTTAAAACAATTCAGAAGGGAACAAACTCTTGGAGCAAACTTAACAACTAATTAGATCCATTTTTCAATCACGCTCACTTTTCCATAGGATGCCATTTTCTTCTTCCCATCATTTCAAAGACATGTACACATATGTGGCTAACTTTCATGCAGACAGATGCAACCTACCTTTGTATTACAGTAGACAGAAGACTCAAAACTTTCCAAAGGTAAATTAAAACAAACCAAAGCCTCTGTAAATATCCAATAAACGTATGACGATGACAAATGACAGATCATTTAAACCACTCATACTGGTACTTATGTATCACTTGGTAACCATGTTGTTTTTCTGCTGTTCAAGAACTGTATCGCTTGCCAGAAGAATAACATTTTCTATTCTAATTTAATTAGACGTATCATCAATTAAGGATAAAATGTTTGCTGAACATTTTCTTTCTTTCTTTTCCACAACAGTGTGTTCAGTCATTCAACACAAGTCTTTACAGTCATTTTAGAACAGCTACGTTTTCGGCATTCTGCGTTGCGTTTTGCCTAACAACGCTTTACTGTAAAGCACAGCCTACTGTAGATTACTGCCTCAATTGTCTGAGGGCCCAAGAGTCATTTCTGTTCACTGTTGCTGAAGCTCTGACAGAGCTGGTTGATACATGGTCAACTACTTGAGATTGTGTCAGACGTTGACTGAAATAATAAATAAACAAAACTGCAACAGATGATACCAGTCAGCCATCTCTGCTGCAACCAACTCCCACTAAATGCCACAGAAGAGGATGTGCTTAGCTGGTTGTCTATGCTAAGCACCCATGCTGAGAGCACAAGAGGCACTTGGCATCTTCCTCTAATGCTCTCCTGGACACAAACATTAGGCTATCAGTGGGATACACACATTGTTTTTATAAATATTGATTCCACATGCAGATGAGTTCGCTAAGTGCTACATCTAAAGTCACATGGCATGTTTACTTCTTGTGAGTGGCTTGAGATGAATTTAAGGAATGGAAGCATACTGGGTTGTAGTTAGTGCATTTTATTACTCTGTACCTGCTTAACAATAACAGCGCTGCATCAATAACTAAAACTTAAACTATAACATTTTCCATTTTATTATTAGGATTTATTAGCTGTATCCCATCAATACCGTTTACTACATTGTAAGGATAGCATTGAGGCCAAATGCACAGGCGCATTAAAGAAAAGAAGTAGCAAGAGCCAGACTTTGGACCGGATACCTGATACTATTCTTGTCTGTGGCCGGCCCATTAGAAGCATATCCCAATTTACCTGCTAGACAGGGATTGGGGCTGTGGGTCTGCCATATCAAACATCCGGGGCCATCCTTCCTCTTGGCATCTAATTACTGACACAAATCATCCAGAGATAATGCATTTCCATTTGCGATTAGCATATAATTGACGATAATGCTACATCCACCATGGGATGCACAGGCTCTTACAAGATGTCTGCATTTGGCATCGACGAGCCAAATAGACTGTAAGCATAAATCAACCGGGGCTCATCTGTGATGGGACTGTTGGCCAATGTAACCTTGCAAAACAGCAATGATGCAGTGAACTCTCCCACAACTATAATCAAGATAATTTAAAAAACGCAAGTTCTGCATAAAGTTAGGGTGATATGTTTTGGTTAAAATGCAACCTCAATGTCTTTCCTGCTATACAATTTGTTTTCAATAAAATATGTATACATTACCCAAGGACTTTAGGGCGGGGGGGCAAATGCAGTGAAACAGTGTCTCCTTAAAGATTCAAGCCACATGTGGCATGCAGCAACCTTGTTTTAAATATTTGCTCCATCATTATGGCACAGCCAGTACAGTTTTAGATCGCACCTGCATCAATATTCATTTCCTCCTCACCCTCAAAGTCAACAGCTCAGAGGTTGAGTCACTTGAAGTTCATGTGATGGGAGGGGAAGGGTCATAATTTAAGTCCTCAGTGACAGCTCCCAATGACATGATCGTCCTTTTCTGTCATGCTTCAGGAAATGCATGAGGACATTGAAGAAGAGAACGAGCAAGTGACAGACCTTGGACAACCAATACAATGACACCCTATGTCCAATAACGATAATAGTAATAATAATGAGAAGAAGAAGAAAAAGAGGACAAAGAAGAAGGGCTTTGACAGGGAGAAGATAAGCTTGATTCATAATTTTGGAAAAGTTCTACATGTCAAATATAGAATATTTCTGTGAAAGTCCTGTAACTACAGGTGAAATAGTGCCTGATGAATTGTCATTTAAAAAATTGCCTATTTGTGCTTTGCAACATGGCCCAATTTGGTCTGTCATACTTTGTACGTGAAATTTAGTTGCTCTACCATAGTGTTTAAGAATTATGCCTCACTTCCTGTTTGCATGTCTTCAGTAGAAAACAGATGGTTTGCACTAAAAAAGAAGTGGGTTTTAGAAAACTTTTATGTTCTCATTATGCTTTTTTAAATTCTTTTATTTTTTAGAAATACAGAAAAAACATGCACAAACATTTTGGCTAATGCCTTCTTGTGTAGAGTGGATCAACTTTTCAAGAGAAATTGTGAAAAAATCCATCCAGGGCCGCCATCTAGGAAGTTCATATATGCTGTGTGCAAAATGCTATTCAAATTGATGGTGGAAATGAAAACCAATATGGAATATGCAATATGCAACATGCAATGGATTCGTCTTGAGCCAAGGAATCCGGGAGAAAAAAGAAATTGATTCTAGGGCTTATGGCTTAGGAGTTATTGGACAAAATGTAAAGTCGCTTGTTAGAGCAACACCATCTGGCTGATCAGTGTAATTTTCTTTGCCTGAGTAGTGGGGGAGATTTGAAAATCATCCACCAAATTTGATTGCTGTAGGACAGGAGTATTCACCGTGTGCCATGGAGTGCCGACTGTATACAGGTTTTGGTTACAACCAAAGACTACAGCAGGTGATTTCACTGAGTAGTTCTTCCTCTCTGGTTGAAGGCGTGTTAATCAGTGAAGTCACCTGGTGTAGTCTGTGGTTGGAAGACCCTGCTCTAGGACTTGCAGGTTATGTTCGGAACCACATACTAACGTACTGCCTACTACATACTCAATGAGTATGTACTGCATACTGCCTACTAAATGATAGAAATTATGAAATTAAGTATGCCATTACCAGCAGACTGTTCACACTGAAGTATACAGCCAAGGATCCCAGAATGCATTTCGCACCAGCCGGCAGCGATAGCGGGATTTTAAAGCAGGCTAAAAGCTGTTGTAATTTTGGCTGTACGACTGTTAATATGTCACTTTATTAAGTTTTAATATTTTTTCAGGCGAGAAAGTAACCATGTAGATTCCCAATATGTGGTCAGTTTATCCAAATAACGCCTGTTTGTAAATCTGCTGCGACGTTTTCGGAGGTTTGAAGGAAAACAAACCCAGCCAGCGGCCCCTGTTTGTTTTCCTCTTCTGTACCTTAACGTCCTGTGTCCAGAGTAGCTCCTGCTTCACGAAGAGACGCAATGCATTTTGGGGCGGTTGAGTATGTGCAGTAAGCTCACGCCGCATACTCAGAAATTCTTGCTAATCTAGTATACATCCGGGCATTTCTCGCGTACGCAAAATTCACATACTATGCAGTTGGAACGCACTACATACTCAATTTCACGTCATACTTAGTATGAATAGTACGTTAGTATGCGGTTCCGAACACAGCCACAGTCTCTGAGGTACAGATCATTTTAAGACAGAAGAAGAAGAAGACGAACAAAAACTACATGGCCACTTTATGACCAGTGTAGAGAGTACAACCCATACTCCTTCCTGTCTTGATTTAGCACAGGAGCCTCAACTCCGCCATCTGGACAGATAAATTAAAAAGAACATCTTCATTCTGTATCTACGGCTGTCAGTGTTATCACGGCTGTACAGTATTTTATTCATACTTCCAGCGCTCCTCTCAGTATGCTTGAAAGAAGTGTCAAACTGAAACCGACACTGAGAATGAGCAAGTAGAGGTAAAATGCCACACTCCAATTACTTAGTCCTATATTTGTTCACACGCTTTGGGGTCCTCCACTGATACTTAACTGACAGCTTTAAACAGGTCAAATCAAATCTATATGTTTTGTAAACCCCATACAAATAAAGTATTTCCTCTATATTGCACAAAAGGTTATTTGGTAATGGGGTAAGTGCAGATTTGTAGAGTTTTAGAGAAAGTCAAAGAAACCAGTGGTGTTTAATTTAGAATTCATTCAGTCTATGATGGGCATGTTTGGTCATGCTGTTTTGAGGTGCTGATAAGCAATCATTTTGTTCCAGTGTAAATCAGTATTGATCTATTTCCAGGAAATCAAAAGCAAACATAATTGATCGTTCAAAGCTTTGAACGAAACAGAAATCCCTCCTATCCATGGCTTGAAATCCAATACTCTTGATTCTGAATTGCCATGACGGTCTTGGCAAACTCTCTCTCTCTCACTCACTCTCACTCTCTTGCTTGCTTCTTCCCCTTTCTGCTTCTATAATGGCTTGCATTACAAATAATTGCTTGCACAGAACTGAATAACTGAACAACAATTAAGTTTGTCAGAATCCATATAATGATCTATTGAACTTTTATTACCGTGACCAACAAACAATATGGCATTTCAGCATAGTGTTTAGCAAACCTCATTTAGCAGCCTTACGATAGTCACACAGCAGTATATCACTGGCTTCAGGCACAGGTAGAGCTCCAGAAGGGCGTCTGGACCCACGGGTTTACTAAATGCTCACCCGTCTGTTTGTTTGTTTGCTTACTTGTTTGTTTGCTAGATTATTCTTTTTTTAAGTATGCCTAGTTATTTCTTTATTTAAAGCCACTATGTGTCGAAAATTTACCTAAATATATCACTATCAAATTTATTTTGATAGCACAGTATAATGACTATAGGAAATTAGACCATCGCCATGGTTTATTCTTTGTGTTGCTCTCGATTTGTTTACTCTCTGTTTCCCTGGGTGCGATTTTCCGCGAATTGGGCAGGATCGACTTACAGCACAAATAAGGAGGAGCCTCAACCAAAACATGAAGAGGAACAGCTCACTCTACATGTTTGGGAGGAAATACATAAACAATTACAGATGCTGTACAATCCCCCAGTGCCTAACTGGGTATGCAGCATCAACTGTTGCTGTAATTTACGTTACTACAGTCCTGGAATAATCAGGATAATCACCAATGTATTGTCAAGAACAGATCCACTCTACCATATTGCTACGCTCCCGTAGGCTAGCTATCTTTCAAATAGCAGCCTGTTAGCCAAAATGTTTCGTTAGCATTGCCTGAACTTAATAAATTCTTTGCTAGCTCAATCTAGTTGTAATTAAAATGTTCTCCGGCAAAAAAATATTTTTTTGTCACGCATACATTAGCCACAGCAGTTAGAAACACACACATTGCGAGATTGTAACATCGACACGAGGTAAGGGAGCGGCGTTTGACTGACTGACTTGAATTTGGCTCCTGATGTCTTGTCTTGCTGCGTGGGAAAAATAACTCGTTTATATCAGTTTATTCCAGTTCCATTATCAGTTTGTTTTAAGACTGTCTCACGTTCCCTCCTCTGTCTACATATTTGTCTTGTCTGAGGATGGAGCAAGTGGCGAGTCGTCTTTGTGACAGTGATGTAAAACACAAACCACGAAGGAACTCAAGGGGTCGCCAAAGTCATCGAGTTTCAAATTCTACTGGTAGCAGCTTTAAAATATCTGCCCTTAAATTGTAGAGACTAATGGCATTTTAATAGAGAGGCAGTTCCAATTCAGTGCATGTCATTCACTAAACCCAGCAAAAGCCTGGTGGAAAACTATGACACTTTAACTCAGCAGATTTGTACTTAGGGTTAATGGACTGGGTCAGGGCCAATGCCTGCCTCTGTGTAAATGTAACCATTAGCCTATAATTATGCTCTGGTGCTTGTTTATTTCTGCCTAACTCCTTCATGAAGCGATCCAAATGCTTTTCAGTGTTGCCCAGGTTATAGTATGTGTCTATAAAGTCCTACAAAAAAAACATATGCACTCAGCAACTTACCATTGTGCAATAATTCTCAACATAATTGACTACTTATTGCAGTTGTGTTACAGGTTGAACAACTAATGTATTTATTCAAAAACAGGCTTTTGGGGATTTTAGTAGTTCTGCACTGCATCCTATTCCATTTAGTATTCACATCTGCTTTTGACTGTGCTTGGATATGTAAAGGTGAACCAAGGCAGCTCTGTTTAATACAACTGTTGGTATTGTTTTTTGCTACACAACAATTACAGAGGGGTTGACAGATGCTTTTAGAATGAATTATTAAATACATTGAGGCCCTATTTTGAATCATTATGTGTCAGCATTTGCCACCTATGTTGAGTCACCATTTGTCAGCAGTCTGGACATATCCATATCTGCTGCTGAACATTTGTTGTCAAGGGAATTTAGCCACAAATTCTCTGTAACAACAGATCATGAGGTGATGATGAATCATTTGAGAAATGAACAGTACATGCAAAAAGTTGAGAACACTATTTTTCAAGATCTTTTTTGACAGTGAAAAAAATTTAATAAAATGAGTACAACAATTTCCCTATTTAGGCTTAACAATAAGCCTAAATGGCTGTCACTGATCAACTGCTCATTGTATTAGCTGAAGAAAACGTACAAAAGGGGAGGTTCATTTAAGCTGTTTGTATCGAAGGATGTAATTTTTCAAGTATTTGGAAAATCTCAGGTTCTTGAACTTGCGCATTATATACATAATACACATTAATTTCTAACGAGAGACTGTTTTCTTATTGGCATTAATGATTGTGGAAATTCTGTCAGATACCAAGATTTAACCTTGAGCAGACTGACTTACCCACCAAAGCAGCCCATATTCAGTGGGGCCCGAAGTGGCTTCTCATTATATTGTGTTGTGGACTCATAGCCCTGGGTTAACCCCCATGCACCTCTCACTGCTTCACACCTCTCTTAGCTGGCACTTTAACCAGTGTCAACAAGTTAGCAGCAACAGTGACAACACCGCAATTCAAAAAAGTGAGGAAAATAGTATCTTATTAAAAGCCTGATCTATATTTTGCATATTTACTCACTCAATTGTCAACAACAAAGAAGAAAAAGACTGTACTCCTTGTTCATATAAAATCTGTGGCTTGGTAATTTTAATGTATTCATAAATTTAGGTGGGCTGTGATTGACATTTGTGCGCCCACCCAATTTTATTTGTTGAGGTGGATTTTCGGAAAGCCCTGAAAACACTTGAGGACTATGCTGTTTAGCAGCCGAATTGGAAGTCCCGGAGTTTCCCACAAGCACATGAACGCAGCGTAGTAGTTATGGCTAAAAAAAACGTGAAGTGACATGACTAAGATCTGACTAAATTAAAAGGACATTTTCATCATAAGACGATGACAAGATCTAAAAAAAAAAAAATGCCAAATTGAACAAATGCTTTGCTTCTCAAATCATTACCCTGCCACCACATCGTCATCATGTTTTCTCAGGAGTCATGTTCTAATTGATTCTGATTTTTGCTCTCCAAGATAAAAAACATTTGATAGACAGCTATATCATGCGACAGATGGCAGTTAAGCCTTTCTTTATTTCAGATTGACGAGAACAAATGGTGTGACTTTTACCTCCTCTGACAGATGTGTCATAGGAACAAACATGAGGGACGAGGTCCTGGGGGACAGAGACTTGTCTCTTGCTCCACTGACTCATTGATTTCCTTTTGCATTTAACTGTTTCATTTCTAGCTCACAGGCCAGGACACCACCAACATCTGATCCCTTGGATGGGAATCTTTTTCTTTTCTTTCTTTTTTTTCCTTTTTTTTTGGAGTCAGTGCAGTCCATATCAGCTCAGTCTGGACACTAGACCTGTGTAATTACTGCCCAGGGTTAGATTTATCCCACTACTCTCTCACTGTACCATCACTTGACTGATTGGAGCTGCTGGGGATCACCAATGTAGCGGGTCATTACTCATAAAGGTTGGTACTTGCAATATAGAGTCAAAACTCTACAGAGTGGAAAAAGCTCTTGCTTCAATAAAAGAACATGGATTGCTTCTCTGAGATAGTGGCAAGCCCATGGATCATTCTGCTGTAGATCGCCTCAAGTAGCTTTAACTCGTCTTCAGGTGCTGGAATTTCTTCTTGTGTCTGTGAACAAAAAATCCAGCATGGCTGATACGAGGTAAAAATATCATTGTAGAAATTACACAGCTTGTCAAAGGTTGATGTGTGGTGACAATGGTTGTTGTACAAGCAGAAAAAATATGAAACACGGTCTGTATGTTTTTTCCGTGAGTATTGGAACGGACATATAAGGTATTGTATACACTTACATGTCACCAGTCATTCATTGTCAAATTCATAAATAGTTATTTCCACCACCATATCGGTTATGTTGGTAATTTTGGGGTTGCTCAAGGTGGCTTGTGAACAAATCAAGAGCTAATGAAATGAGGAAATCCATCTGGAAACAGATAGATTACCCTGGATGCTGGCAGAAATTCCATTAAAATCTGGCAAAAGCATGTTATACCCCATGTCTGAGCCAAGACAAGTGGCATGAATGTTAAATGTGCCCGGGGTAAAAATGAGTGACACATTAAGTCAATTTTTTATTTTATTTTATTTATTTTATTTTAGTTTTGACTGGGTGTGTATTTGAGAAGAAATAGGCATGCCAATGTTTGTCAATGTTAGCCAAAGGAAAATCTGTTTGTGTGATCAGACATGAAGTATCAAGGGCAATGCCTTTTGATTTGCTCCTTTGTTTTGTTATTCAACATGAAGTCGAACAGATGCAGGCACAGTATGTCCTTGAGGTGTAGCACTGTATGATTATCGTTATTCATCAATCAATAACATTTGTTAAACCACTCAGGTTTCTGTTGAAAGGCTTGACACATCTGTTGTGGGTTGGTTGTCATCATATTGTAAACACCTTTCTCATTGCATTTTCCTCTCTTTTCTCTTTCCTTGTAGGGTGAATCTATAGCACATCCACTGCATATGCATCATAATATTCATGATGCTTTCATCAATGAATAATCAACATTTCTGAGTTTTGTCACACATTAATGTAACATTTATTCAAAATGATAGCATAATCAATTTGAAAATAAAAGTACCTCAAAAAATAACCTTTTAAATGAAAAAATAAGAGCCTGTCCTTCCTCTCATTTACACCTGTGCCATTCACTTTGGGCAATTAAAATGATTCCAAAGCACCCCAAAAAATGTGGGGGCTCAACCGTATGGGATGATTCAGACTGTAAAAACCTATGTGTTACTATCATTTGCTGAAATATGCATGTCTGCTTTCATTTTTGAGAAAACTTACATGAGAAAAATACATTAGTTTCAGCCGGTCCTTTCACTGGATTTGTCTTTGAATGTCACTTCATGATCTTTCCTTAGACTGAACAAAATCAGGCATTGATTTTTTTTTTTTTTTTGTTTGGTGTGAATTGTTTAATTTTCTTTGATCAGAAAACATGATTCAAGCTTACACAAAAGAAAACAGTACTCTCAGTTTTTAGCATATTCTAGATAATCTATTAAAAGGTAACCATTTTCTTGCTAATCCTGTCACCAGGTTGGTTTGTTTACCGCTCAAAGACCGGATTCCACTCACTGGCTTTTTTCCTTGATTTCTTGCAGAAGTCTTGGGAGGCATTTTTTGGTGAAATAATTATCTTGTTGTCTCGCTTTATACTCTTTGAAGAATTAAGGGGATAATTTAAAGAATTAAGAGGATACTGATAAAATGGCAGGTTCACACAAAGCATTAGTTGCTGTTGGCTTACTTATTTTTTCTGGATTATTATTAGTCTCTTTTTTGATCGCTGGTTTGCTGAGCCATTAATTATCAACAATAATCCAAATGTTTGTCAACTTTTTAAATTTATCAGCAGTGTGTGGACAGATTTACAAAGCTTTAGTCAAGTCATGTTTCCTTCTGAGCCAGGAGATCCCACGCTTCTGATTTTTTTTGTTATATTGTAGCCATAGCCATATTTTTCTGAAGGCCTGCATGAGTAATAACATTCTCCAATGCAGTTGTAAAGAAGTATTCAGGGGTTAAATGTAAGCTAATGGTTTCTGCTTCTAGTCCCACTCCTACACAAATCATGGGCAATGACCATTCTGTCCAAAGCAGTCGAATGGCATGCTGGAGGGATCAGCCAGCTGATATAATGCTTGTGTAATCATATGCGTGAAAAGTTTAAGGAGTGTCTTTGGCTGAAATGTACATACTAAGCTGCCCGAAGTACATGATGGAGAGATAGAGATAGGGTAGCCTAATTAATTGTGTCTTGCTGTTTATGATACCCGCACACAACCGATGTTTAAATAACTTACAGCCCCCCAAAAATCAGATGGAAAAAGACAGATTGAGTTTGCTCTTTAAAATCCATATGTGTAGAATATTATCATTCTCAGATTATCTGTAGAAAAATGAGACTTTTGTGGTGAAAATTGTTTTATTCTATGTCTTGCTCTCTATGCGTTTATTCTATCTGTCCCGGGGTCGGCTACGATTTGGAAGGGGCACAGGAGGAGCCTCAACCGATTGCCTCACTCTTGTTTGTAGCATGTAATGTAGCCTACTGTATATAGCATCGACTGTTGCAGTTGAAGTTACTACAGTCCTGGAATAATCAAGATAACCACATCATTCACCACTGTACTGTCAAGAAGAACAGATCCACTCTATATATACAGCTACGCTCCGGTAGGTTAGCTGTCTTACAGTATCATAGCAGCCTGCTAGCCAAAATGTTTCATTAGCATTGCCCAAATTTAATAAATCCCACATCTGTCAGGCAAGACTGCTTTGCTAACTCAATCTAGTTTGTAAGTAAAATATTTGCCAGCAAAAATATCTTTGGACACATATAGTTTAGCCATGTATTTGCCTTCAACTCTGAAGACCTGGGTTTGATTCCAAACTCAAAGAAGTTTTCTACTGAGTGAAGTTTTAATTTTCATCAGTTTTTCTTATTTAGCTATGACCAAAACCTTATATCCTAACCTTAAATGATAAGGCTGGTGCTTTTTAATGCATTTCTTACTGTCAACAAATCCTATGAAAATAACAAAATCAGCAATGAATTTGTTTTGCTAACAAGTCTTGTCCATGTAGCCAGTGCCCAATAAAGCCATGTCCCAGCCATATAACTCCATTGTATTAAAAAAATATTACTACTATTACTAATACTATTAAAAACACGTCAAACAGCCATGCTGCTGCTCTGGCAGCATATTTCATCATCACGATGCACTGGGCCGGCCGACTTTTTCCTCAAACAACTTAATAAGCCGGCTGTAAACACTTTGCGATCTCAGGAAAGTAGTTCCGTAGCACCGAAAATAGTCCCCGGCGTAATGAAGAATTTGTTCCCATTTGAATTTGATTTGGTAATAACTACAATAGCCTGACTTTTCATGGTAACAGTTAGCGATTTTTAAAATTGAAACTATGTCTTTGTGAGCTGTATTTCAAGGTTTTTAGCTTACTATTGGAGCCAATGCCTTCCGGGTTGATGGTTAAAAAGGGAACGTGGGAAGTCAGAAAGTAATGAGAGTAGAGCAAACGCATTGTTGATTTTGTTATTTTCATAGGATTTGTTGACGGTAAGAAATGCATTAAAAAAAACAGCGTTATCCTTTAACTACATTGTTGTAGTTGCCTAACCTTAACCAAAGTTGTTGTACTTGCCTAAACCATTAGCTAACCCTTTCACGTGATGAACACGTGGAAATGGCGTGCCCAATTCATGCTATTGTCCCATAATCCTTTTGTGGTAGAGGAACGTCATCTTGACATTATTCGTATCCACAGCACGTATTTCAGAGTTTGTGCATATTTCAAAAAATTTTGTGAGACAGTTTCAATGAGTTTCTAAAGAATGAGGTGCAGATACATGGAAGGAAAAAAATCTTTACAAATGAGAGCTCTGCCCAAATACCGTACATTATCCATCAGATCCACTCCACGACTCTTTAAATAACTCTGCTTATTTGTTCTATTGACAAAATGTCAGTTCAATATGTAGGCTAATCCATAATAAAGAGTTGTTTTAGTTTTTCCTAAAATCATAGGTGTATTCTGTAACAGTTGGTGTTATTAATGACTTTTGAGCACTGTGGCTTTGTCATCAATGATCCCTTTACTCTTTATATTGCTGCACAGACCCCCGATGCCAAAAAGCAATTTCACTAAAGAGTTCATTATGCCCTTGTATGACAGAGTGCTAATACTTGTTGATTTTAATATCCATGTTTGTTGCCCAGCTCCTAGTCTTTAGAGTTTCTAAATCTCACTGAATCATTCACTCTTTTTCAATCTATAAATCTGCACCAACATTCAAAAAGGCCCTACTCTTGACCGTGTCTCAGGCCTAGCAATGTGTAAATCATAGACTTCTGCATAGCGGACCACAAAGTAGTTGTTTTTAAAGCACTGTTACCCCTTCCTTAATCTGAGAAACCCGGAAGCAACTGAAAACAATCCTGCACAGGAAATAGGCTAAGGGGAAGTCTTAGTAAACGCCCTGGTGTTTCCGCTATTGTTGTAGTGAATAGTCACCGACAAGGAACCCACTAAACATGGTTGAAATGGAGCTGAGGAGGATTTGAACAAGCACAGATCCTGTACAGGCCCACGGCGTGTGTGTTCAATTAAATAAAATTTGATCCAGTGCATTTCAATGTGATTCACACACAATGTGATGCACTGAAGCATTGTGTTATCAGTTAAATTACCTAATTCCACTAACATTACTTAAATACCACAATTGGTAATAATGTACCGTTAAAGTTTGTAGGGCAGAAGAAGATGTGTTATCAAGTTCCTGTTTACAAATACTGTTATTTGTGACAGCTGTCACAGAGAAAAAAGTGACTGTAGCATTTATAATTATCCTCTGAAACTTTTTTATAAGATTGATTCAAATGTCATGAAAGACTAGTTATTTATTTGCCTTCCATTTATGTTCTCCTGGCTATTATCGACTCTATTCCTCCTTTGAAAGATAAAGTGAAACCCAAAGCTGAGCCCTTGCTCAGTGTGCACTCATGGGCCATGAGGACAGAATGTAAGAGAGCGAAACGTAATGGAAGACAAATGAAATGCAAGTCTTCCATGACATTTTAATCAAACTTATGTCAAAGTTTCAGTGGGCGGTTAAAAATGCTAGAGTGGCTTTTTTCTGTGACCTCATATCTAAGAAATCTCACAATTCTATAGACTTGTTTAAGGTTTTCAGACCGAGTCATTAGGCCCACACCTAATATTGAAGTGCGAAAGGTTGAAAACATAATTTTTCAGATCACTCCCCCTGACTAAGAGGCTTTATCTGTTAGTAGGGTATTTAGCCATTTTAATGATTTCTGCCAGACACTGCATTGTAGATGAAGACTACCATGTGCCTTGATACTGTTCCAACCACATTTCTGACACGCCATTACTCAGTTCTATGTGTTGGGTTTGGTGTAGGTTGTCCTTTTTTGGAGGCAAAGTTGTGCAATTAGCTGTCAATCGACCAATCAGAGCCCATATTCCCACTGCAAGCCAAAACAGAGAAATGACTCAGTCTACTTTCAAGGCGTCCCTGGTCTTCGGCGTTTCCGGTTTGAACACAGTTTATTTCCTTGTCTTAACGTCCATCCAGTTCATTCAACTTTAGCAGCCAAGGCTATGTGGAGAGAAGCCAAAGACCCAGCCAGGAACGACTCTGGCTACTTTGCTAGTATTGACAGTAACGACTGGAGCCTTTTTTCAGCCACAAGTGAGCAGCTATTTTCAGCTCATCGTAAGTGTGTTGTGGTGAGAAATGACACTTAGTAGTGCTCGGCCAAAAAGAAGGAACAGATTATTTTGAACGAATCATTCTCGAGCTCGAAACATACCGAGTCTGTAGTGGTACGTACTGGTTCTTCCCACTTCGACTTTCCATCAAAGCTCATTGAACAAGTCCAGCTAGTTGTCTTTCTCCCCATCCGCTCTCTTTCAAGCCTATACACAATGGACAAATCGCTATGTACCATTACAAAGAAATTGCACTTTCAAACCCGCTCTTTGAGGAAGTAGTACATTGATGAGTGAGCTGTTCATTCGGGTTCTTGAGTTTCAGTACAGACGTAACCCATATACTGAATACGGCGACCGCCTGCAAATCACACTGTGCCTGCGATAATTTGCCACACAATTAACTAGAGTACGTAGAGTGTGTACCACTCACCTGGCTGAGGGGTTGGAGTACCTGTGATTTATGACAGCTCAAGCCTCATAGCCTCATTTTATATCAGAAATAGTTCAAAATGAACTTTTCTCTCTGCCAGATAATATAAAGCCAGGTGCCAGAAAATTGTGAGTCATCTTTGATGTTGACCTTACCTTTGATGTTCAGGTAAGGAGAGTTGTGCAGTCCTGTTTTGTTCAGTTAAGAGCCATCTACAAAATTTAGCAATTTTTAATGTTTAGCAAGCAGGAGAAAGTCATTCATTCTTCTGGTGTCTTAATTCCTGCCTAAATCCAAAGTCTCTCTAATGTGTCCAACTTGAATCCAGCAGCAAAGATTTCAACTGATGCTAACTGAAGAAATCACATCCCTCTAATTCTGCCATAACTTCAATGGTTACCTGTTAGTTTCAGAATGAACTAAGATTCTGCCGACCATTTTAAAAGCATGGATAGGTTTGGCCACCAGCTCTACTGTATCTCTGTATCTTATCCCCTTATGAGCCTGAGCACGACCTTTGATCCCTGGACAGAAGCCTTCTGGTCATTCCTAAATCTAAAGGGGATCGGGCCTTCATCGTTACAGTACCTGCTCTTTGGGATGCCTCCCTAAGGAGCTCAGGACAAATTAAGATCGTATTTACTAAGCGTTTACAGTGACCTAATGCAGTTATGTGCGTACAGAGTGCAGATTCTAATCTACTACCCTGGGTTTCGCTTGTGGAAAAGGGGTAGACACCTGGCATGAGACATTTGACCCAATTAATGTGTATTCTGTGGAGTGGCAATTGTAGAATGCAAAAATGGGGGAGGAGATTATTGAATTATTGTGAATTAGTCAGTGAGATGACAAAATCTTTTATGTTTTAGCAGTACAGAAAAATCACTGATATAGACGTCACTCAGGCCCAAAAATGAAAGCCACCAGAGTATATACACAGCCATGTTGAGATCATGTACATATGACTCACGATGGCTCATTTCTGGCTCCTCCCAAGCTATCACACTCTTATCTACTCCATCTCCTGTCTCTGTTCACATTACCCTGTCAGAAAAACCAACAAAATACTTAAGGAAAGCGGACCGCCCACTCTCCTATAAAAATAGAAAAGCAGGCTGCTGAATGCCATTAATGTTCAAATGTGTCATGAGCAGAAATGCTTGCCTGGCTTCCTGTAGCTATCCCATCTGTGTACAAACGCTGGTCCTCTGCTGAACATACAGTTTTATAGCAGCGCAGCCGTTGTAGCTCACCACTTTGCAGTTTGATGTGATATAAGGACTGATATCTGTGGAATCAGTCCAAGGATGTAGAGTTGGTCCAAATGTTGGTAGGGACCCCATTAACTGACTGAAGCATGGTAGCCATTTCCACACAGCATACTCACCCACAAACACACTTCTGTCACTACTGTGAATATATTGTAACAGTTGTACATATCGTTCTTTGAGCCAGCCTTATGTATACAGTAGCTGACACACACCCGACATAAGCTCACACTAGCTTTGGATGCATTTTGTGTTTTTCCAAAGCACTAATGTACCCGTGTACTATAATACTTTTTACACAATTCACAGTGTGAACTTTTTACTCTGTTTGTGAAAGTATTACATTGCCTAACAAGGGTCTACTCTTAGGGCATCAAACCGATAAGTGCTTCTCAAGAGGAACATGAGTATAGCTCAACATTAAAATGCTGCAAGGATAGTTCTTGTAGAAGTCCCCGATTATGCATCTGTCCTGTATTCATCCTCCATTGCCACTGTAGCTTACTCATTCTCAAATATTGCAAAGTAGAACTGAATGGGAATATTGTAACCCCCCCCAAAAAATGTGCCTCTCATCCAACATTCATGCCAGCATTGTTCAAATCTCAACAAAGGAGGTTTCTGAATGCTCCGCGTTAAAGCGTAAATCTACCTTACAGAATTATATAGAATACTTGTGTTATTCCTCTAATCTTGGACAATTCAATCATTATTTGTAAACATGAACAGCTCCCAAAGCTAGAAACCAGGGAGCCAGGATTAATGTAAAGTCATTGAGAGACAAAACCTGGAGCTGCTCCACAGATGATGCATTGGAGACTGACTTTTGTGGACTCATAGAATGCTTGTTTGAGCTTTTACATCAAAATAAGCTTCATTTCATTATTGTTAGTAGACATTTAAGAACCAGAAAATGTGCCCATATTTCTGTGAAATCACCCTGGGTACTGTCATAGTCCATAAAGTTGGTCTCATATTCGCTGTCAATGGACCATCTCCGAAACTCCTTTCTTGATTACATCATCAGTAGTCTTGGCTCAGCCTTCTACCTTTTACTTGAGGCCTGTTCATATTCACAAATCTGGACTGAACTGTCCAAAATCATGGGAATAACAGGTGTATTTTATTCTTTTGGATGATTTTTTATCTTTTACATCAGTTACATCAGCATCCAGATGACTACAGTACACACCAGAAATAATATCTGACACAAATACAAAACTTTATTTTCCCCGCTGAACAATTAGGAGATCTGACCTGATTGCCACTCGCTCCACCTGTCTTTCCTGGCTTCTACCATGCATAGCCTACATGATAGCACCATCCGATGAATAACTGGTTATGCATGCATTTCATATGAAAATGTGCCTAAAACAATATATGTCATTATTGAATCTAACACCTTTTCCTTTTTAATGATAAAGCTGCAAGCTCTGACAAATCTCTCTCTTATCTCTCTGTGTGGTTGCTTTCATCAAACTGCACTGCGACATATTCCTCATAAAATGATGGATTTTTGCATACAGTTCACTGTCAATTATGTTTATTAGCTAGCTCACACTGACACTGTAGAAAAGATATGTGCATCTATCATTTATTGTAGCGCTGTTACACACAGAAATATATAGACACACACACATACACAAATACACACACACACGGCACACAACGAAAAACACGCCAATCCCTGAAGGATTCAGTTGTCTTATTGCACCCAAAAGCACTGATGACAAGCTAGCTGAATAGAGCTGTGATTACTGTTTGTGGCACAGAAATTGTCATAATTTGTGAAAAAAAAATTATAGTCCATTTCATGTTTTTCAAGGATGAGAGGAATTATGTGTGAAAGTAAAAGTGCAGTGATTAGTTAAAATTGATTCATCAATAGCAATTAGTCAGAAATCCTTCGGAAATCATCCAAAATGGTGGGTATGGGCATTTTTCAAAACTTTTTTTGTATAGCAAAATTCATACATAAAATGCAATTCAGTGCATAACAGTGCTTAACATAAATCAATATAAAAATACATGCCATAAGTGAACCAAAGAAAGAGTAAATAGTAGTATTTGGAGTAGGAAATACCAAAATTAATTAAAATTAATGTAATTAAATTAATTAAAAGAAAAGATAAAATAAGCAAAGCAGTAATAAGTAAAACAAAAAGATTAAAGTAAAATCAACCTATCTAAATGAAGCCAATTTTAATTGTCCCGATTGTCGCATGTAATCTCTCCCCAGTCTTTCCTGTCTCTCTCTACTTTGATCTGTCCAATAAAGGCAAACATGCCAAATAAAATAAATAACATATTTCACTTTTCTACCATGGATTGAGAAGTTGCAAATGCAAATCCCAAATCTGTCCAATATTGTTTATTGTGTTTATTTCATTTATTTTGTTTAAATCATTTTACAGATATAGAATTGCATTAAATATTATTGGAGAATGACTATATTCTGCTGTACTATATAATGTCTACATGTGATAGCCAAACTGTGAGGCCTGGATTTGGTCAGATAAGCAGAATCTAACAGACAGTAAAGAAGGTGCTTAAGGAGCCATTTAGTAAAATGCCCAAAGCCAGATCCGATTCCACTTTGTCAGCAAGAACAAATAAATGTGTCACTTGCGCTGTTTGAGACATGGCTTGGTTCCATTAATGACAGTCACTACTGATTTAGCCTCGGCTAGCTCTGTAATTAACCGGTTGATTTTCAGGTGCTCTCTAGCAGCGTCAATGCGAACACTGAGAGTGGTGCGAAGGCGTGTCTCCTCACAGTCAGCACCGGCAGTAAAAGTGCTTATTACACACAAATTATTAGCTAGTTCTGCAGTCATTAACCACTCTTAATATGCATGTGTCTTGTTTATGATTCAGACTGTAATTAACATTAATTTAAATGGTTTGGTATATGAGCACCAGTGAGTCATTGGAAACAGTAGTAGGGAAGATGATAAGTAGCCGACTTGGTGAATGCGATGCCCTGTTTTGAGTTGCGATGGGTTAAGGAAGCTGTATAACATTATTTGAAATTTACAAGTCAAAACATTTTAATAATCCATGAACGTGTCCTAAATTTATACGGGCGAGAATTAAAACAGTGTGGATTTCAAATAGTTCTCACACAAGGTGCTCAGTCCAAGCTTGAGCTGATGAAAAAGCTGACAAAAAAATAAAAGGGATACATGGATTCATAGGAATGCTCATTTTGAACAATGGTGGCCAGTGAAATATCCTTTATTACACTCAGAGGAGAAGGTACATCAATCCCACAATAGGCTACCATGTTGTCATGAAATTGACTTCTCTAACTACAGCACACAGGGCGGCGCTGTTCGGACTGGTGTGGCTCAAATCCATCCAGCCAAGCACTGATGCCACGTTGTCCCACTTTCATGGATGGCCTTAATCTCTGCCCTTAGCTGAGGCAGATTAATCCCGACAGTGCTGACATTATCTCCTGTTCTACACTGTGACACTGGACACAGGAGGAGCTCCCCACATCCGCACTTCTCTAAGCGCAAACATTGCCGCTGATGCCACTGCATCCAGATCTGGAGAGCCAAAGAATATATCTCTACAGTGTTGGTCACAGATGCGTTATAGTTGCGGTTTTCCCCACAACAGCAGTATTTAAACACATTCCAAGAGTAGGTATTTGCTGCTGTACAGATGTATTCTGATCTTGAGCGGCAGAATGTGTATGTGCATTTCCAATACATATGTTTGACTTAAGCTACAGTGTTTATGAGCTAGCCATGGACAGTGCTGGTGGGTGGTTTAAGTGTTTTGCACACCAGGGTATCTTTTTAGAATAATGACACTGCAGTTACTCATATAAACTACACAAATGTGTCACGTGCATGTCATGAATGGGAATTTGAATGAATGGGAAACTGCTGATCTTGATTTATGCCTTTTTTTTTCTTCTGCTAAGTACCTTGACCTGTAGGCTGAGTACTCGAGCCACAAAACTGCATGTCAAGCTAGCTGATTAAAGGTATTGGGCGGTAAATGTTTACCACCCCGTGTGACTTCCAGTGGCAGTGCTGCGGCTGAAAACAAGGGGCCTGAGGGTGCCGCTGCTGCACTCTGACGAACACTTTCCATTAATTATCTTTATAATTTATAAGCCAGGAGCTGTTTGATGTACCGTGACAGATTATTATAATAATGATGGAGCACAGTGGATGGCGGTGCACTGAAAAGCATGTTTTATTATAAGAATGAAGGCTCTTCCCCTTAATGTTACAGCAACCTCGAAACAAGCATCAGGAACTTTTAAATAATAAACAAACAGCCGCTATCACAGAACTTTCTCCCCTCAAACTCGTTCATGCAAATGAAAATGCAGTGATATAGTACGATGTAAGAGGCTTTGAACAGAACTCAATCAAAAGGTGTGAGGCCATACTTGCTTTTCAGGGTGAGAATGATGATCAGAGTCAGTTATCTCCCAAGTACAATACATTTGTAGGAATTTGTCCTGGTGACATTGCAGAGACATATTACATTACATTTTCACGGGCCATAGTGGCACAACATGGTACAAGGACCTCACATCCAATGCAAAGGGACAATGCAAGACACAGGGCACACAATAAGCCATACATACCATTTTACATTCATATTCAACATTGAATAACCATGTGGATAAGAGGATATATTTGAAACCGTAACACCTCTTCTTGACCTTTTTCATTTACATCACTTTTACTGTAGCGCAGGGCTTTTGGTGGCTAACAGGATCATGTCAACTAAAAAGCCTATTTTGATGACAGAGAATGGTCGGCAGCATCTGAATTGACTAGAATTGCTTTCACACCTTCCCACGCTAGAGCATTTGCATTTGCATCATTTTTGGATGAGGCACAAGCAAAGTGGTTTTCTTCATTACTCTTTCCTTGATTATGCATGCAATGCCTGAAGAGCTCGCATACTGAATATGATGCCTGAGATATTTCAAACATCTATACTCTTATGTGAATACAAGTTTCGCAATTCTGTTAAACAATGGAAAGGTCACAATATACCATTTATAACGCATGAATTATAGCATTTGTCATAGTATCTGATTCCAAGGGGACCCTCTTATTTAATTTGGTAAGTTGTCAAAGAACACATTCTTATATGCAGTGAGCACAACAGCTTTGGGGGGTGGAGGGGGTGGAGGGGCAGGGCTGCACAGTCAAGTAAAATTTTGAAAAAATATCTAAAAATTAAATCTTCACTCACAGTACAAAACTTATTCACAAGTTGGGATTTGAACCCGGGTCATGGGAGCTGAAGATAGATAGACCCATCCACCACTCCGACCACAACACCCTTTCCTTCCACTGCCCTAGTTCAATATCAAACTACAGCTGTTTCAAGCTGTGCCTCCTTTTGTGGTGGGAAACCTTAATTCTCTCACCTTTTGTGCACAAAGCTTGTATTTCCCATTGTATCACATCATGCTTATTTCACGAAATTTCCGGAGACCAGGCTGTTGCAGGGGGAGGGAGGATAACACATGTTCTTTAAACCCAACCTGGGAGCTGACCACAGTCTTCTACTGTTGGCCACTGGAGCAGCTGAGAGATCAGTGCCTGGACAATTTTTCCAGCACTTTTTGTGGGCAGGGAACGCTTTAGTCATTCACTTCCTTCACAGATTTTCCTGTCAAATCCACGGATTCAAACCAGTCACCTGCCATTCACAAGTCCGCTTCTGAATACTGCCAGCCCAATTGGTCTAAACTACATAAACCAAAAGTACACTGTAAAACATCCATTGTGTCAACTTCTAATCCCAAGTAACCTGGCTCTATTAGGCATATTTAGTCAAATTGGAATTCATATTTCAGTTAAAATTACATTTGACATGGTGTATAGAAGCACTGTAGTATGCCATTTCATTGTTTTCAGTATGACTTACAGTAGGTTATCTTGTCAGTGAACTATTATCAATGAATCAGGCTATATTATCAGTGAATTCATGCAACACAGTAGACAAAGCATGAACAACTGTGTCAGTAACTGTCAAACAAACTTAAAGGGTAACTTCGGTATTTTTCAACATGGACCCTATTTTCCCATCTTTTTGTGTCTAAGTGACTAAAGGGGACAACAATTTTTTGAAATTGGTCCAGTATTGAGCGAGATCGCTTCAGCCAGTAGCTGCGAAACGGGCTACAATGTAATCCGACGGGGCAAATCGCACCGTCAATGTACGTCCACTAAAAGTGCTTGTTTTTGCCACTGACAGGCTCAGATTGTTATTATAAGTGTCTGACAACATTATGGAAAGGACCCTACAGAGAAATGAAACGTTTTTCTTTACCTTTCACTTGATCCAGTCTGTGTGTAACCGAGTCTCGCGAGAGTTGAGTTGCTGCAGGAAGTTACACACAGTAATAATCTGAGCCTGTCAGTGGCAAAAACAAGCACTTTTAGTGGACGTACATTGATGGTGTGATTTGCCCCGTCGGATTACATTGCAGCCCGTTTCGCGGCTGCTGGCTGACACGATCTCACTCAATACTGGACCAATTTCAAAAATTGTTGTCCCCATTAGTCACTTAGACACAAAAAGATGGGAAAATAGGGTCCAGGTTGAAAAATACCGACGTTTCCTTTTAATGGCTGTAATTAAGTGAATGAAAAACTAAGTTAGCTCTTGTTGCTTTGATAAAATGCAGTGGTTCAAGTAACAAAACAATTTTTCCTGTTCATACCATACTAGCCCTGGCTGCTTTCCAACAATGAAAGATGTGTAGATAAGCTTTGGGAAGCTCTATGTAATCATATAAAATAACAAATCTCACTCCATTATTCTCAAACTCTTTGCAAAGATATGACTTAGTGAATTGTAAATCTTGTTTGTAGAAAACGGACTGGGCAAAAATTGATACCAATTTCATCAATTGTTCTGTTGCAATCCTTTTCTTTAAAAACAGTGTGTTATACACCCAAACATATATTTTGAGTTCCTCAGAAGAAAGGGGAAAATGATTTATTCAAATTCATTTCAAGCACAATGCATGTTTGGAAATGTGAAAATAAACTAAAGTTATTTTTAATATTTATGCATGCGGAATATAGCTGCTTATAAAATGTGATTTGCAATTGAAGAAGTTGAGCAAGCTGTTTTCTTTAGTTTCTTTCCACAATACTGTCAGTGTACCAAAATAGTAAGCTGTATCTTATTGTTTCAGTTGTTATATTACACACTTAAATTTAAGTGTGTGAGAGCTTATGACAGCATCTTTGGCTTGAAATAAAGCTTTATGGAGGTTAGTTCTTAGTAACCGCAAATAAACATTATGAGCCCAAGTCACATATTATCTCAAGTTAATTAAAACTGATCTCACACATAGTTAGTTCATTACGGTTTTGTGATATGCTCTTCCAACCATTGAAACCTATAATGTCAAAATTTGAAGTTCATACAACTAAATTAGTTGACTTGAATACATTGTTTACAGTTTAGTGTGTGTGCTTGTAGCTGTATTTGTGAAATATCTTTCTTGTATGGTTTTAGTGCGTCTGACCTGTGGTCACTCAACACTTGCTGTCAACATCAGATGGTCTTCTATATCTCTGCTCCCCAAGGCATGTGGGCCAAATATCAAGGCAATCTATGGCTTTCATTCTATTCAAAAATCAAGAGAAGGGGGGAAGGGCACATACAGTGTTTTGTGATATCTATCTATCGAGCCATATAGAGTAGATTTAAACCCATCCTTCACCAGCCGCAGGCTCTGGTAATGAAGACACTCACCCCCTGAGGAGCTTCCATCTTTGCTATCCTGTCTAAGAGCGACTCATAAACACAGCTGAAGGACGCATCCCCATCTCCTCCCGGCCACACGACCATTGCTGTCACTGGACCGAGAGATAACCGGCTTTACCAAGCCTGTCCTTTATGTGAATGTCAAAGTATCCATGCAGGGGCCATGACACATCAGTGTGAGCCACTGTAGTCTGCAAATAACCCTGCTTCAGCAGTTAACTGCCTCAGAAGAGGTGGAGCTCATACTCTTCAGCTCCCCAGCTAGAACCGGGACCACATACTCAGTGTGTATGCTTACAAGGGCAAAATAGAGATGTACCACTCTGCCGGCAAAAAAAAACCCCACCATTTCCAGGTTTCTTTTTACCTTAACAATTATTATACAGCTAAGTTTATTTACTGTTAACACCTCCAGAAAGTTTAAGCACCTCATCATCCGTTCCAGACGGTGCAGTAAGAGACCCCACCGCTCATCTTTCACAGCTCTTATCATGTTAAGCTCAGGTTGTGGGTGTCGTCTCAGACAGCTCTGTGGGCAGTGGCATGTGTCACTTCATCTCATTCCCCTGTCCCCACCAGGGACGAGGTCAGACTTCACTAGATCTAATTAATTGCTTAACCTCTGTGCAATCAGTGCCAATAAGTTACACAAGAAATATGTTCACATACTGTATGTTCAATTCACTAGCAGCGGGTTGGTGTATCATCCTTAGGAGTTTAAACAGAACATTCAATGATATACACAGATATGCACAACTCTGTAGAAAGAAAATTCAATGTCATTGCAATCAAATGGAGCTATAGGCTATACATGCAGCTGTGCATTGTAGTGCAGTAATGGTATACTGCAGCTGTGGTACATATATTGGCATCTAGAGAGATCCATACATTGACTCTCTGACAGCAGACACAATGAAATTGTTTGCAATTTACTTGCTAGTATAGCTCTGTGTGTTTGTTCATCCATATTCTGGTATTGTTTCAATTAAGGGAAAGAATAACATATTAGAGGAAAATGACAAACAATATCCCACTCTACTTTTCCCTGAACTCTCTTTATGAAAGCTATGGAAGATTGTATCCATATTCACTTGCTATTGCAGCAAACAATTTGGGCTCTGGCTCTGAACATCATTACCAACTTAACAATCTATCAAGAAAGAAAAAAAAAATCAAACCTGCCTGGCAAAATCAATGCCCTTATTCCTGTGAACACCATGCTGTGGGAATGAATGGTGATGTAAATGAAAGCAGTCAAGCTCCAGTGCAGCTGGTCCAAATCAACTCAGTACTGGCTCTGCTTTCACTCAAGTTAGTATTCTGAGAATCATTTTCAGTTGTGAGGACATCACTTGTCCAACTGAAGACACCGGTCAAATGAGGGAATAGATTGACAGAAAGATTACAGTAATATTCTACTGAGAGTCATTTGGATGAAGAAGAATATATCCATGGTTGATAGGTTGGGCTGGAAAATCCCCTGACTTTGGCTGACCCTTGTGTCTGGCAATAAATATTTTAAGATATGAACCCAAGAAGTCATTTTCAAAGTATGACAGATATCCGCCTAAAATTCAGTCTCTCTTTATATTCACAATCTAGCCAAACATTAAATTCGTCTACCAATGCATGCAGTTGAATATCGGGTTTTCATGTCAAAAGTAAATTGCAATGATCTTCATTCAGATGCAGAATTTATCCTGCTATGCATAATTACATGCACACACACACACTTACTGTACACACACACACACACACACACACACACACACACACACAAAACTTTCACCGAAGAGCTGGCTGAAGGCACTAAAAGTAGGTGGAGACATAAACCAAAGTTCAATGGCATCTTTCATTCCGTGGGCCCACCTTGAATTAATCCCATTTAAGGGTTTAGCTACACTGTGCAACAACAGTATTCACTCAAACTAATCCATATCTCACCCACGTATGTGAGCACATAATGGCACGTGTGCACATACACACACGCACACATACAGTCACACACACACACACACACATGTGCGCGGGCACACAACACACACACACACACAGCAATGTCTTCTGTGTAACCTGGACGCAGATGCTCTGTGCAACTCCCATGGACATGAAAAAAATAAATGGCTGGCTTACTTTATAGTCATTTATAGTCTTTATAGTCACTTCCATATGAAAAATATATATTAATAATATATTATGCTCTGGTTAAAATGCTTGAGAAATAAATGGTACTATATGGGTCGTCTGTATAATACCTGGACAGAATTTATACTCAAATTGCATCAAAATCCAGCAAGGGATTCTTTGGTCAGACACATGTAACGAACAGACCTTCCCCACGGCCCTCACAAAGGCAGTCTCACAGTCAGCTTCTCCTGGACACAATCACATTAAAAAATATCAACCGAGATTATTTTTGTCCTCTTTCTATGTTCCCCTCATGAATATTCAGCAGCCGAGCCTCAGACGTGTCTTCTGTGAGTGGGAGCACAGGTGGATAAGGATCTGTACATGAAACACAAATGAATGAAAGAGTAGCGTGACTGTCTCTAGGGCTCCGTACCCCCACCTTCAGCATCAACACCGCCTCGGGGCAAAACGAGCGAGAGCCGCAGACTTGAGGAGTGCAAAGGAAGCTAAGAGACACTCAGTAAATACTCAAGGTTAGGTTTCATCTCACCCAGTAAACATACATTACTTCAGAACATGGAGTGGGTGGCGAGGAGTTAAGAAGCCACAGTCTGACCAATATTATTGAACCTTGAACCTCATTGTCAACAGCGGCTGGTATGCTCTCAGTCGACATTATGCTACACCATGTTGTACTGTACTAATTGTGTTGATTGTGGTGCCCTATTATTTTGCAGTATGTCTTTAGTCCTTTTGTGATCCGTAAAGGTTGTTAGCGTCCATAACCTGGACATTTTCAGGAGGCTCATGAATGTTTCAGTGAGCTTTTTAAGCTTTTTAATTTGTTAAAAGTCTGACCCCCGAGCAAATCAAATATCCAGATTACAGAGAGAGAGGCACTGTTTGCTCCATTACTCCAGTTTACATTTCATTAACAAAAAGAGGAAGGGTTGGGAAACTTGAAGAGGATATTTACAATGGTGTGAACAGTAGACTTCTCCCTTCAGTTAACTTGCTTTTTCAAATTAATAAGGCTTTCAACTGAGTGGTGACAATGTTCTGAATAAAAGAAAAAAAAAAAGGTAATCTTACATAATTTATCATGGTTCATAGTAGCAACATGTTTCAGTAATTCCACACAAGCTCGCAATTTATGATCCATGGAATAAGCAGTAATGCTCTATATTAGACTATATTAGATCATGCAATGCTTTTCCTTCCCTATAGACCTTTGTTACAGTACTTCATATTCCATTGTTGAATTACCAATTTAAGTGTTTTACCTGTTTACATTTGCATTTCAATGGCATCTCTTTGTTGTAGACTTTAAGCAATCCATGGAAAAAAAATGTAGGTTCTACACTAATCCCACAATAGAAAATGGATGATTTAGAGACAAATTATGCTTATCATCACATTGATAGGTTTCAGAGAAGGCTCATCAATGATTTTGAGTACTTGATGACTATCCATTTCCCTGCAATCCTATTACTTTTTTCCATCCTCAATTGAATTCTTGTAATGGCACATTGAATACCATTGAAAAGACACTAAGTGTGCTATGAAATGCCTTAATGTTCAGATGGATCAGCCAATTAGCAATTGTATCTCACAGCATGCTATTCAAATTCACTAGAGTGAAGTCAAAATGGAGTGTGTCAGAAAACACTATCATTTAATTGCTGCAGCCTACCTCACTATTCCATAATGCAGTAAATCCACTTAGAGTGCATGGATCGTCACACATCCTCTACTCTGTGATGAAGGAAGGCACAGCGGAGGCTATATGGATAATTATATCAAGCCAAGAATCACGTGTGGAGTATGTTGGCAATATCCATTAGATTGTTCATTTATGGTAGCATGCTGGATATGCTGTTGGTCTTATAAATCAAACGATTATCGGAAGCAGCTGAGCATATAATCACGAAGCTTGTCAAAGGATACAATGACAGCAGGTCCGTAGATAGAGGCTTACACAACTGGTAATGTATGCACAGACACCGACTGCACTACGTAATTATGTGCTGTATGTTAGCTCTTAAAGAAAAAGTGAATGAACAACCACAACGTGTAGGTAACCGCAGATATGACAATATTTTTCCACACCGTTTTAGTTAATCTAGTTTGAGGCAAACAGTTAAAGTTTCATTTGAAAAATCTACCATTTCTGACAATGTTGCATCTACTGCATTAGGGTTTGACAATACACAATCAACAAACAAAATATGACACTTTTTAAATTACAATAGATAACAGGTTCTTGGTTGGCAAGGTAACACTCAGATACAGACGTAGATGGTGGATCCTCTGTGTTTTAGAGATATTGAATGATGATTTTCCCAAAATGGATGTACAGCATTTTGGTATTGAAACAGAACTCCATTACTATAGATCTGTGTTACAATTCAATTGCCTCCACAAGCTCCCAGTTGTTAGCCCATGGATCTTTGGTATTGGTGAGTGATAATCATAAAACTGTACTATATAGTAATATCCATTAGCAACAGTGTCGGGGTCGTTACTGGAAAAAGTACATGCTAGTTTTCATAAAAGTGGATTACTTCTTTATTACTCCCTGACAAAAATGTGTTACACCATAAAATGGTTGTGCTAGGCTTACTATCTTCCATTGAGCCAATAAATATTGTAGAGTTAAGCCCACATTACCAGCAGAAGTAGACTAAATAATGACAGACACTAAATCTGTCTTTTAAGGTTTTTAATAAAGATAGAGCCTACAGCATTAAATTCTGACTTTTGAGTCGTATTTACCACTTTGTTGGTTCATTCATGTGCTCTCTACCCATAATTCCAATATTTCCAACACAAAGTCAGGATAAGGCAAGGGCAATCTTTCATAGATATTATGCCAATAATGAGGTTAAAGAAGCTTGAGAATGTAATGCAAGTAACAACCTATCTGTTAGATCAGTAACTGTGATGTGATTACTGAAATTGGAACAGTAATGCCTTCCTTTACTCTGTTACAGGAAAATCTAATGTGATTATAGCAACACATTACTCTGTAACATGTTGCCCCCAACACTGATTAGCAACACATTCCCTAGAAAAGTGAATTAGAATCTAAAGAACTTCAGATGTCACGTGTTGACAAGCTAACCAAGGTTAATGTTTACTTTTATTGTCTCCCATGGGAGGAATTTGTCTTGATGAGAGACACTGCTGCACAGTAAAAAAAAATACATCTCACAGTTCATACCTTACACAGAGCCACATAAAAATACAAGACACACAAAACATAAAAGAAATCACATAAAAAACTAAAAGAGAATACCTCAAAAATATATCAAATACAAGCATACTCATGTTGCACTTTGAGCTGTCTGTCTGTCTGTCCGTCTGTCCGTCTGTCTGTCCGTCCCTCTATCACTGACCTCATCTCAGCCTATCCGAGAGCGCTTGCCAAGTGGGCAGATTAGGAACCTCCAGTTACCTTGTATAAGTTTTACAGACAGAGGGACAAAGGATTATTTGTAATAGTTGTACTAAAAACCGTTATAAACATTCCTTTGTCCCTCTAACCTGGCCTTTTTAAGGACTCAAACCGCTGTAACTTTTAAGCTTAATAACTTGAATACACCCATACATCTCTCCCCAGCAATTGATTCCAATCACTAGGATATTTGTTTATTGATGATGTTATGAATTTACATTATCATATTGGGAAAATTCCATTCCATTTCCATTAGAAAGTCTGTTCTGTGCACCTAATAAAAATCTAATGGCCTGTGCCATGAGGAAGTCAGTATGATGCTTTTGAACCCAAACCCCGGCCCAACACTGCAGAACACTTTCACAGCTACAAATATGAGATTATGTGACCTTGGTTATTATTGACTGTTACAGAATGCCAGACATAAAGAGCTGATTTGATCAACTGACCTCAAAATAGACAACGCAAATTGCCACCAAGAGCCTTCATAATGAACAATTAGCATAGTCTGTGTAACTGCCCATTTTCTGAATCCTTTGGCCATGTCTCCTAGAGTCATGGTGCTCTAGGACTTGGCATTTGAACATGGCCCCTGGAAGACACTAGCTAATTAGTTCCTGAGGAAGGAGCAATCCATCTTCCTTAGGAAGTGATGTGTCCACTTCTGCAGCTGTGGTCAGCCCACTTTAAATTAGAATGACTTAAACTCAAGGGGCACAGAGTGAGGAGGGGAAAACAACAAATAAACTGCAGGGGAATTCAAATATTTTTTTCCCACGTCACAGCAAAAAAAAAAAAAGCCACGAAATTCAGCCGATTCGTAAAAGCTTCACCTGCTGGGGGTTTGCTCTCATGCAGCCTCAGACTTTTACAGTCTATTTGGGAAAATGGAACGATAAATGTCCCACAACTGCATGGCAAATGTATGTATTAACTTTAGAACTGCCAGGGGGCAGATAAATGTACACATTTCCCGAGGTTAGGATATGACTGTCTAGAGTTTGTTGGTATAGTAGAACTTAATTAACAAGTTATGGGCAATATGGGATAAAGTTAGAGCTTTTATTATAAAGGTAGATCCTTTATCTATATTCTCATGGGCCTAATTGTGAGAAGCAAGCATGTTTCGGCACACGAGGGCCTTCATCTTTTTACGATGGAATTTCATTGGTTCAAACAATGAATCCAGGAATGCAGCCACAATGACAGCTATGCCAGTGTCATGAATCGATTAATTCAGTCATTCGGTAAACAACCAAATCTGAGTGAAAAACGATGAGCCGTCCTGTGGCAAAGCATTGTCACATGCAGTCTAAAAGAAAGTGAGTCAGAGAATAGAAAACCACACGGTGTGGCGGTGATGACTGGTGTCTGTTGTGCTGTCATTGTGCTCAAGCTGCCCAGAGAAACTGTCAGAGTTAAAATTCAACAGAGGTTCTCAATGATAAAACACACAGTGAACGGATTCAATCTAGATCTGAATCCCAACAGAACTTCACTCATTTGGACTCCACAGTGTCTGGTTCTAGCCAAGGCTGGATCCACATTTTTTTTTTATTATTATTATTTTTTCCCCAGTTCATTTTACAAACTAAGGAATTCAATTAAATATAAATGTAGAAATAAATAAATATATATTCATCAATAAATATGCAAAGATTTTGCCTGTTTGTTTCCATTACATGCAGTGGTTCAAGACATCATTCATCCTCTATTATTCAGTATAATATGCTATGAAACTATAATGGCAACATTAATATCATAACATAAAAAGTGTGTAATGTGACTTTTTGTTTCCTTTCTGTTTTCATCAGAATCTCATGTATGTTTTTGCAGTACTCATTTAATATGAAAATACGCTTTAGGCCAATTATATATGGCTTAATATTATCTCATTTTGTCAGTACTGGAAAATTAAAGAAGCATGTAGAATTTGCAGTGTTTTGTTTGGATTAATGGCACCTCAGTCCAGTGAACACACATTCACTCATTTGCAGCTTACTACCAATAAGAAGCCGAGGCATTTGGACGAGTTGGTTTGGTCGCCGCTGTGCATTTCAGCACTCTAACATACAGAAGAGAGTGACAGAGCTGTGGTCAAGGCTGTCATCCCTGAGTGCAGGCTAAGATGAAAGCTGACATCTGCAATAAAGATCTGGTATGGAGGCAAGCAATCAAAGCTGACTAAAAGCATTACCAAGTAATGAGGCAGTAGGTGGGGGATCTGCTCCCATGGGAGTTACTGGATGAATTGTGTTTGGATAACTTCTAATCTTTAAAGTGGGAGTTTATTGAGAAAAAAATAAGTTTGCTGCTGAAAACGTATGAGCGTGTATGTCAAGCATGAACTTTAATGGCTTCTAAATGCAGAGCGAGGACAGCAGTTGCCTTATCCAAATTGCCTTTGCACCAATGCGTAAAATAGTCAACTGATCCATTATGCAAATAAAGGAGTGTGCTTTGGTGGTTCACCTCAAAGTGACAATTACTGGTAAAACATTTAGGACTTTCTTATCTGTGACATATGACGATGTTGTTTCTGAGGGATTAAATTGAATTTAAAAGGTGAATGTCACAACCCAAACCATCTTTATCCCTCCATCATACTCCATCAATCTGACATAAGTGTGATAAAATTCCTTTTTAAGATGCTCGGTGACCCAGATATCTTCCTGTCGCCTTGTTCTTGTCAGTCTTGCTGTAGGCCTACTCACCCTGATGCCAGTTTGAGTAGAAGGCTCTTGGAAGGAGTCATCTTACAGTAGAGATGGTATTCTGGCAAAGGAATACATGAAGAGCATCAGATTTTGTTCATTTGAAACAAGTGACCTGCGCTTGCTGTCTTGATTAAGAGTCAAGAAAGTGATGAGTCAATGTATGGCAGCAAGGTTTGAAAGTAACTGCATTGTTCCTTTCACCACTATTGTTGTCTTGCTGTGTGCGTGTGTGTGTGTGTGTGTGTGTGTGTGTGTGTGTGTGTATGTGAGTGAGAGAGAGAGAGTGAGAGTGAGAGATGGGGGTGGGAGCATAATTACCTCCTTTCAGGCATAAGCAAGCAAAGTAGATACAATATTGCTTTAGTGGAACTGAATTAAACATTCTGTCTCTATGGCTCCATCACCAACTTGACACACACAAAATAATATTTCCTTTTAAGATCTGCGGTGACCCAGATGCTCTCGCAGTCTTCTTGCCAGTCTCGTTGTAGGCAAAATGACTCACATGACACTTTGAATAGGAGGCTTGTGCTAATTGTAAGTCGCTTTGGACAAAAGCGTCTGCTAAATGGCATAATGTAATATAATAATGTAGTGAGGCTGTCGGGCTACGCGAGGTGGCCAAAATACTACATCGAGATGTAGGAAGACGGTTATGTTTTCACTCTTCTGTTTGTCTGTCTCAAAAAGCCATGAACAGATGCGGATGAAATTTGGTAGCCCAAGGATCAGTTGATTAGATTTTGGCGATGATCTGGATCTGGGATTTCTGCCATTTGACGATTAACCTTTCTTAGCAATAACTATTATGCTGCGTTCATGTGCTGGTGGGAATGTCCGTCATCCGGGACTTTCAAGTCCGCAGCTAAACAGAATAGCATTCATGTGCTATTTTGTTGGGAAATCAAACCCGGAAGACAAACGGTAAAAAAACATAAACTGTTGTAAAGGCTGCAGCTTTAACTTGGAGATTGTTCAGTGTTGACAGAGGTTTGCACTCTATCGAGTTACGTCTTGTTTTTTCTTGTTTTTTTCCTCTATATATTTGATATATATGTTCTTTTCATTACACGTTAGATTGAAACATCTCATTTCTGATTCCTTTCAGTTTCTTCATGCAGTGTGGTGTGCTACTCCCTGACGAAGGCCACAGCATGGCCAAAACACATTGGAGTTGTGTTCTAATGTATTCTTTTCAACTGGACATGATGTAAAGGCTTTTGAATTTTTTCCTTGTAGAGTGCCTTGGAACTCCTTTTTTTTCTTAAAGTAACAACCCCAAAACCAAGGAGCACCTTCAAAAAATGCCTCCAGACATAAATCCCAATAGAAGCACTCTCTTGTCTTCTTTGAACTCCTTCAATTTCCATTGCAAATTCTTATAATGCTGCTGCTTTGCGTCATTTTTGTGTTGGATAAGATCAAATAAAATAAAATATTGTTGATGACTGGTTTGTAGAAACAATGTTATTCTATATTTTACCTCCCAGCGCTAAGAGGCTCTCATAGGGAATCATCGACAATGCATACATGATTATGGCAAACATGCGGGGTTTCCACCACTGTGACTCCTACTTTACTACTTTATTAATATAACTGCTGTCAGGAATGGTTTTTTTTCTCTCTCATAACATTTGCCTTTGAAATGCACAGGTATTGTAAATGCACTTACTATCTGATGATTAAACCACTTTAATTGTTAAAAAAATATTGAATCATGAATTTCAAATGCCATTATGGGTTTGATGCAAGCATGAATCTAAGATATTTGTACTATCGATATATTGTACTTTATTCGCACAATGGGTCAGATGTTTTTCAGATGTTACTGGTCAACTGATATTTGGTTTACTGTTACAAACATCTAATGAAATAACGTTTTCACTACTACAGTATATTTTCTTGAATTTACAGCACCATTTTCAAAGATGCTACAAGGCATATTGTGCTACATTTAAGACTTAAGATATGATACACTGGATTGAATTTAACCTTAAGACAAGATTTGAAAAAAAACCCCAATATAGAATTCAACGTATAATGGCACTTCATCTTAAATGGCCCTTCACATGTGTTTGCTTTAAGTGTAGTGATACTAGACTAATGGAGTGGCCACAAGTACATTGCAAAGCCACTACAAGGTATCAGTCTTTTCAGTGGGTCATATGAGGAAAGTTGCTTAAGGAAATACTTGTAGCTGACATGGATGTTTTATTTGTCTCTACGTGCGCTGCAAATGACGCAGAATTGTGCAGCTAAAGCACGTCTACAGCTGGTTCCAACCTGGTCAACCCCGCAAGCTTGGTCTCGTCCCATTTTAAGAAGTCACCCCTAATCTTTGGTGATGGTTCAGGCACACTGCAATGTGTTTCCCACTGGCAGACTTCTGAGTCGTCCCCCATGCATAATATCCATGCAATTCTGCTTCTGACAGATATGTGTTGTAATCTCTTTGAAAATGAGCATTTGCAACATGTAAGAGCCTCAAAGCTGCGGGTCTGAGGAGTGAGAGGGAGAAAATGACACGGAAATAGTGCACTGCAAAAAAAACCCCGCTTTTGAGCCTGGCCTCTGCTCTTTTATCCATGTTTTCATACAAACTTTGGTTAAAAAAAAATCCTTTGTAAGCGGTTTCCATAGCGCATTCCTAAGAGAAACATTAGGTCATCACATGACTCATGATACATTCATGAATGGGCAATGGCCATTTATAACGGATTCATTATACATTTATGTCATATGATCACATGATAAGATGCATTTCAAAATAAAAGACTCCCAAATTAAAACAATCTTTCAATGTGTAGTAGACTGAATAAGTGATGTGCTGATGCAACAAAAATAGCTTTTAGTAGGGCAGGGATGCTTGTTTAAATCTACATAAAGATTCCCACTTGGTAGGAAGACAGCAACTCCCAGGACATGTTGAAACATGTCACTTTTTTAATAAAGTGAGCATCATGAATTAAACAAATAATATTGTTGTCGCTATTAATTAGTGGGAGTTGCTGTCTTCCTACCATGTGGGAATCTTTATACCAGCACTTATAAGCTAAATACCATATAATACCATACCCATATCTATCCCATCCATTATTCTATATTTATGGCTCTCAATCTGAGGCATGAATGTGTTTCTATAGGACTAACCCTTCCATTTAGAGAAAGAGCAGTTTGAGGCCAATCCGCTAATCTGCATGAGAATGCAAGTCAAATAAACTTGCATTCTCAATCTATCACTTTTCTGCCTACATTTTTGATAGGCTGTGAGCATGTATTGTAAGTTTACAAACAAAATGATCAAATAGTTGGTAATATTTGGCAACAGTCAAAAAAGCACTGATGCACTTTTACCAATTAATCTTTCTCTCTGAATATTTTTACAGACATTGTTCAACTTGTCACATTTTGTTAAGGGAGGAACGACTCCTTTTGCATGAGGTGTGAGAACCATTTTCATTTTTGATGGGAGTGTTCAAGATTTTTCATACAAAGTGTGATGTGATTGTCTGATTAATTAAATATTCCTTATGATATGCGACTCAAAACATGAGAGCTATTCAGTTTGAGTAATGGAGATGATTAAAATGAATCCTACCTGAGCAATTGAAACAATCACAATTGTAAGATGGTTAATGGCTGGCTGGTCATTTATGTTGACCAGAGGACACAAGTTTATATGCAGATCAATGTGACAGATGGCAAGAGGCAATTCCACTGCCGCACATTTGGATGGTAATTCACCCTGAGTAATAATTGGAATCATAAGTAGAGAACAGTGGAAGAGACAGACATTGTTAAGGTGTGACCTTTGATGTGAATCTACAGGCACATGTCTTTAAAGGTGGGATCATACTTAATGAGTTGAATGTGTTACTCTCCAATGGATGTTTGTTCATTTCAGATGAAAGAATTCATTACCAATGCATTAATCCATTGCAGCCGCATTGCACTGTGACGGTGGATTTTTCTACTTATGTGTCTGTGAAAGGCAGTAGCTATAGTTTCTGTTGGAGACTGAGGCTAATTCACTAAAGGTGTACGCAGGGAAGAGCATGCGCTACATCACCATGCCATTCATTAGCCATGTGCAATGAGTGGTAAGTGTGCCTAATAGCCCTGTTTTAAAAATAAAGCGTCTTTGCACCTATCATGGTTATACATAATTTATGTCAATTATATGTGTCAGTATTTTGCCCACATAATAGTGATGTGTAGGTGAGGTCAAGCAAATTGAGATACCACTCAAATCACACAACAAATTACTGTAGCACATATTGCTGTTCAATGTTGTTTTCTATGACAAAAGCAGCACTTTCAGTGCTCACAACCCAGTACATGGAACTGACCTCTTTTCTGAGTTGAAAAATATTAAACTTTGGCTGACGCGCGCAGCTCATCAATGTCACTTTGAGTTCCACCAAGCAATCAGGTTGAAGGGTGGGCGGGATCACATCACAAGCGGAAAGGACGCCAACCGAAAATGACGACAAAAAACAACAACAAAGATGAAGCAACTTGTTATGTTCGTAACAGAACATCCATGTCTGTATGACATGAAGAATGCTGAGGATCACAAGCCAAAAGCAGCCCGGAGAAACATCTCTTTTGTTACGGGAGTCTCTGGTGAGTAGGTTACTATCGCCATCGTCAACGTTAATGACCATCAACTGCCCATTTCCTATCTTGTTAGTAGAAGTGCATCTCCTCCCAGAGCTGACCACCTGTCTCAGCACCTGACACTACCCAAGCGCTCATCTCCAGAGCTTGCTCCGGCTCAAGAGGTCGCTGGTGGACAAAGCCCCTAAGATTCTTTGACGGGTGACAGAAAGACTTGCTTGTGCAACATGTTGGCTATTCAGAATGACTGCTATCACTGCTGCAAGATGTCGACATCGTCACCAGCAAGTCAGGCAAGCAAGGGAGAAGATTTTCCATCCTAGAATCTCACCTCAGACCAGAGAGCACTCTAATTATAAAGCGTGCTTTAACACACAGGGGTGCCAGCCTTGGTGGATTAGTCTTTCAACTGAAGCACCAAATTTGCGCTAGCAATTGGTGATGAGGGGCCTATTTGCTTGCACAGTGCTCTTTTCAACGGCTCGTTTATGCCACAACTTGATTTGCATCAATTTCTAGTGAATACGATGAGCCGCAAAAAAAAAAAAAGAATGCTCTCACAACGCAATGTCAATCAGTCTGGACCTGAGTGTGCATTCAGCCCCAGGTTGAGGCAGTTCTTCCTATTTGCAATTTCACTCCTATGAAATGCCCAAGGTTGGGTTCACACAAAGACCCTCTTGGCAGCTTTGCTCTGTGCTTGAGAGGCAGGTAGGAAGCTTCAGCAACAAGTCCAGTCATGATCTCCCAGGTGGTTGCACTGAAGCACTAAAGTTTGGAGGTATGTGGCTGAGAAACAAACATGGAAGTTGTAGCACTGGTTTGTGTACACAACTGGCTTTAGCCAATTGTTTAGTTTTGACTCTTATCCTCTTAGGTGGCTCCAGGGACAAATCCCTTTGAGCCTTGTGTATTCCACACAACTAGCTTAGAGGTATGCACAGTGTCATTCCTTGGGATGCAATTTTGATGGTTTGTAGCATTAGCTCCTCACAGCAAGAAGGTCCTGGGTTCAAATCTCGGCCCTGGGCCTTTCTGTGTGGAGTTTGCATGTTCTTCCCATGTTTGCGTGGGTTTTCTACCACAGTCAAAAGACATGCAGGCCAGGTGAACTGAAGACTCAAAATTGCCCATAAGAGTGAGTGTGTTTGTCTGTCTATATGTGTTTGTCTGTCCATGTGCTAGCCCTGTGATGGACTGATAACTTGTCCAGAGTGTTTCCCTCCCAATGCATGCTGGGATTGCTTCCAATGGTAGGATTGCTGCAAAATATACGACTTGGTGGCCCGACATTGGGTCACTAGTTCTTTCCTAGCAGCTGGCTACTTGGAAAACAATCCTTTGTGACTGGTTTGAACACATGTACTTTCACTGACTTGGCTTCCCTGGTACTGTTGCCTATAGTATCTTGTATGCTTTCCACATTACACGCTTGTATGCCAGTGTTTCACAGCCACTTGCTGTTTTTAAGGAGTCCCCCTAGATAGTATCCCCCCTGTAGCCAGGTGGCCCTGCCCTCACCTTTTTCTTTGGCAAGTTCCACCTCGAAATTTTATCCAATAAATTCTATATTATGTGTTGACCTTACTCCGTTTCATCTCAATGTATTTATTACCATACGACAACCTTACTTTGAATAAAGTTCATTTTTTAAATGTGCGTGTTATAAGACAGTAGATAGAGACAGGAAGGATTGGCTGAGGGGGACATGATATGCGACAAAATCGTAGTATGTGTTCAAGCCAACTGAGTCACTAGGACACCCGCGTTTATTGAATACTGGAAAAATTGGAAGGCTCAAATACTGTCTTGTCCAGAATTGTCAAACCTGTTGCTCTTTTAGGTCGTAATTTTGTGTATAAAAAGGTGGCATTGTCTGGTGTGTAAGGCAGTTTATCTCTATGAGCGTACAGGTTTTGTGATTCATTTTTTGTCAGTGAATCAGAGGTGCTACCAAAGTTTCTGTTGCAATATTACAACCACGTATAATCAGTTTAATCTCAAAACATCTGAGCGGTGGGATGCTTGTGTAGAACTCTGCACAGTTTGCAGCGACACAAACGCATTATGGATTAAGTGTGTGATCCTAGACTGGAATTTAACAAAATGGCAATAAATATAGAAGATGAAACTTTGATCCCTCTGGGGAAATTGGGTTGTTGCAGCAACAAAGAGTACTAGGATACAGTAAAGAATAATTTGCATTAATGGATTTACAGAAGGCAATACATGTACAGAAAGTGTTGAGGCATGCACACGTGCATTGTAAAAAAAAAATTAAAAAAAAATTCACCAATTCACCAAACTATTAATTGCGCAAGGGGACTTTTACTCTGAAATCTGCTATGCATTTTTCCATGCAGATGGCATAAGAATGTTAGGAAAGACACAAACAAATCAAACTGGTAGACCTCCACTGATCCCTGTGGTTTTTGAAGATATTCTTAGCACCGCACCTTATAGGCATGGGGATCACTGAAGTTCAACCTTAAGGCACAATGCTTTGACTAGGCTTTTTCATGGTTGCTGTTTTAACTGCAGGTTAACTCTGAAGCATTGTGTCTCTTGCACAACCTCCAATCTGATCACTGCCTGATGAAGCTCTGAATGTATAATTGTCCTTCATGAATTTCATGAATGAGCCTCCTGTGAATGTGAAACAATATTACTAACTTTAAAGTCTGTATTATTATTATAATTAATTGCAAAGCTAATATACTTTTATAATAATTCTGCCAATGCAATGTTTACACTTGCCTTTGATGCCATATATTACAGTGACCAAGTACGGAACAGAACATACTGAACTACACAATGACCATGTACTGTGATTCACAACTTTATAAATTTAGAATATCTGATTATTCTTAACATGTTTCTATGCATTGAGCAAAAACAATATCACAAACAAATTAAAATAGTTTACTTTTAAATTGAAGGAATAATGAGCAGTACAAGAGATATGTTTCTTGCAGGGTTTTTATAGGCCAGCAGCTGAAGATCGGAAATTCCTGCGACCCCAACACTGGGAATGCAAGACAGTTGTGTCTTTCACATCCTATGTTTACTATAAGATGGAGAGCGGAAAAACTATTTCCACAGTGGCTACTAGTGGAAGTTCTTTGTTTTTAAAACAAAGATCAGAAATTCAGTTTTTAATTTCAGTTTGATTAATGTCTAGGGATGCCACATTAATATCAGGAGACTCCACATAAGATCCTAACCCTAATAATAATAATAATGATAATTTAATAATAATCATAATGTTTGGAAATCCTGTGTTAACATATTTCCAGATCCAGATACACCATTTCTGCTTTTTTCAAGCCTGTAAAATGATGGCCAATATGGAAAAAATATGTTCACAGAACGGTTAAGGGTTAATTGGGAGTGATACAGGCATCGCCGGCATCAACAGAGTGACTCAAAGCAACAAGCATTTAATGAATAACTTGAAAGACAAGAAGGGAGAGAGGTGACAGAGCAATCCACACCGAGATGGAGTCCGTTTCTATCTACGTGCCAGTCTGCCTCTTACTGGCAATTCCTCAGGACCTAAATAACAGGCTGAAAACAATTTAGGATTTATCGATTTGTGCCCATGTTACTAAGACCCAGCAAAAGGAAGCATTCCACATGAAAACAGTATGTGGACTCCCAGAAGACAGAAGACCCTCTTTGTTCATGGGTTAGGTGCCATATGGACAGGAACACGTTCAGCTCTGTTGCCTCAATAAATTGTTGTTGACACTGCCCTCTAGAGATGTGTGATAGTGCATTAGTACTGCAGACCTTAACCGACCGAGGAAGCATCCTCCTCTCTGTCTGCACTGGGAGTGGGGGGGGGGGGGGGGGGGGGATTGTCATCTCAGGCACCGCAATTACATGCTCTTAAGAGATTGACTTTATATATTTATGACACCCTTTTCCCTTTCGCTGTATCTCCTTGTAAGGAACGGCTTGTTCAATTCATCATTGTGGTTTCACTGTGGAATGTACAGTATGGAAATATGACCCCTAAATCCTGTTCTGCCCAGTCTGGAAAACAGATTTCCTGGAGTTTCTGTACAGTAGGTAGAGGTCTTACTGGGTCACTGCTACACAGATCAATCGATGGTTTACAGCCCTGAAATAGCCTATTGAGCCGGCTTTTGTGCGAAAGGGAAACCAATGGCTTTATTCAACTGAAATCATATATTTTTTTGAGAGAATGGATTTGGCATACTGGTGGCTGTCTTGTTGAATAACTTATCGCCTGGACTATGAAAGACATCCCAAGAGACCGATTCACAAAAGGCTTATAGTGCTGCAAACATCATTTCAGAGTAAAAGAGAATAGCAAACCTTGGCTAACCTCACTAAGGTGATGCTGATTAAAATGAAATACCCTGAGGCAGCTGTCAAAATTTGGGGGAGTCTTGACAATGCCCATGGTCCCATCTCTCTGGAACATTACTTCTGATTGTGGAGCTGACCACGATATGACAGGAAAAAAAAAATGCAAAACTTCCCTATGATTGAGTTCAGTCTGCCTTGATCTATTAACAACAAATGCGACTGATGTAAAATTGTTTAATCTCCGTGACAGCAGGGAAAACCTCATTACAATTTATTGTTAACAAGTGTCACCGTTATATTTAATAATTCATGCAAGGTGTAATTTTAATGCATCCGACATTTACAGATAGGCCTTCTGATTTGATTTGAGTGACATTACTGTATCAAAACAATGGCAGTGCTGTTGTCAATAGCATGAAGTGTGTTGTCATGTTCACATTTCCTGAGTGCACTGTAAGCCCATACAGGTGTCATTCATCTGTGCAAGGACTTTAACGTCCTGTCAGGGTGAGTCTTGCCCCCCCCCCAACCCCCCAGTGAATCCACAAGTTCTGCGCCTGCCAGCATGATAGATGCTCTTTAATGAGACAAATGATAGCAGCCAATTTAAACCAGAAGAGTGACTTTAGCTCGCCCGATCAAGCCCATTACACAGGTACTCATAAAGTTCAAATTAAGTCTCAATGGGCCTTAATGTCGTTCCAGCAAATTAATTTAATATGTTTATTTTCTTTGGTTAGAGATCAATGTCGGCATTCTGTAGACTGAAAGTAAACAGGTGAGCTTATCTCATAGTGGACAAGCATTATTGCGACCAATCCTGCTGAATGAATCCATGGTTTAATGCAATATGGGTAAACTCAGTTGACTCACATTTCCATTTGCAGAATAGTTCACCCATGGCTGGAATAAATCTTTATGACACAATTCATACATGATAGCAAGGAATATCAAACAGATGTAAGATGTATGAGGATCTATGAAGGAAAAACTCAATGTTTTTCAGACGATATAGATTTTTTGTCCTTGCTTTGCCTTCTGATGATCAATCGGAGGTCACAGTTTACCCATCTCTTTACTGTATTTACTGGATAGTAGGCCTATATGCCCTGTGGTGTAGGCTATATTATGGGGCTATACGGATCTTTAAAAACCTTTTCACAAGGGGAAAAACAAAATCCCGCAGAAATAAATCGGCTTAATGGACAGAATTAGAGGGGTCTGAATCCAGGGTAGGATTAAGGAAAATTGTGTGAAATAAAAGAGCGAGTGATCAGGAATGACTGTGCGTCTGTCTGGAGGGCGGGAGGGAGAGAGAGAGAGAGAGAGAGAGAGAGAGAGAGAGAGATAGAGAGAGAGAGAGAGAGAGAGATTCGACTGAGGAACAGATTTTCATCCAAACCTCTCCGTTTTTTCCATCTCTCGACTACGCGGCTCAGCGCAGCTCCCTATTGTCTAAACTGGAAAAATACTCCGGGTTTTTTCTTTTTTTTTTTTCTTTTTAAATTGCAGTCAGTGTTGATGCTCGATTTTCGCTGCTCTGAATGCCGTATTCATAGTCAACTTCTCCTATTTCTCCACTTATACTTGAGCTGCATCATGAATAGTTTGGGGGCACCTCTCAATCGCATACCTCTGGAATGGTGGGGATTACGCAGCCGAAAACCGGAGAGCATGTAAACGCAGATGGAGTTTGGGATTTATTGCAAAATAAGGGAAAGATGACCGTCTTCTCTTTGTGCTTGCTCTTGTGCGCAGATCTACTGGATTTAGCCGTCGGTAAGTCTGCCCGCCTGTCACAGCCTCTGTATTAGATCATTTCCAGAGGAGTCTGAACCCCTTTATTTGCAGCCCCTCCGATCCGTGCGTGGGGTCTGGTTATTAGTCAATGAGTTGAGTGGTTCATATTTGACATGTAAAATACCAACCGGTCATTAACAGGATAGCCCGCTGGAGGCGACGGTGCCATGCCTCTCTCGTGCCAACTTTCCCCCTCCGTGCCAACCAAGTGGCGGAGGAGAGAAATCAATGAATGATGCTCGGATTAAATTCAGACTACACAATGCGTGGTGTCGGTGGGTGTAAGGCAAAAGGCTAGAGGGGGGAAGAGGAGGCCTAGTTATGCGAATCAAGTGTTAATTCAAATGCATTTACTATCACGACCGGCGTGCATGACTATACACACACACACACACACACACACACACACGCACACACTTCTGAGCAGCGCGGACCTAGCAGGATGCAGCGCGCTCCTCGGCGTCACGGTCATGGCTGTGGCTTCGGCACATCTGATAGCGCCAGCCTGCATGGGTTTCTGGCTGCAACAGATCTCAAAGTTGTCGCCTTGAAACACAGCAAACCGTGTCTCCTTGTGCTGCTGCTTCCAGCCTTGCACGCTCAGCGCATCGCACTGGTGGCATCACTGTCGTACTGTATGTCTCCTCTCTCTCTGTGTCCTCCGGTTGAAACGCTCAGATGCTCATGCAGGTGCAAACACAACATTCATCAAATATATATATATATATATATATATATATATATATATTTTTTTTTTTGTTTGTTTGTTTGTTCACGAATTCACGCATTTGCAATGAATGTGGACGTTCTTCTTAATAACAATTAGGCTGCAAAGTACTACAGTGTTGCTTATCAGGTGGTGTTGATGCTGTGAGCTGCTGGTGGCCAGCCGGGTTCCCTGCTGCATTTCCACGTCGTATTTTTGGGGAGGGCACTAATTATTCAAACTTTTGCAACAGATGAGGAGCCCCATGCCTGTGGTGTAAGGGTATCCCTGTGTCACAGTTGCAGTATTGTGATATAGTCATGTCGGCACAAACCGTATCCTATCAGCCGCTCTGGTTTTAGTCAGTGGAATAACTTCACCTCGGTCCCAGAGAGCAGTGCTCCTGTGGCTTGCAGAGGCCCCTGTTGGTTTTTTTATGTGGTGTCATAGATCATTCAGAGCATGGCGTTATAGAACTGCAATACAGGCACTTGATCCCCTCGCTGAGAAATATAGTCAAGAGTAATGAGGCTGCTGTTCATCTGCTGGAGTCAGGCAGGCTCGGGCTCAGTGGATTGGTGGAAGTCTGGTGTTGGGGAGACCTCACAGGAAAGTTCACACTTGATTACAACAGCAGAGCCGCTGCCTTAGAAGCCAGCCTGCTAACCTGCTCTGCAAGCTGAGCAGATCGCCCCCCCCCGAATCCAATGCCTCGCACAACTTTTCTGCACTGTTTGGTGGACCCTTGCTGACCCATATAGAAAATCAGTAGGTCACTTGGTCTTTAAGTGATCATTTCCCTCTGGGTCTGCCTTGCTCAGATGATGCTGAGTGACACACAGGCCCTACAGTGTCTACCCAGTCTTGCAATCTCACGTTCAGCTGAAATGGTTATTCACGTTTGGTTTTGTGACGATTTACACCATGATGGTTGAGATAATGTCTTTGCTACAACATGTTATAGTTTAGGATGTAAGCTTTGCCACGCTATAGATTACATCGATCAGACTGTAAACAAACAGGAAGGGCAGAATTCAACCAATCAATAGGTTGGATTGGAGTTGTGTTTGACTCGAACAGCTTCAGACCACAGGGTTGTTGTTGGTTTTTGTGGTCAGTCCTGACTGTACAATGTTTTTGTTGTTGATACACCTTAGGGTTTCACCTTTATTTTGAAGCTTTTTCAAGCAGTATTTCTTCTATAAACTGGTGTCCACTGTGTTGTTGATATTACATTAAATCCATACCATGTTTTTATCTTATGGTTTTCTTCATGGTTTCATGGTTTCACAATTTCAATGTGTACCCTAGTGTTTTCAGATCGTTTTCTGTTCTCCAAAGAGAAGGCCTGTGGCCATAAAACCACGGCCAAGAGAAAGTAGCAGGCCACAACACATGTAAAAAGGGTTTTTACCCAAAGGATTTCATTCCAAAACACCATACTACGATTATCCATCAAGAGAAAAAAAACCAACTTGAAATTCATCACTCATAATTCAAAAGTATAGTTGATTCCATTCTCATCTCTGACTTGGGTAGTGAAGTGTCATAAAATAGCAAGTAAATGTTTTTTCCTCACCAACTTTTACTTTTGTGTCAGCAAAAAAATGTATAAAATGGCAGATTCAGTATGTCATTTTAGAACAAATTTCAAAACAAATCTTTTAATCCTCTGTGACCTTGCAGTCCATGCCCCATCACTGTCTGCCAGATATCTGCTTCTTTTATAAACTTCTGAACAACCTGCTTTTTGATGCCGCCTTGCCTACAAGCCATCTTCAGCAGTTGAACAGTTTTGTTTGCACGTGATTCAGGTGCTTCTGTTTCAGCAGCAGGCTGTGTGTACTTAGTGGCTGTGTGCTTAATGTTTCCTCAGAAGTGACAGTGTTGTTTCTGTGCTTGTGCATGTATGTGTATATCTACATGTGTGTACACTGTAGGCACATGTTTCTCTCTGTGTGTGTGTGTATAAAAGGTTGTTTTTTTGCGTGTTGTAAAGAAAAAAAAACAAAAAAACATTTAAAGCTGTTATATATGGTGCACATATGTTGTAGCTCTGCATGGCATAATGGTGCTGCCAGGAATTGCACTTAACATCTCCTCTGTAAAACCTTTTGCACACTTTGAATTCCTTGTTTACAACATAGAGGCACATTCTTAGTCTCTGGTGCACCTGTTACATCTGTGGGGCTTCTGCAGCATCAGTGCAGGTACACTTTTATGAGGATTCATCACCCTGCTCAAAAAGGCCTATAGGAATCCAAGAAAATGCTATAGTACTGGCTCCTAAATATGACAGGATCCAGCCAGAATCTATATTTCGGGAACAATCGTTTTAAGATTTTTTTTTATCTGCTGTAACCATCCCTTGTGGTATTAAACTAGGCTGAGTGCACATATAGTCAAGGGAATGTGAAAGCACCCTGAGTTTACTGTAGTTTGTCTAAGAATGATACTATGCCCCATGAGATAAAGGGTGTTTTCAACTTTTGTTTGCAGTGGTTAAGTTCAACCCTGTAGTTTTTTCCTTATTATCTTGGCTGGTTTGGGGAGGTAACACCCCAATCAAACTCTGTTGCATGCCAAGCAACTGCTAACGAGTCCTTCTGAGAGAGGTGGGCTTCGAGCTGTTTAAAAATTCCTGGAGTGGTTCTTTTGCGGTGAGAGTGCTTAAAAACATTGAGCTACAATTGGGATAGCAAGTCAGCGTGCTACACAATAGTGCATCGTTGCAATTTAGCAAACTAGTATCTACTAACTGTCAATGTAGCTAGTTAGATGTTCGCCAACCTATTTAAAGTTGCACTAGGCAACTTCACACGGTAGTGGCTCCAAATGGCAGTGAGAGGTAACCGTTTTAAAAAATTGAACTTCAATACCCAGAAGTCATGCAGCGTGACGTCAGTAAACTGCACACAGCACGCTCATGTTTACCAACCCAGCCGGTCTGTGATGCTTTATATTGAAGGAGACCAAAGGGACAAGAGAGGTAAAAGATCCAACGTTGCCGAGTCCAGCTTTCTCTGGACGGTGTGATTGCCTGCTGCTGTTTAGGAGACAGAGTGTATTTCACTCTTAACTTTCGATTCATGACGTCCTGTGGGCAGAGACGTGTCCGCACCTGGCACTAGAATTTAATGTGGGCAAACATTAGGCAAATTAAGGCAAAATTACGGTGTCTCAGTTAGGGGAGGTGGTCCGCTCTTCTCTGTTGCAGCCCCACTTTGTGATTTTGGTTGAAAAGAAGAGTGTATTTTTACAAACAAAATGTCAAAAAGTGTAGCTTTAAAGAAATCAGTGAAGCTCTTCCCTTGGCTTTTTTAAGTTTATTCTTGCCTAAATTGCATAATGTGTAGATGTCCTGCACACAGCAGCGTTCTTGCAAGGTGTAATACAGGCTGTAATACCAATATTACAGCTAAAAGGCAGTAAAAGAAAAAAAAAATACCATTGTTTTTCCTTAAGAGATTAAGTACTGTACATAAAAGAATGTTGAGTGAATGTATGTGAAGTTGAATGTAAAAATCTTTTTAAACTATTTCTGGTAATAGTAATTGACATTTACATTCATAACTCATATCATCTGGCCTAGACCGTTGTTTGGGATCAGAGTTTCACCTAATCTAAAATGAAGTAACTCCGATCCTGTATCTCATTTCCCTTTCACTTCCCTGTGCGAGCTGTGGTGACAAACAAAAAATGAATGAAGCGTCTTACACAATAATATTGGATATATCCCTCGGCATAATTTTTCATGAAGATAATGCTTTTCTTGGGAGCTTTATAAATTACATTCTTCCTTGTTTACTCTTACCTCAAGATACAATTTTTTTTTGCCATATGCAATCAATTATCTCTCTTCAGATGCTCATATTTATATATTTTGTTTTGATGTTTTCCCAATTATTCTCACAGTGGATCAAGAGAAATATTTTCTTGTGTGCATTCCTTGCATGTCCTTGCATAAATGCAAATGGGAGTTGGAAAGTGAGTTCAAGTCTGAACAGCTGCAAGTGGGTTCAAAGGGCAAAGTAGGAAAGAACAAAGCCCTCTGTTTTGATTTAGATCAGGAAATAGGACAGGCAGACTCCAGTGATTTGCTGCCAGTAGGATCTGGCAGGAACATCTCTCCATTACAGGGATAAGGAGTAAAATAATCACTGTTCATGGACTCATGTTCATTGTGTCAAAGGCCACATTATGCACTACTGTACAGACGAACACACGCTGTCCAGCACATCGCTGCGGCTATTACACCCCCGTATTTAAGTAATAAACAAAGTGCAAATAGAAAAAGTATTATAGGAAATGATATTGCAGCCACAGGTGGTTGGCCATAGAGGTATGGAATGGATATGACGTTACAGAGAAAAACACTGCCCTAGACTAGACTTATGTGCTCTAGGTCAGTGGTTCTCAATGTGGGGTCCGGGGACCACCAGGGCACCCCCGGCAAATTGATGAATTGTTAAACTTCACCGTTATTTCATTTACAAGAAGTGAACACAATTAGAGAATGCAGAAGAATGACTATTTTGATCATAGTTTCACTGTTATCTCTCTACCTACAATACAGACAGTCATGGAATTCTGGATAAAATCACATCTAACAATAAAAATATTGTCAGATTTGGGTTCGAGAGGCAAAACCTCATCAAATTTAGGTCCGTGGCTCTAATGTGGACTAATTTAGGGGTCCTTGATATGAAAATAGACTGAAAATACTATTTGATGCTACAATTTCAGCATGAAATTATAAGACAATGAAATCTCTTTGTTTATCGCCTTTTATTAGCATTTTCTTATAGTGATTATTTATTTATTATATCAGTTGATTCAGTTCCGCCTTCTGAATAAAACACCCTTTAACTAAATGGCTTGCTTCATGTCATTGTAGGTTGGCTTGTAGGTTGTGGATCATAGCAGTGACACATTTAACAGGCAGTGATTGTCAGATCTAATGGTTTCATGTACACTGTGCCTGTCTGCTGGTGATGGCTGGGCTTGACTCACAGCAAGTAAGAATAGATACTGGCAGGGAAATGGGCTGTGGTTATGCCACTATCTAACAATCACCAGGCTTTATTTCAGGGCCGCTTTCAGCCGTTATATAAAATGATTATACACAAATCTGAAGCATTCCCTCTTTGTTTCATTCAATTTAAATTCTGTTCTGCTGTTGTTTGGTCAGTCACTGCAACTGTCAAACTAATCTGATATGTGCCTTTTTCTTCTCCTTACAGGACCAGCTAATGTGCTCCTGTAGGCAGGCTTAGAATTGAACTGGAGATCAATGAAAGGGAAATACTGGTGTTATTGATTTGTTGCTCATCACTAATTCCTACACTATTTCTGACCCTCTTAGTCCAACCTAGGTTCAATAAATATATATATATATATATATATATATATATATATAGCATGTGGTGAGATATACTGTATAATTTAAAATCACAGTACCCTCTGCAGCTGATAGGATCCCATTTGGCTTGAAACTTGATCATATATTCCACTGACATCTCTGTCAGTCTGAAGCTGCTGTCCACCATTCCAAACACTGCAGTATCCACAATGTGTAGAAAAATAGCATTTCTTTCCCTTCCAGGCAACAGCTAAAACTGAATCAAAGCATAAAAGAGTGTAGTTCACATTGAAATTTGTACTGACGTAACACATCACACACTTGCTAATTCAACTGAGTTGTCTGTTCCACTATGTTTACATGCAGGCTTGAAAAGATTATCTGTCTAAACCAACAAAAAGTGATCGGGTGCCAACTGTTTACATGCATGAGAGAGCGTGCGATCAGCTGTTTGCATGTTTATAGCTGGTGATCAGAATGATTGGTGCAGCAGGGCCTCCGTCTTTTTCTTTAACGATCATTATCCAACTGGGTACATGACTGCCACCTGCAGACTGAGGGACTAATAATTATTGCGCACAGTGGTCATTTTGTGTGTATTGCCAAAACTGTAATGGCCCAAGGCTAATCGGCCTAATTATGTCCAATGACCCATACGGATGAGAAATTGACTGAATCTTCGTAAGCCTAATATGTGGCTCTGTAGCCTCTGCATTTTAATTAAATTATGCGTTAACTGCGTTATTAACTGCATTGATTTATTTATGGATGAGCCGATCTCATCAGGATTTACAAACGCTAATCCAACTCAAAACAAGAAGGCGGCGTCAACTGGAATTGCAGCTTCTCCATAATTCGACAATCCGTTACAGACATCTTCGTACCTGTAGTGTGTGAATAAATAATATGCAAGAACACGCGCGCCACGACTAATTCTGATATGACGGCCGATTGAAGGTTTACATGATTGCGGTCGGATCTGACAAGAGGATTGCCAACGGGATAATCCAGCACTTCCAAGAGGATCGCGTTTTCAACCGGATTGGTGTTGGTCGGTTTATTGTAAAACGATTAGGTGTTTGTATGGGGTCCTGCCATTGGGAGTATGTCTGAAATAGAGAGATTAATGTGACTACATGCAAACGTAGGCATTGATGGCTGACTTCTCACACCAATGTCCTTTAAATTGAAGGGACTAATGTACAGCTGCAATAAAGCAAATAAAAAAGCAAAAAAAACACCAGAATTTTCCTTTATTAACAGTATTCAGAGTTTCTGCGTCATTGGTGGCTGAGCTAATATTTGGTCATCGCACATACATGTGATTGCCCATTGTGCTACATTTGATCACCTTCAATGAACAGATGACTGCGAACGTGCACTTATCATTGTTATGCTCACCTTTCAGTCTGGAGTCTTTTGGAACTTAAAACCCCATTTAATGTGATGGAAAAGCCATATTAAAACTTGAAACAGGACGGTGACCCAGAAATGACAGCCTTTGTTGAAGGGCTTCAGCCGGTTTTGTCCATGTAGACCACTGCGCTAGAAATTAAATAGCTTTTATTGAAAAATTAAAATGACCTCAGAAGGTCTTTGTGGCGTCATGCGGCCCCCTGCAGGACTTCAGTGAATTTTTAAAGTTTATTATGTGATTATTAATGAGGACTGTTATTGGTTTAGGTTAAGTTTCTGTGAAAATCAAAATATGGTATTTCACAGAGGGGCTGAATAAACCTGCTATGCTGATATTAAACAAAACTAAAACACACTTTTGCAGCAAATGTTCCAACAGCAGGTCTGTAGAAGATTTACCTATTGAGCTGTGGAGACATTTCTCTATTTATGCATACGTTTACTCTTGATTGAGGTACTGCTGTTGATCTTGAGAGAAATTCTGCCTTTCAGTCTCTTCAAAGGCATCCATCCTAATAGCCTGACACACTGAAATGTCTGACACGGTGATACGCCACATGCGAGAGAATAACACAGATTCTGAGCATTAGCATACATGCCATCTATCTGCCTTTCAGGTAAATGTGTGAAACCAAACCATTCCTTTGACATTTTGGGACTAGCTATAGTGCGCTGTTTGTTGAAAACCAGTCATTGCAAAGCCATTAACATAATTTATTAACAGGAAGCCCCTCAGCTATGGGCTTTGCATCCAAGATGACTTGTTGCCTAGGAGCCTCTGGCCCTTGGGGACGACCAGGGGGCTTATGTCTCCCGCAGCGCAAATAATGCAACAGAATCTGTAACCATTATGACAAATCTGTCCTCCCCCGCTGCCATCACACCCGCCTCTTGCATGGGAAGTGGAAAGGAGGGAATCAAAGAAAAAGTCCTGGCAGATGAACTTTCCTTGGCCTGCATGACTGAAATACAGTCTGCCATCTGAGGCAAATGCGTTGGAAATGATAAAATGATAAAGGCTGTGATTAACGGAGACAAGTAAATGCTCGGGGCAAGGGAGTTCAAACAGCGCTGTAACTTCCCCCTCTACCCCTGAAGTCCTGCACTGCGCAGATGTGGGTTGGCTTACTGCTGTCTTTGGCTTGCGTGGGAGTTTGAAGCTACTCTGATTCCCTCAGCAGCTGGTGGTGCAGAGATAGGAAAAAGAGTAGAGAAGCTTTGCTCCAAAGGGTCTCCCAAGATGGGCCAGTTTGAGAAAGTGTAACGCTCCTCTCTGTGATCTTCAGTGAGCATACAGTATTGTTAAAGAGTGTCAAATGTTCCCTGACCAGAAATGTTACTCTCCGGAAGCTTTGTTCTTTCAAGGATGTATCCTTTTAATATCACAACCTTTTTTTCTGAAATTAGCAGCAAGCACAACTAGGGATTTCTTGACAGGCTTTATCAGCAGTTTTACTGTATTCTCCCCTCACTGGTTCCTACATGCTAATGTGGATTATGCGATTTTGCTTATCGTGTTCAAACATGGCTGCTGAGTAATAACAATTGCTCTGCCACTGTGTCCCCACATTAGGCTCCTTATTAGAGACTTCGGCAAGTGCCTTGTATACAATACAGTATGCCACTTATCTCTGCATTCATGGTTCATCACAGGGGTTTAAGCTTCTAGGAGTAGCAGCACTGCTATGCACAGATGATTTTTTACTGACTTATTCTGATGCTTTTCAGTTTGTTTTCTTTCTGCCAGCGATGGGCATTTTTGGAGTGCTTGAGCAGGTGGAATTATTCAACGTCACTGTGACCTCAGTTTTACAAGATACAAGCCTGGCTGTCCTTGTGTTTTTCTCTGCTCGTGTATGTGAAGGTTATGAAGGAACACGGCGAAGAGTCAGCATGACTTGCATTAGCATTAAGGCGTACCAAATCTGAGATGATAAGATGGGAGATATCTTGTCTTTTTCTGCTTTCCGTAAAGGGGAATTACATACAGTGAAAGGAAAGGGGAAACTCATCGTCTGCACAGTAGCGGACCTCTTCATTTATATAGATTTATACTGTATATAGGGATTTACTGTTACTTTTATCACAGACCGGAGCTTTCAATTGTATTAAACCCAGGAACCCTATAATTACATGTGACATTAATATATTCAAGCCCTCTATCTTTTCTATCTCTGCTCTTATGGAAGGATGCCATCCGTACATTCTTGCATATAAACAGCAATGCTCCCCTCTCAGCGGTTAGGAATCCTATTCTTTTACTTCAATTTAAGCGTTTTATTTATAGTTCCTTTTCATGTTTTCCTTTCGTCGGTGTCCAATAACTGTAAATATCCCAAATCACCGCTTTAGCTGTGAAGTTAGGGTCTCCTGTTTCTTATGTCTGGAGCTATTCAGAGCCATCTTCCAGGCAGTGAATGCAGCATCGCCGAGGTTTCATGAAAAGTCCAGATTAGGCGTGAAAAAAGGGAAGAGATGGGAAAGGAGGGAAAAAAGCTCTAATCTGCACATTGACGTCACTCTGGATGGGCTGAAGCTGTGCAGATGGGAGTAAGGGAGGATTGTGTGGGCTATGCATCTTATGACAACAGATTATTTCCTTTTATGCGTGCTGACTTCCTCCCTATGAGCTGCGGAGAGACTTTCTCCCCCAGGGATAGCATTCCTGCATTTGTGTATCACCAAAAAATCATGAAGACATCAATCCTCAGCCACTGGAGCGAGTCTTAGTGAAGTTTCAGAGAAAGAGTCGGTCTACGGGAGGACGAGTCTCTGTGTTCACCTCGTAACATCTGTCATTTCTGATAACATTTATCAGCAAACCTTTGATCCACCACAGGACTTGTCGTGCAAGTTCAGTGAGTTAATCTCCTGCGCACGTGACAGGTGTTATACATTAATGGAAACTGCAGTCGCATATGGAACATATTCTAGATGTTAGCCTACCATGTTTTGCTTCTTCACCATTTTGAAGACGAAGCTTAGTATTGCAAGGTTTCCTTAACACTTAAAGAGGGATGAGGTTTCACTGCTCCATTCTGAATTTTGCAAAAAGGCAAAAGAAGTATATTTTTTCTGCCTGCTGATATGTCTTTTACCTGGTACTTCTCTGATATACGTACATTTCCTCGGGACACTGGGATATTTTTTTAGATATATTTTCTGGGCACAGTTATTTAAGGCTAATGCAGCAGTAGGATGGAGGCGTGGGAGTGTATGATGTGCTGTCATGGTATAGGATCATGCTGATTGTGATCTCTCGATGCAGGCGAGCTGAAGTTCTTACCGGTTGACAGTTACAGTTTACAAATTCATCCTTGCAGAGCACAACGCTGATTTTATAAGGTTAAATGCCTTGTCAGCCAGCAACCTCAACGATAGCCCTAGTTCTCCATATTGAGGTTGTTTTGCTAACAGGTTTGTTGCTCCCTGCTGAGGCTGGCTTACTAATTGAAATATGGAGCACCTGTGTTGGCAAGGGGGGCGTACCAAGACCTTCTGGTCAGCGCTTGGCTAGAGTGTGACTGCTGGTAAAGGCACAGTCGTCCGTTTAGCTCTTGTTTCTAGTCTAGTTTCTTGTTTTGTTTGTTTGGGTTTACCGTTCCATCTAGATTTGGACAGCATTGGTGGGCGCCCGTGTCTTTCGGAAAACCTTGTTAGTTGTGTGCAACATGGGTGCATTTTAGGACTCCTGTTTTTCTTCTCTTTTGTTTTGGTTGGTTTGGTTTGTTCTCTGAGCAATTTTTCCTTTAGCTCCCTTTTGATTGATATTGGTTTGATTTAGTATAGTAGAGAATGTAACAAGGGGAATATACCTTTTAATCACATCAATGTAAGTCCCTGTTAACCTGTTAACTGATGCGAACATAATACCAAAAATCATCCATCTGTCCCTGGTAGACGTTCGTCCCGATGCTTCATGCTACACTTTAGCATACACTATACTTAATGATCGTAAGGGACTAGTATTATCCAAATTACGAAGGCTGACCTTTAAGTAATAAAAGGTTGTTAGTTTTGTTTATTACACTGCCTCTACATTCAGAGATTTTATAAATTAAATAACATTAAATCAATATAGGTGATGTAGAAAGTAGTCTTGGTATTTCAAAACGGTCTATTTTTTCGCTCTCCTACACAAAACTGCCAGACTTAGCCGCATATGGTTTAAAATTACTTAATATTTACAGTAGCTTTAGTGCTTCTCCACTTTTGAGATAATGCTACTTTAGTCACCTATGGTCACTCAACATAGTGTATGCTAAAGTGTTAGCATGGAGTATCAGGGTGGACAATCTACCAGGGACACATGGATGATTTCAGTGTCTATCTTCTCATCACTTAGTCTAATCTGCCAAAACTGTGTATTCCTTTAAGATAAAATTGCCTCACTTCCACATCCAATGCACGGAAACTGTTTACTTGTTTGGCAAGCAGCTTTTTTTCCACATGGCATTAAGCATCGCTCATCGACCCGACCTGAGTGCAGTCTTAAAAACAGGAATTATTCTAGAGAGGTCATTGTTGAGCCAAACATTAAACAGCAAAGTAATAAAATATTTAGTATTCAATATGACGCACATTAGAGTGGTTGTAATGTTTATTAAATAGTTTTCATTCAGTTAGCATTTTATCAGATTCTGTCCTCATATGTGATCTGCATACTCTTTGTTCTGAGCATCATTAGGTTTGTTGCTCATTGATCCAGGCTTACTATCCTTGAAATTCAAGCTTATTGACAGCATTACATACCCAGACAGCAAATGAGCTTTACAGTGGAATAATTTAAGACTCAATCGTCTTTAGACCTATCTATAATTTAGTGCATCTACTTATGCAAATCTTCGGCACAACAATATGAAGTTGAGGCTAAATCTGCACATTACAGATAAGAAAAATAACTGATTTTAAGATTTTAGTCCGCAGAATCGGATTTTAGAAATGAGCGCTCTGGGAAAACCTTCCTTGAAAGGTTGTGAAATGCCTGTGGATGAGTCCTTAAATGGCACCGCTGCTTTTTACTGTGGGGAAAAGTGTTGTGAATCATCTAATCTTGTGTTCCTCCTGCTCCTGGTTGTCCTCAGATAACCAGCGGCCAAGCCCAACAGGCTCAGAAACTCATTTATTCCCTGCGTTATTAACCCGCTCACTAGTTTGAGATTGTACATATTCAGACTGCAATGAAAGTGATGAATATGTGGTGGGAATAGTGAAAAGGAATGCTTGTGCAAAAAAAAAAATCTTTGGCTCTGACGAGTCAGCCCTCGGCCGTGGATCAAGGCTGTGCTGAAACACCCCCACTGGACTGTGTTTAATCAAACTTAGGGAGCGGAATGGGGAAGTGATGGTGATCGGAGCGGGAGCAGGAGGGAATGGGCTTGGAGAGCTTTGAGCTTTAAGTGTGGAATAAGTAGATTGGTAGACTGGGAATCTCTCTTTCCAAGCTTACGTCATTGAACTCCAGCTAAACTCTTCTGATTGAGAAAAGGTTGCGGACAGCGATAATGGCGGTGTTGTTGAAACTGATTTTGATGGTGCGATGATGCTGTATTTTCCTACTGTGTTTTCCTGCTAGGATGGTGTTGGTGCTGACAACATTGACGCAGCACTCAACACTGTACAACCATCATTTCCACGTTGGCTCTACATTAAGTGAACTTTCTTTATCCCACTATGTATTTACGTTGTCGCCTTATCACGCCTGTGCAGTGTTTTCACTGTACGTATCGGACGTTTCTCATGCACCTGTTTGGCAAAAGAGCGGTGAAGTTGAATTGAATTGCTTTACTGTCACTTCAGCAGTTTGATTTACGCTCCCTTTCAGTTGTGCAGTTTGCTCATGTGGCTGCCTCTTCCAAGGAGAGCTGAATGTAAGAGAAAGCTCACATTAGTCCTCGTCACAGCTGACTGAACATTAGGCTACATTCTGCAGGATACTGAGACCTCCATCATGTCACAGCAACAGAGGGATAGAAAATGCCGGTTTAAGGATGCAGTCAGATTGAATAGAGTGTATCATCAGCGTTGTTTTGCCATTTTATCCCACCCCTTTCTTTCTTGCAACCCCTATGAATATGTACGCTCAACCTCAGGTTGCACAGTAGCAGCATTTAAAAAAAAAAAAAAAGATAAAAATAATCTGTACTGTGGCTTCAGTCAAATTCAGGGAGATGTCCTTGATGTCAGATGTTGGACATCTGATGCCACAAAAACAAAACAGATGTTATGTAATTAGAAATAACCTAGTTTTGCATTTCGATTTCATTATTTTAAAAATAGGGCAGGCAATGCTCTATATGTTGGTCAGCCAAGCATGAATCACTAGGAGATTATCCTGTTAGGCTGACACTCGGTCCGTTATTTGGGCTGAGGGAAGGAACAAAGGTCAGTGCTTCAGATTCCTAGCATGGCATGGTCGACACAGCCAAGCTAATACATAAAAATCATCGCCATTAGCTTGTTTATTTTTATCTAAGCCAGAGTTCAAAGGCTAAATGAAAGGTCAGAAAATCTTTGTTGTTTTGTTAGCATGTCATGTTTGTGGTATGTAAGCATGAACGCATGTGCACTCACATGTATCCACCCACCCACCTACACACACACACATAGACACACTCACACACACACATCCACACACACACACACAGAGCTTTAGAATTTATAGATCAATTCCTTCTGCCACGTTAGCTTCTTTGAGATTGGGTAATGACTGCATCTATTTTTGCCTTTCTAGAATTAAAGCGTATTGTGAAGGGGCACAAGTAGACATCTGTCACCCCCGAGAGCCAGAGTCTGGCGATGTGTTTCTCATCCCTTCTATCCCGCCCTTCCCGTCCCATCCAGCCACTCTCCTGATGGAACCACACTGGCTGCTATCAGTGTTCGGGGCATGATAATCTCAGAATAAATCATAAGACTAAATGTGTCAGTCGTAGGCTTGGACTATCCATAATCCCTACTCTTTAACCATTCCATCTGAGGGTACACTGTAGTTGATGTTAATCCCATTGTTCAAGCTCCACCCATGTGGAATGACACATCGGCCTTCGAAGAGATTATGCTATACTTAGCCAGGAAAATATATGATAGAGAAAAAAAAAACACCTTCTCTCTGTTGACATTAATAATTTTCGTACTCATGCATGTGCTATGCATGTTCACATGAAGTCTGTCCAGTGAACACTGGCTAAATATTCTCATATTCTCTCTTAAATCCTGTCCTACATTATTACATTTACATGATATAAATACAATTACTTGAAGCCAAATACAGCAATTTCCTGTTGCTGGGTGAAAATATTCTATGGTCCATAATTTCAAGAAAATTCAAAACTTAAGCACAAGTATCAAGTGGTACATTATGCGTCTTAACCATTTATTAATCATCGGTGTAATGACAATGTAGAAGTACAGACCTGGCTTGTCAGAAGAAAGAAGGGTGGATGGAAATACATTTTCCCCATTCTACTCTGGTTTTGCGGTCCCCCATAATCTAGACCATGATTCTACTTAAGCCTCATGCAGAAGACAAGAAATGACAATATGCTAATCATACTGGAATTAGTGCTGTCTATAAAAAGGCATCATCAAGGATATTGCCTGACAGCAAAAGAGATCCTCTTATGTCAGCAAGAAACTCCTGTATTGTAAGTATTTTGGCTGCTGTTTTGTTTTATGCCATTAGGAAAGCTGAATCCACCGCTGAAGCAACACCAGACTCCCTCGAGGTTGTGACAGAGAGGATGATAAAGAGATAAAAATGCACTGGACAGTGTGGGCTACACTCAGTACAGTGTATTCAGGGACTGTCAAAGTGTTTTCAGTGATGACCTTGCACCTAGTGTTTTGTTGAGCACTGTTTTTGAACATCCGCTGTTAGATACCAGAATGATTCAATTCCTGAACTTTTGCTCAGTCTAGACTCATTCCTTCCTGTTACATGTACCTGCTAATGTGTTTACCGTGTATTACATAACGTTCACTGGTGGTGTAAACTAAACTAAATGATCTAACACGATCTGTAACGTAATAGTTTTGAAAGTGTAACAGGGTGAGTGTGGAGTGGAGGGAATCGTAAGAGGTGGATAGAACGGGATCACAGATAATGGGCCTTATGCAGCAACATTCTCTTAAATTTCTCTTATATTTTCTCTTAATTTTCTGTTAAGAGAAAAAATAAGGGAGGTCAACTCCAGATGCACCAAACGTTCTTAACCATCCAAATCTGCTCTTACCCAGGTGTGCTGAATGATGAATCCCACTTGATCATAAATTGGAGGCGCGTGGCCGATTGTTTGTTATCAGCATAGGTATCGCCCCCTAAACACCATATAAGGCAGGTGTTGTGCAAATACTCTGGCACATGGCCACGAATTGGAGAGCTGCCTCCAAAAAAAGGCTGTAAGAAGAAGAAGAACTTGAGTAATGAAATCGACGTACTGTTAAATAAACTTAAACAAAGTAACCTGTAATCCAATCATTATAATTACTCTAAAACATATAATAATCTAAATTTGATTATATGATATTCATGCGTTTTTTTATGTTCCTCAAATTTAAAACTTATGTTTCCTTGTGTTGGACAAACAATTTGTGGACTGTGAAAACAAGATGTTTTTTTCTGATCTTGGTAAGAGTGCTCTTGACCACTAAAAGAAAATAAAAACATTTTCTCTTACCTAAGAGAAGAGCAAAAATAAGAAAAAATTGGTGAATCCCAGAAATCAATGGGTACTAACAAAATAAGAACAAATCGTGGATACGAACAAAAATAAGAGAAAATTTGTTCGTATATCGCTTCCTGCATGAGGCCCAATGTGTGAATCGGGCACATTCACACGTCCACAGCTGAGTAAAGGAAGTTGAATACTACTGTAGATCAGAAACTGAGCGGTTGTCAAGGGCGTAGAGGGATGAGATGGAACAATAAGTGGCTATAATTATGAAGAGACTAGTGAAGGCAACCCTTAGAGGCTGCGACTCAATCTCTGCTGCTCCATCCTCTAATGAAAGACGGAGAGCTTTATGATTTTCTTCATGTGTGTGTGATGAGATTCCTCTCAATTGCCACTTTTGCGACAACAGGGCGATTTTGTACCAAGGTTAATAAGTGGTTGTCTTGTCCCTAGAACCCATTGCCAAAAGCCCTGTGAGAAAATCTATTTGAATCCTTTTAGTTGAGTAAAGTCCACATACAAGACAAACTGGTGATGATTAAGATGTCACATCCTAACCCTGTTCCACCTAGAAAGCAAAATATTAATTAACCAGCAGACTTGCTAAAGTTTTTGGTAGCTGTTTTATTGATAGTTGCAGTAATTGTGTTAATAATGTTGTCATGGTTTCCAAAGACCCACTTAGTTTGAGGAAGTCCTTGTTTTCAGGACTTAAAAGCTGTGTGTGGATGCATAAATGTGTATATGTCTATATGCTGATCTTTTATGATAAAATGTGTTTTATGATAAAATTGTGTGATACAATTTATATAGTAGAACTATATAAATGTCTAATAAATGTATAATCTCTAGTGCCAGTCAATTTCCACAATTTACCAATACATAGTTAGTGACTGCATAGCCTTTTTAACATTCAAATTCTCATTCAATTCATTCATTCGTTATAAGAAAATAGTGAAAGCAAATGGCAGTAGAAGCAAGGAAGTGTACAGTCAACAAATGGAAAGTTGAGCTTAAGTCTGAGGCCGGAAAATAAGTTATTAGTTGGATGCATTGGTAGTGTATTGCAGTATCTTCTACCCATAATTTAAGATGTGTCAAATGGAAAGTGATGGCAGCGGTTATGAAGGGAACCTCTGAAGTGCACACATCGTTAATGGCCAGAAATGATAATGATCTCTAAATACAATTTCTCTACACATTCTGCTGTGTGTCATTGCCTTTTGACTGTGCTGAAGGAGCCATTGCACATTCATTACACGCAAACATAGCACATAATAATGACAGCAATTGCCACAAATCTTGGGCCTTGATTCATTATGGAAAAGAAGCTTAGTCATAATTGTTTTTCACATTTTACTACGCTTCTTAACAAAGGGTTTGGGGAATGAGATGGTCAAATTGCAGAGGAACTGAAGTGCATTCAGTAGCATCAGAACAACTATATTCCTCCAAGTTGAAATCTTCCCAAACACCAGTGCTGGTCATTCTGATTCCCTTACTTATTGATTTTGTAGTTTGAATTTGAACAAATCAGACACCAAACATCATCCAATTTGCAATGTGGTTCTTTGTCAGGACAAATTTATAAAACTCACAGTCTTTAATTTTGTCAAACCTTTGATGGATATGTAAGAGAGACATTACAATAATATTTGATGCGACAAAGAGAGCTATAACTTGCAATTGTTTTGTGCATTGTACAATATATCTGTATTTTGTATTTCCATGTATTCATAATCCTTATGTCAAATTTTAATACATCCCACACAGATTGCATTTACACATGGACCAATACTCTCATCTAACTTGTGGGTCCATCACTGAAGTGCGGGTCATTTCAGCGCCTTAATCTTATTATGACTTCGGTTAAAGAAAAATGTTGGTATTTTAGAAGCCTGTTCCAAAAAAGTCTATTACTAATAAACGCCCCAAGACATTTATATATAAATGTTTATATTATATTATATATATATATATATATATATATTATATGTAAATATTTATATAAAGTTTTCATGCCAGTGTTTTTGATTCTGAGAAATTGGCACCAGTCTCTGGGATTTCAGTGCAAATGTTGAATTTCTCTTTAGGTCACAAACAATCAGTTGTGCTACTTACTCAAACAATTTCTCCACTTTATGGGAGTAAATGGAAAAGCTGGCATGTGATGTTGAGATAAACTGTTTCAGAGAAGATTACTGTGTGCATCCATATGGTCTATGCATAGGTCAGTCCATATGCACATTTTCTACATCTGGGCACGGGGGTGTAAATTGACTAAGTCTGAGGTTTGAGCACTCAAGAGACTCTGGCTGTCCATTAAAAAGTGGTATAAGCACCAGAACATGCTGGCACTCACATTTTTGAACATCCATATCCAGGGTAGGTGCCACTTTTTTAGAGCATTTTCTATGGTATTAGGAGAGAGTGACAGGAAAGATGAAAGACAGAGTGAGAGCACGAGTCTTACACAAAAATCACTAAGCCATGAGTGCATGATGTGTCTAACCCACCGCATCACAATGCATCTCAAAACCTCACCGTTTTTTTATTTATTTATTTATTTATTTATTTTTTCAGGCGTCCATTTTTCACAAAATTGCAGCAGATACTGCGAAAGTCACTGAAAAAGAAAGAAAAAGAAAAACAGGCACATTGCATTCATTCAAAGGGGTGTTCAAATTTATGTAGTCATACTGAATAAGTAACGGGGTTTGAAGAATGAGACTAAAATTGCAATAAAAATTAAGACAGAATGCTACACAGGAGTATCATAATGTTTTTTGACCTTTTTTTTTTTGACGGTTTTGACGGTTTACAGCTAAAGGCAACAGTCCAAACACTAATAGTCAAGCAGTCATGTGTTGTCTTCACCTTTTAAAATTGATACAAGGGGTGATCTTAGCCTAGTGCAGTGGTTCTCAACATGGGACTTGGGGACCCCCCAGGGGGTCGCGAGATAATTTTGGGGGGGTCGCAAGATGATTTATGGCCTAGGAGAAAAACATATTTCTACTATACAAATATTATAATATTATATACAAGTATTATCATGTCTAATTTTTCTGATTTTTTTTTCTTGTGAAATACTGAATAGTTTTCAGGCTTTTGGTCCTCTGGTAATTAATCAAATGAAACAACCTGAAAAGGGAAAATCATTCTTTGTTTGAACTGTTCACCGTTCTGCATATGCATGCATGTAACAGGATGAACCTTGAAGCTGGATAATACAAAAAAAAACAAAAAAACAAGAATTATCAAGAATATTTCAGAATTCAATATATATTCCTTTTTTTATTCAAACCTGCTCACTGCAAGATGAAGAGTACACAGCAATGTGATGAAAACCGTAAGTGTATCCAGTGGTAGAAGTTCAGCCTTCTGTATGCCATCAAAACAGCTACATAATGACATTGTAGCCTTGTGTGAAAGGTGAAAATAGTCTGCGAACCTTATATATGTTATTGAGATATTATGATTGGAATATGGCGCCATCTGTTGAAATGCTGTTGGTCCACTACTGGCTTTATTTACATTTTGATTTTTTGGATTGAGTGCATTTTTGTCGCTCTAAAATGGATTGACTGAATTATTGGTACAAGAGATGAGAGTATGTGACACCTAAAATATGATAAATGTTATGATGATATGATAATGATTTGTTTATGCTTGTATTATTTCTAAATGCTCTATCAGGACATTGATAGACCGGACAACATCAGATATTGCAGTCAGTTTTTCCTCCTCCCTGCTTGGCAGCCCTATAGCTGCCTGTCGCCCCTGGCAGCCACCTAGGCCGCCACGCAGCCACGCTCAGGGCCGGCCCTGTGGTTACCGCTAGTTATCTTCAGTAAATAAGAAGAAATAATTAGTCCAAAACCCTCCGCTCTCTCTCATCTTAGCCCCTTCTCAAGCAGTTCCCCCCCACAGGTTACTCAGCGTGATGCAAGCTACAAAGTAGTTAATTTAAGTCATACATATTGAACCAGAAGCACTGAGTGGGATGGCGGTCCTTGCAAATGTCCTTGTTAAAGAGACACATAGTAAACCGTTTTTTGGTTATTGTTGTTTTATTTATTATTATTATTATTATTATTAAGCAAGCACACTAATAATATTTGGGCATTTATTTCTTTGCTTTTACCAAATTGGTTCATGTAATATGTAGTGCTGGCAGGACCATAACTAACTTAATTGCTCATTAAATGCTAACAGTTGTAAATGTCTGTTCCATAATATCTGCAGTTACTGTATTGAGTCTGTTATACCAGGCTGTAGATTCCATCTTAACATAGGAATTAGTCTCCTCAGACTCTGTGCTGACAATACAGTCAGAGACTATAAAACTGTAATCTCATATAAATTCCATGTTCCAAGGGCTCTGCCCAGACAAGGCTGTGATATATGAAGTCAGTGGCATAGAAAAGGGCAGGTGACGAAGCTGCAGACTATTTGATATTCAGAAGGGTAGGCTTCCTCAGACTGACCTGAGTGTGTAGTAAACGCCCTTGCAGTAGTCGGTAAGGGGACAATATCCCTGGAAATAGAATTCCCAATCTCAGATATTTTTTAGTAATATCCGTTTTATCTGATTGTTTTTTTCATGAATTAATTTTGATTGCTGTTTATGACTACCAATTTTTCGAGCATGAAATGTCTCTCTCAGTTCACAACACAATTTTCTGAGCTTCTCTGCAGCACCTGAAAGTGATATTAACTCCATGGAATCCAGACACGGCTCAAGTGAAGTAGTGTAGCATGAGGCTGTATTAATTGGTTTGTCGCTGACCTTGCCAAGACCTCTTGGCCTCAGCAGAGGTAATGCTGTCTTGTTTAATATACCGCTGAAATCACTGCTGCTGGATGATAGAGAAGGGACAGGAGGAAAAGTTTGGTTGTCTAAAAAGCAGGCAGCTCCTGTACTCCTTCGAAATCTGTGCACGTTGTTACTTTTGGGTATTGTTTAGGAAATTGCATAAGGGACTAGAACAAGTGTTGGTTGGAATGATGTGCACTGACTAAAAGGGAACACTCTGGTCCACAGATGAGCTCTCCTGCTAGGCTTTGTAGTCCTCTTCACTGCAAAATGTCAGCTTAGTTTTGCACCCCGAAAAAGCTCCTCCATCACCAGATGTATTTCTGCTTTGAACAGCACCCAGACAAAATCAACCTCTTGCCAAGTGCTCTGCAGCAAAGAGTCAGCAATAGGTAATCAATACAGATTTACAGGAGAACTTTTCCCAGCCATCAGCGCGTGACATCTTCCCTGTCACTTCACTGTACAAACAGCAAAGTTCAGCTGAAGGGCTACTGTAATTTCTGTGGGGTCTCTTGAGTTCAGATGCCTTAACTGGTCCAGACAGTGAGGCTGCACTCCACCTCTAACTGTCCAGATCAGGTGGGATTTAATATGTTAAAATAAAAGTAACATGAATTACTCTCATTGTAGCACAGTAGAGGAGATTTTTAATGTGCTCCACCTCAGGGCCACAGTGGAAGTAAGTCATGCGGCTTTATTCTTTTATCCTTGTTATTATGGTGCTATATGCTTGTTAATTTATTGTATTTGAATTTATCAATTAAATTCAATCACTCGACATAACACACTTGTTACCCCTCCAGATTTTGCACCGCAATACTGGCCAATAGCCATTAATGGGGTGCAGTCTGCTGAGCCTGACCCAACAGTGCTGAGGTATGCAAGACAAAAAGGTTTTCATGTCTCCTCAAAGATGTCTACTGATCTGCGTACTTAAAAAGCAGTGGTAATGGGATAATCATGAAACGGTTTCAGAGTGTGGCTACCAACTGTGGCGATATAACAAGTTACTGCACATTGGATTATTTCTGATATACCTTGAAATAAACACTCAAATATTTCAGAAACCATTAATATGCACAACATATGGCAATCCTGACATTTTTGTTGCTTGGATTTTGGCGTCATTGCTGTGGTGTTTTTTCACTACACTTCTCACCTGTCAATCAAACAGTGTGTGCAGCACTATACACAGTACTTTTTCCTTGGATTTTCTGTTGATGAAGTTTGAGTGTCTGTAGGTGGAGCTCTTTTCTTTGTCTGTTCAGCCATGGTGGCTATCGCTGCCCATGCTAACTACCCAGTTCTTCTATTTATTCCGAACAAAATCGCTGTTGCTGCTTTCGGATAGGAGGAAAGGGTTAGGATGTTTCCCGGGAAAGACCTACACCTGCTCATCTCCAGGTGTTTAAAACCGCTAAACCAAGCTATGAAAGCTTTCATGAACCGGGTATAGGCAGAATCAGTATTGTGTTATATCAGTTGGCGAGTAGCAAAACGAAAACTTATTTATGTGAAAATGTCACGGGTTGGTGCTTTGAACACTTGGTGTGGGGTGGTATGTTGAGGCATGTTGCAGGTCTGTTTGCTTGGCAAGGGTGTGTGAGAGAACTCAGAGGCCTGGAGAGAGAGAGTGAAATAGGGGTTTCTACACAGCTGTATGTGGTGAATTGATTAAATGCTCGATTAAACACTAGGCAGAGCAGTCTGGCGGCCTAATTCAAAAGCATATGCAAATAATCTTGTTTTGTAGATTATTGCCTCTTACAAGTATGCATCCCTTTCACACACACACACACACACACACACACACAGGCACACAGAAGCACATGAACATGCTGATGCATATTCACACACACAAACACACACACAGACAGTGAGCAAACTAAGTATACATAAAACGTATACTTTATAAACAAGCCCCCCCCCTCCCCACACACACACACCCACACACATGCACGCACACACACACACACACACAAACACAAAAATAAGCATATGCCTTGTAGATGAGCACAGACGCACATGGGAAAACATGCAGCTAGTACCAAATAGCCTACATACACACACATGAACACACAAACACATACAAACGTAGGCGCATACACACACACACACACACACACACACACACAGAAATTAATTTCGAAGAGGCCACAATGTATTTTGTTGAGGATTACAATTCTCAGATTTTCAGAAAGTACACAGCCTAGGGAATGAATAGCCATCTGCATTTTATGAGATGCTGTATGTTTTACAAAGAAGCTTATAGGTATATGAAGAATTGTTAGCTTTCTTTCGCACATAATGCTTAAACACACACCACCACGCACATATTGCTTCATGCTTGCTTTCACACACGTAGGCACAATACACACAAATACATACAGCTTGCCCTTCTTGCCTGCATACCAAAGTCTGTGTGTGCGCGTTCTCCGTACTCCTCACGCAGCGTAACATCACCGGGTTGCTAAGGAACACAGCTAAATGGTGTCAGAGAAAACTTGTATCACAGCACCAAGATGTCAGCGCAGCAGATTCCGCTGTATTGCTATAACTTTAACTTAGTTAGCAAAGGCCGAGTCAACCCATAGCATTTTCTGTGATGGATTTTAATACATTTTTAATCACTAAACTCTTTAACTGAGGCCATTGTTTACAGGAGTTAACAGCAAAATATTGTAAACAGCTGGCAGGAACAGGAACCTTAGTGGATGTATCATGTTGTGTGTGTTTGCATATACAGTGTGTCAAGTTGCACCATCCCACTTTTGGCTAGGGCATGGCATAGTCATTTTGGCCATCGTAGGTGATTTTTCACTTTGCATCAGAAGCACGGCCTTCTATGGTACAATATTAGTCCACACTGCACGACTGAAGACAATTTAAACATATAGTTGGTCATCCAGGATGCTTTGAGAGGAAAGGCAACTTGTTTCGTCCAGAATAATATTCTTTGCAGGGTAGAAAAACCTCTGAATTAAAACTAGAGATGCACCGATATATATTTTTGGCTGATACCGATATCCGATATTTTCCCACTCATATCGACACCAATACCGTATCGATACCAATACCGATTTTGGTGCCGAGCTTTTCAGACCATGTTAGTTTTATTTTGTTGCGAATTTGACAGTTGCATTAAGCGACACACTCCTAGAATAAAATGTCACAAAAATGCCAATTCCAGAATCAGCGAAATATCAGCAGTAAAAATAATATCGGGCCGATACGATATTGCTGATATTAGCCAATACGATAGTCTGCTGATATATCGGTGCATCCCAAATTAAAACCATACTAACAAGACTCTTGGTTGGCAGCTCCTTAAGGCAGGTGAGGCAGGCTTCATTTCAGGTTTTACACACTGCCAGACTGAGTTGAGTAAAATTTGAGTAAAATTGTATCCTCCCCTCCATTATATCAGCAGTGAGCAACACTGGCCAATATCCAGTTTTTATTGAAAGGTCAACATCGGCCTGACATATCGGCAAACCGATTTATCCGTCTAACCCTAATTTAGATGATCATAAGCCTAGTTTTATATTTCTTAATAATTGATGTACATGTGTCAAAGTTTCCAAATAACAAAGTTATTGATCATGTAATTCTTATCAGACTGTCATTTTAAATTTAAGTAGAGCCCCAAAACCCAATACTTATTATTTAGTATAATTTCTAATTTTTAATAATATTTTGGAACTGTGTTGACCAAATCTTAAGAATTGAATATCTAGCAGCGTTGCACTACCAGTTGCAGACTTGTTTCTTAGTCTCTCTGCTTTTTCTAAATGGATACACTAGACATCCACTGAGAGAGTGAGAATAACCTCAAACCTTTGAAAGGCTATTTCTCAATATTGTTTCACAGCATAGCAACACTGAACACTGAAGTAGTAGCTTCCTCATTTGTTTCTCAATTTCGCTGCAAGATGCATCAGTTAGATTTGATCTTGCTCTGCAATAACATGTGGAGCAGAAAAGCTTTCATAAGGTTGGTAAGTGCTGATTTTCCATGCTGTTCCACATACTGTATATCACATTTGCCAAGTCTTTCTCATTACCCAAGCCCGAATCCATTTTGTAATATCACGTTGATATACAGTTTATGGGCATGAATTACTTTTATGTATGATTGCCATGCTTTGTGTTTTCACGGTAAAGTACAGTAAGTGTTTGTTCAGATTAGTTGCTCCTTGTGAGTGCTTGGTGTTTAGATTTCCTTAACTTTCTTTTGCTCTCAACCAACGATTGAGAAGCCGTACAGCATTGTTTTGTCGAGCATCTTTGGAGAATCAGAATCATTACCTCTTGTTCTGCCGTCTTAAGCAATTGTATTTAAGGACATGGAAATCTGATGAGCTCAGCTCTCCCTGGAACAGCTAAACCAATAGGAAATCCTTTCATTAACTAAATCAATAAGCTCCCCAGTTTCAGTTTTGTGGTCACAGATCTTGTTACCCTGACCTAATTTTGCATACTGAGAGTGGGCAGATGATTCACGTTTTTGCATTTTGTGGATATTGTTAATGTTTTCTTATTTGATGTTTCCATTGTTTGATGGAGGCAGCTCTGTCATTCAGATTGGATTTTTTTGAAAGTCTTGTCTTGTTTCAAGAATGTCACCCGCAATTTATTTTCTAATTTTGATTTATTCTGTGAGTAGCACATGGTGTGATGTGTTGCTGACATTCCATATTTTTATTAGTACAAAACGCAGAGACGAGAGAAACGAGGATGGATGCCATGCAAGACATTGCAAATTATCCACATTCTTCTAATATGCAGTATTACAGTATATGTGCAACAAAATAGCATTTCAACAAAATCATGACATGTATGAATCACGTAGGGAAACTTCTACCATCTGTCAATTATCTAACTGTATTCTTTTTTCCTTTTTCTATATATTGAAAATAACTCTTATTACTGCACTACTCATAGTGGAATTGGAAAAAGTTTTCAAATAACCAAAAATACACCTACATGTTTCTGGAAAAATATAGTTACCGGTAACTATATTTATACTAAATATATAACCCATTTCAGTCATAACAGATGATTACAAAAATGATTGAATTAGGCAGCATGATTTTCCACAATACAAAAAAAAGTCCCTTCTAGAAGAAGATTGAATATAAGCTTAGAGGCTGAGTACGAATACTTACCTCCTGATTAACCTCATAATACATTCATTTGATTTATTTAATCTTGGTCCATCTTCCACTGCAAAATGTCTTTAAAATTTGATCTGATGCTATACTTTGGTTGAGAACAAGAGATAATGTGAATAATCTCAGAATATCTCTGGGCCAAGATGGAGATGGATTTCTCTGAAACACAATGTTTAATGACTCATTATTGCGGTCAGCCACTGAAAATAGATGAGATAGACATTTTATCCTGATTAACACTCCTAATGGGTTTGCCCATAAAACCAAACTGTTCCTTCAGTGATGCATGCTGAGTCTGTCTCTCTCTCTCATATTTTCAGGTCGATAATGCATACACTAATCCATCAAGATTGACAGTGATCATTAGAATAATAAGGAGAGCAGATATTTGATATGAACTCTCCTGGTGGCTGTTGCCAGCTGAATGAAATTGTCTGAGACAGGCGGGCAACCTTGACAGGAGAAGCCAATAACTCAGTGGAACTCATCACTGCGAGTTCATCCCCCAGATAAACTTTTCCATTTGCAAATAAATATAGATGTATTTTGTCTGCCTAATTCTGGCACATGAGAGCAGACATTTTCTCAGGTTCCTGGCCTTGTGTTTACGCCTCAGTAGAGACAAACTCTATAAAGTACTACCCATGAACAATCTTTATTAATGCTAAAGTGTTATCAACCTGGTGCTGAAGGCACAAACATCATTTGGTATGCAGGCAACACGAGTAAGGTGTGTGTTTGTGTGTGTGTGTGTACATATCACTGTTGGTTAAAAACCTTGTGTCATGCACCATGCATTTTTGAGTTAATCTAATTGTTTTTGAAAGGTTTCATAAACTCAAGAATTGTAGAATTTTCTCAACGCATAGATGACAAGGGAATCCTTCAACTGATGTTAAAACATGAAAATCAGGAAAACTGGAGTGTCAAGATTTTCACCTGACAGAGATGATATTGATATGTTTGTGTGGGCAGGCACATGTATATGCTTTTATTTTCATGTGTATATACAGTATATATATATACTGTGTGTATATATATATATATATATATATATATATATATATATATATATTTATACATACACACACACACACACACACACACAGTATATATATATATATACAGTATATATAGTAGTAGTAGTGTATATATATATATATATATGTATGAGTGTGTGTGTGTATATATATATATATATATATATATATATATATATATATATATATATATATATATACATATATACATACTGTATATACACATGAAAATACAAGCATAAACACAATATATATATACATATATATATTTGTGTGTGACAGAAACTGAGACCCAGGAGCAGACACACTCATGGAGGCAGATGTAGGATTAACAGGTTTACTGGATGGTAGATGAAGCAGTGCAGCAGGCAGGCAAGGCAAGGAGGCAAAAACAACTTGAGGTCAAAACAAGAAAAGACAAACTTGGCTACAGGCAAATCACTAGGTAAACAGGCAACTAGAGGTCTGAACGCAATGAAATCTGACGAACTGACAAGGAAGAGACACCGTGACATTTGTGCATGTGTGTATGTAGATTTTCAGGCGTGAATACTGTGTAAGTAAGCATAGTTCAGTATGCATGTGTGTGGTTCAGAATTATGTACCAAAGAGAGCTGACAATTCTTCAAACGGCTTTTATTTTAGCATCTCATAAGACCAAGCCTATTTATTACCTATGCTGTGGACTTGCTGCGACTCTGAGAACTATAATCCTCAACAAAATGCTGTTCTTGACCTCTATTAAATTACTTAATGTGTGTGTGTGTGGTGTGTGTAAAAGATAAACCTATCATTCTTATTGACTGGACTACCACATGGGGATTAATTAAACATGAGGACAATACTAAGACATTCAGTACACGTATTGAAATTGAGCCGTCACATCATTTCATGACCGAGGTCAGCACCAGAGGTGCATCGATTGTATCTGTAGTATTGGAATTGGTACCAATCCAGCTCCCAGGTAGTCGGATTGGCAAAGCAAGCCGTCCTGTTACCGATACTTTAACGAGTTTCGCTTTGCCGCAATAAAATACTTTTCCGGCAGGAGTAAAAATGTCTGGCAGCGTTGAGAGTGGAGGAGAGTCGAAGCGGCTCCATCACGCCAGCCAGAGACAGTTAGAATGAGACCGGAAGTGACGCAATTCTGCCTTTTAAAATAGCAGAAAATGTGTCACTGTCACTTTTGGAAAAAATTATAATTATATTTTAATTTACTATAGATTCCAACTTAAACATATTCAGGTCAGTACTTGTATTACTCAAAAAAACTGCAACACATGCTCATCAATATATGTTCTATTCTGAAATTTTGAACAGAAGGCGTTATTTATTTATTTTTTTTCTGTCTGGCTCGACGCTGGTAGACAAACCAACATGAAAATGTTGAAATGTTCCCCTTTTCAAAAAGAACATTATGCTTCTTTTCCATATTTTTATTCTTATTATTATCTGACAACCCAAAGCACACACTGACAACTGACAAAATAAATTATAAATAACACCCACATATTAAAGTAAAAAAAAGTTTCCTGTCTCAGTTATAAATGTATAACTTTGGTCTGTTACATCCACATATTCTTTAGCAGACTTCAGTGCTTCATTTGAGCTTCAACATGCTTACAGTAAGAGGGCGCATTTGGTTACCCGCTTGCATGTTGTGTTTTGACGACGTTTGAAATAACCTTTTTTTTTTTAACTGTGGTGGTTTTTATAAAGCAACTGTTAAACAATCAGTGTTTGCAGAGAGGTTTGACTCAAAATACATTTAAGATTAGGTCGACTTTACTGAATAAGCAAACACAATTGGGAAAGCAAAAGGCACACTAGTGGTTGCAGATTGTGCAGCCTGGTGTTGGGCATCTAAGAAAGAACATCAACACTGGGTTACCTTGCTCTCAGACCTGTCACTCTCCGATGCGCTTGGCTGCTTGTCTGACTGAGGACTTGAGTGAGGCCATCCTGAGGAGAGATGGCGCACCTTTGTGGCACAGCACGCGCTAGTGTTAAGCGCTCCTGTAGGTACAGGAGCGCTTAACACAGCAGCACTGCGTGGGAGGAGGAGGGCGGCACAGTTGATGAGGCGCATGGCACGAGCACAGGAAGGGAACTACTTTGAAATTAATAATATGCTGCCACATCCAGCTGCCGCACTAGGCGACTGCCTACATTGCCTATGCCATTGACGGCCACTGGATCTACATATTAAAGTACTCGGCACTCGCATCGGTTCTGAAAAACTGGTATTGGTACACCTGTAGTCAGCACTTTTATTGCCATAGTATTGCTTGTATTACCATGTATCAATGTTGACAATATACAGTGCAAAATACTACTGTGTGTAGTGGCATTCAATGTCCATGTCTACCCATAAGTTTGACTTTTACAAGAAAGCTGAGTGCTCTAATGGTGATGTAATGTGATCAACATTAGCACTGAGAGACTATTAGGTGCCATGCAGCAGTGCCACTGTTGCCGACTGTCGTCATAGGAATGATATTTCACTGTGATGAAACAGCATCCCAGTTAAAGCTGCACTAGGCAGCTTTGTACTTTGACGGCCCCATAGCAGCGGGAGATAACTGTTTGAATTTCTTGAAAGTTTGAAGGACTTCATTACCCAGAAATCATGTAACTTGACATCAATAAACTGCACACTCCAACTTGACATCAATAAACTGCAAACTCCACTGTACTGCGCCAGCAAAAGGCAAAATTCATATTTGGTGTGGTGGTAAGAAAAACCTTGAAGACAGTCGGTATAATGCTACCCACACACAAAAACAGGAGGGCCAGGAGCCATTGCAGGTACAGGCATGCAAATGTGTGCATCTGCTAATGTGGAACAAGTTGGTAATAGGGCATGGAAGAAATTATTATCTATTGGTGAAAATCCAACATGTGGAACTGGCATCTTGACAGTTACATAGCGTTGGCGGAGGTAGGAGCTCTACTGAGTGCCATCTAGTTCTGAAAAAAGTTCCAAAGCAAGTATTAAACACAAGTGACAACCTAATTGCCACAATGATAGGGAACCTTAACATATGAACTTTGCGGGGTTTTTTGAGTTCTGAGGTAACGAAAATTTCAACTCAGTGTTTCTGATGAGGTAGCAGATGAATCTCAAGTTGTAGGAAGGAGCTGTAAAGTGATTCCAAGACATTTGAGATTAGGAAAGACACTTTATGACACTATAGTGCAACTCTTTAATCACCAATTGGGGGCCTATTCAAGTAGTGAATTTGGTGTGCAAGTACATTGTTTATCGTTAAATTTGAATTGTTAGTGGTTGGCTTCACTAATAATTGTTGAGCTTTTCCATATGTTAGAGAATGTAAGTATTGCTGTGGTTATTAGATTGTCGTTAGGTTATGTGTGTGATTGCCGCTGTTTTATTATCATCGCAGAATTTAGAGCTTCTTCCCCCTTATCAACTTAATGAGGGCTGTAAGACAATTTAGAGAAGAGATGTGGGAAGGTTATTAAGGCTAATGCTTTGTGTGATGTTATATGGTGGTATTGATATGTTGGTGCTTGATGTGAGAGCCATCAATCCGCTCTTTATGAATGATTCCTGCCACTAATGCCCTGAATTGAGTCATTCATGCTCTAAATGTTGGCATACTGAAAGAAGCAATGCAATGAGCAGCTTTTTATCACTACCTACGGTGTGTGATGGTGGGGGTTGGAGTGTGTGTGGGGGAGGTGTGTGTGTGGGGGGGGGTATCAAATTTCAAGCCACTCTCACATTGATTTTTTAAGTCTATTTTGCTGAAATGTCAAGAAGTAAAGCCATCGCCTAGCGCTATGTAAAATGATTTGTAAAATGCAGCACTTTCTCACTCAAATTAGATTCTAATATACTGTAATTAAAAAGGCCTCCATGGTAGTTCCAATAGCCTAAAGGAACATTACAACACAGCTGCAACATTTACAGAAAGTTTAAGTGCTTATCTGAACTTTTGCATTGCAGTTGAATTGAGCAAGATCTAATGTCACAATGTATAGGAACATCTGCTGCTGTATAGCATAAGGTATTCCTAGATGCTATACAAGATGCTATTTGAGTTTTGCTAGAGAGGACTACAAACTGCTGGCTTTTTTTTTTAATGTAATTATCATTTCAAGGAACATGGCTTAATTAATTATCCCTGCCCTAATTGATAAGCTATATCCTGTGAAATAATGTGCCATGGCTGCACTTAACAGTCATTAAATTCATTGGACTAAGTAATTCACAGACAACCACAATCAATTTGTGACAGTTGTCATATGGCTGACTGGATAGAAGAATATATTTTGTATACAAGTTTCTAATTGGCTGTGGTTTTTGATTATATTCAATAGCCGATATTCTCGTTTTCTATTAATATGAGTCTACATGTGATATGTTAAAAAAAAAAAAAAAAAATACTGCTAAAAGATAACTGGCCATGTTGTGGCTACGAGTGGCTAAGAGTCTCCCTGTTCGTAATCCCACTTTTCCCCAAATTCGCAGGCTACTTGAAGAACAATTTGAACCAATCTCAAGGCTATTTGGCATGGCTGTTTGCAAGCATCTAATTTCTCAGGTGGTCTGTGAAGTCGTTTGGTGGGATTGAGCGGACTAAGCGTCAATCACCATAATCAATGAGGCAGTTTGGCTTCTCTTTGATCAGCTGCATCGGCTAAAAATTACAACCTCCCAGTACAACACAGGACTCAACAAGGATAAGTTTTCACATAAGTGCTATTGAATACCATTTCCACCGTTGTTTTCTTGACAAATGTAAAACAAAAAAGCATCCCATAAAATCTAAGAGCATGTAACCCAAATCACTAAATACTGACAGAGGTTAGAGAAATCATGGTCTGATGAATAAAGGTTTTAGACTATGAGAGTAACCTCAAAAAAGAATCAGTGCAGAAGTGACTGGAACATTTTGTATGAATCACAACACTGAATGAGCCAATAATAGCTCCATGATTGCCAATGATATGTCCACGGGTCTATAAAGCCTAATTTTAAAAGGTTAATAACAATAATATGATCAATAACTTTATAATATGCCTCTATTAAACTTCCCAACAGCCTCTGTTGGAAACATAAAAGCTATGCACTCAAACAGTTTTCTATTGTCTGACTGCAAAGTAAAGCCTGATGGATAGAATAGGGGAAATTGATAAGGCAAGCCTTGACACTTGGTTTTCAGGTACTGAGTAGCCTAGGTTTTACATTGAACAAAGCAGGTCTAATTTTATCTCTATACAGATCAAACAGATGTCTGTTTTGGGGTCAGGGTAGTGGCCAACTAATACAAGAGTTGCAGGTGAGTGGGAGGCATTAGACAAAGAGAGAAAGAGAATTAAGCCCTTTTTAAATCCCTCTCTCCAGCACCTATATCCAGGTAAATGTTAGGAAGGTTCAGTGTGAATGCACTGGAGGCTGTTCACAAGCATACTGCACTGTGGGGCATTGTAAGCTCATGAGAGAATAAATAAAATGAAAAAGGCTAACATATCCCATTGAATTAGATCTTAGAACGTGAATTGTATTTTTGTACAATTTCATTCAAATGTATGCATCACATTTTTCATCGTGTCTAAAAGGTTTTGACACTCTCAGCATGTGATGGATGATTTTGTTGCTCTGATACTGTATTAAAGAAACAGGGAAAAAAATCTGAAAAGTGATAGGTCACATTTGATTTTTTTTTACTTGATATACTTTATTCATCACCCAATGGGGGGAATTGTCTTTTCGCCCTCTGGTTGGAGCGTGGGGTCAAGGCCAGCTAGTGCAGCAGGTCAAGTATCTTGCTCAAGGATACTTCCGCATGTACAGTTGCACAGGAGATCAAGCTCAGGCCCTCCGGTTGGGGGACGACCTCGGTAACCACTATCCAGCTGGAAAGACTGAATTGGTTGATCCTGGATGACCTATGAAATATATGCAGAGCCAAGTTGAATGGAAAGTTGCGAGCCTCTATAGCTCCATAACTGCTCATATTTAGGGCCGTGTAAATGGAAGAATAAACTGCATCTGTTGTGAGGGATTTTCTGAAAAACTCCCTGAAAATTGCAATAGTGGAAGAGATTTGAAGATATTCTCAAAGCTGCAAGCTCTTTGGACAGTACTCCCCAAGAAAGCATTTCATATAGTCATAGTTTTTTTTTTACTGTTGCCTTAAGTATACTTTTTCCATGTGGGTTATGAATAGGAAGACACGGAAATTGGGTAAGCGCTTTTATGGCCGAGAGGCGTGCATTTTTCAAGGTGCAAAAGCTTCCACATCTCTTCCTCCAATCACCCTGAAAACGTAGAATTGTATTTTCTCTTGTATTGAGTCCAGTATGTTACGTTTGTGGTTAATTCTGTGGAAGTATCAAAATGGCCTATGCTCCATCAATGCATTTTGCACAATTCAGCAAGAATTGCAGGATTTGTCGACAAAAAAAAACGACCTTCCTGAGAAGAAACGGAAATAGGTGCTGCAGAAGAAAAAAGCTGCCAGGAAACAGAATCTCTCCACTTTGGCCGACACAGATCACTTGCTTCCAAATCCCCCATGTAGAGGATGATTAATCTTAAAGGCAAAGTAAAAGGTGGATAGAAAAGTTAGTCAGAGTGGTCACCCATGAACACAAACTTTTATTTTTCAACAAAGTTTGTACATTTCCTCTGGCAGATCCCTGCGATTTCGTAACGCAAACCCTTCTCACTGTCAATGACAAATAATATGGAGCTCTCAAAGAAATGCCAGAAAAGGCCATGCATTGCACTGTGCTCACTTTCTTTCCAGCATGTGTCACATGCTGGTGTTCAGCCACCTCATTACACCATATAAGTAGAGTGGCTGTCATGGCTGACACAGGTATGAAGTGCACACGAGGGCAGAATTTGTGCTTATGTTGGCACCCTGTCGTCCCCGTGACTGTCACCCATTTTGGATTGTCATGGGGCGGGGTGGGGTTGGGGGGCATGTGAGTGCCATGCTGACCCTTAAAAATTATCACATCTTCACTGAGGCTTGTCAGTCATGTCAGGATATGTCAGCGTCTGTATATCTGCTGTAATCCATGCTCCACTCTGTGTAGGATGTAGAGTCTGCAAGAGGATACAAGCTGATTGATTGGCATATATTTATGTGTGGTCTCACACCACTAACTCCCAAAGTGTGCCAGCCTATTAGCTTTAGTTAGAAGTGATTTCCTTGGAGACATGGCGAAAAAGCAGTTTTTTTGGCAAGTGAGCAGGCATGTCAAATGACTCAATTAATCAATTCCAGTGCCAAATTGACAGCATTTAGAGTATGTTGTTTTATCATAGCTCTCCTGCTGTTTCTCATTACATTTACTTTCGCACCTTGAAATGCAACTTGAATCCCAATTATAGGAAGGAATAATTCTTCGCATGCACCAAGAGTCCATTAGCCTCCGCCACTACTGGTCCACAGTTATCTGAATCCACTGAACATGTTTTCTCCTATCTTAAACAGGGTATTCAAAAGGACCTCTGTATGCATTTTGAAAAAGCCATTGGTTTTTCAATGAATTCTGAGTGGCCAGTAATGTATTGCACCAATGTTTCCGACTGACTGCTCTGCAAACATTGGATCTGCAGATGCTATTTTGTGTGGTGGCTCTTAGTGAGTTGAGTTTCAATGATCCATTATCCCCTCATTACATTCATTTGTCCATTTCAATGTAAACCTTGCGCTCAGGCCAGGCCTGCTGGTGTTTGAAATGTACTGAAAAGCGAAATTATAGCAATTTCAACCAGTGCCAGAGTGCACAGTTTATAGGAGAACTGTGAAGACGGTTCTAAACAAAGCATAGATGAACATGTTCTGACATTTTGAATAGAAGGCTAGACTGTGAGTAGCAATCCTATCTAGTATGCATAGACAGACAAGCTATTCAACATCAGCATAACAGCAGTTTGAGATATATGCAATACCATCCTGCCCTGTTGACAATTTGCTTAGGTGGTTTCTTCACCCCATTTTCTCCTGTAGGAGGATATAGTGCATGCCCACAAGTTAAGATGGTTCTAGATAAATTCAATAATCTTCTCCCGAAGTAGCTTACTGTATTAGCAATTTTTCAGCATGCAATTGTAATACACTATGGACTCTTGCTCTAAACGATGATTATTCTATATGAGTCATGAGCAGCATCAGACAGCTTAATCCATCATTGAGTTCAGGCAACCACTCTCTTCCTCTAGTTTCCGCCGGACTTGATGAATCTATACCACCTTCTCTGGGAGCCTTATGACTTACTGCCTTTAATGTTCAATTCTCGCTCTGCAGACCTTGTTCCTTCTATTTTCACAGTCTCCGCTGTAAAGAATGTACTCTAACGACAGAACATTCAACAGCAGTAAGTCATTGTTTTCGATAATGTGGGAGCTCCAGCACTCCCTCACAATACAGATTCACTGCTCATCGAAGACAATTACTTTCACCAGTCCATCACATTTTGTGCCAGCATTCTATCCTTTCCAACTGTCATGCAATCTCTTAACTTCTCGTTGTATAATAAACAATGTCATATAATGTTGACGTCAAAGATTATTGATGATTTGGTAGTCCATAAAGCAGAAACACAGCAGAAACATGATAGATAGATAGATAGATAGATAGATAGACAGACAGACAGACAGACAGACAGACAGATTGCTTTTTGATAAATGATATATCCTTGCTTATCACCCTGCATCTCATTAGAATCCACAATTAAATTGTTCAAACGTGAGAAAAGAAATGTTGAGTAAACTGGACATATGCAACTGACTGGATGCAGTCCATATGCAAGGAGGCTGGACATATATTTAATTGCTGGGTAATCAGTCTTACATAGAAGCAATCTATCTTTTGACAATCACACAAGCAAACAATCTGCAGTTGTCACATGGCAAAAAATGACGAAGGCGTAGATTCAAAACGTGTTGAGATAAATATGTGGGAGCATTGGCAGCAGTGCAGCATCCTCACACACATTTCCCTGCGACACCAGCATCCATGGGCTGGAATGCATCTTCACCGCCACCGCATGAGACGGGTCACACTTCCTTTGCAGACACCAGTTGTGTTGGTTCTGCCGTCTACAACTGTAATCTCTGTTGCTGGTTAATGGCAGCTACACTTGCAGCATTATCTTGTAAAAATTCATGCGCAGTGCAATTGTTTTGAAGTGGAGATAATTAGGCTATATAAATGCTATTTTTCTTTTAAGCGAGCCACCAGTGAGCACATTTGAAATGCAATGTGACAAAAGGGTGAGAATAAATCCAGTATTTCGTTGGATGGTTGGCTGACCTCTAGCTCTGGAGAAGAGATTGCACCATCATACCTGAGGAAATGCTGCACCTCTTAAAATATAGTCAAACTTGGAAATAAGACCGTGCTTTGTTCATCCTTCCTCAAAGTTTGACATACAGCTGATTTATGTAAAACTGGCAGTGGCCCTCCTGCTATGGTCATATGAGCCCTTTAATTATGCCAACCCAAGAGAGAAAAAAAGTATTTCACATATCAGCTGTGGTAGTGTAGAGTGACAGGTCTAAATATCACTAGCTGCCAGAGGTCTTTTCGAGTAATAAATATGATATGCCACTCACAGTGGACTGGATGAACAATATTGCCCACTGCATTGCACTAGAACGCTTTGCCAAAATGCCATGTAAACAAAAGTCTCCAGGTCTATAGATAAGATTATGGCTCCACCTCATATTAGATGTTACCCCCTTTGAGTAAATTTGTTAACATGTTAGACAAAGGCTTTTATCCTAGTCTGGATACCTTTCCCTGAGGTTGCTCCTCTCTCCATAGAGGCTTTCTATCACACTGAATAGCTTTCCATGACAACAGCTTTGTGGATAATTAGCTGAATGATGTAATTGGTGCCTCTTAGGGTCCTTTGGTCCTGAAGGACTCACTGGAAGGATCCCTCCTACAGAGCACAGAGATAGAGACACCGCCCCAGCATCAGGCAGAGGGGTATGGAGTAGCTCCTCGCACCCATTCATCTTGCCCACAACACAGAGGCTTTTTCCTGCTCATTAGAGCTATACTTACGCACTAATGAGGAAGCAGGAGGGGTGTTGGCCATGGGGTGGAGACACACAGCGGTCATTTTATTTTTGTTTGAAGGTGACCACGGTATTTAATGGAGGTGCACCACTCGCCGCATGTGATCCGTCTCCCCTGAGTTGTTAAACTCTTCATCGCTTTGTCTCTTTAAACTTATTGTCTCCTTGTCTTTGGCTCTGTCTCAGCTTCTCTCTCTCTCTCTCTCTCTCTCTCTCTCTCTCTGTCTCCCTCTGTCTTTCTGTCTGTCATTCACTCACTCACTCTTTTGCTCCCGTGTCTCTCCTTCACCAGAGCTGAGGCGCATGTTAGAGCTCTTCCTATCGTGAATAATGCGCATCAACAGCAGAGGTCAAATGGAATGGGTTTCTCGAGATAATGACTGGAGTGATGGTACCTGGGCGCCACCAGATTGTGGAGCGTCTGAGCTTGTCATAAAGCGACAGGGGAGGAGGGCGCTGGATGCTCACTGTGTCCTTTAGCCATTATGAATGTCAAAAGAGGCAATGTCAAAACGGTTCTGTTTTTCATCCCACCCCTCTCCAGCTCGCCCTCCACCTCTCCATCCATCTCCAACAATCCCTTTGTCATTTTCATCTTCATCCAAGCAGGAAAAAACCCTCAGTTCATCCATAGGTCACACATCCATACACAGCATTTACAAACTCAATGAGCGACTGACTGACGGCCATATCGGACAGCTCTGTGTCAGCGTCCAACATCTCACGCCGATCAGAGCTAATGTTTATTGCATCTGTCTTCTTGTCATTGAATGACTTTGATGCCTCTCTCCTGCGCTACAAAGTCAGGATTTACTCCCCCTTTTGTTGTGTTGGTCTCCTCCCTTAGTGGTTTAGAGCTTCATTGACTGTTTTCCTTTCCGCCCTGTTACTGCCACATGTTTAAAAACCTGGGCGGCGCCAGAAGTGAGGGGAATCAGGGGCATCACTCTGCTCCCTTCCACCACCACGCCGCTCTAAACACCGAGATTCAGCTCAAATTGCATCCTATTAAAAGTCAATGAGGCGTTGTCGCATTATTACAGGCCCAGCACTTGACAGCTCGCAAAATAATCTATTAAAACCCATGAGTCACTGTGTTGTGTTTGTAGCTAGCGAACAACATTAAAATTGATATTTGGGACAGGGGAGATGGCCTGTCATTGGGAGATTGGGGCCATCATTGAATAATAATTAGATGAAAAGTGCATAAGTGAAATGAGAGGAGACTTGAAAACGCTACTCCATTTTCTATTCAGTCAGCTGTGTGTGAACTGTGACTTTGCAGACAAGTGGAACGACTAGGGGAAGAAACAGGTTGAGAACAAAGGCAGTGTATGACAGGGTCTGTGTCTCCTCCAGCACCCCAACAACCATCCAGACAGCGCAAGGCTTTCCACAGAGGATCACTGTGCTAGATAACAGCGGTCTGGACCTGCATGAGGGTTCGACCCATATGGGCTTTTGAAAATGTAAACGCTCCACTGAAACCCTGGATAATAGTAATATTAATGATGATAATGATAATAATCTCGTCTATTCCGGGTTAAGGGTTTCCTGCATCATATCAGACGTGATAGACACTGACGGGCCGATATCCAATTTTTACTGGCAGGCCAGTATCAGTTGGATTTATCAACAAACCAATATATAATTTTAACCCTGTATAGTCAGGGCTGGACGGAGCGCTGCTCACTGCTGTTTAGGAGACAGTCTGGATTTTGCTAGGGCAAATTTATGGCGTCTCAATTAGTGGAGATAGGACGCTCTTTTCTATTGTGATTTGATAAGACAGATGTAGTTTTGCATAAAAATCTTGCCTAGTGCAGCTTTAGTGTGGATTGAACATACGTTAATAAATAGAGCATCGCGTTAGTTCAGGCAGAACAGTGAAGTCATGCAGCTGATCGGCTATCAGCTGTCCAATCCAAAACAGCACATCAGCTGATCAGTATCAGCTGACTCTCAATCACCAATCACATTCAAACAAGTCAATGAGGCGGTCTTTATGATCTGACAGCACACACTTCTGATCATTCATGCCACTGCTGCTGTTCACCCAGTTTCAATGCAAAAACTCCCCTCCACCACCCCAACCTCCTCCTGCTGTTATCTGTACACAGGACACTTGTGCAAGCTTTCTCTCTGAATTATGTGTGTTTTTATGTTGGTTTTCATACTATTGAATGAATATATTGGGGGTTTATTGCACTCCCTGCAGAATCTCTTGCATGCTGCTTGGATTCATTGGGGAGCATCCTCAAGAGCAGAGCCTTTTCCTCCAAATACAACTGTATAACCATTTGTGCTGTAAATGGTCCAAACTCCTTAGATGCAAGTGTCTCTGACTGAATTTATACTGTTTTTTCATTCAAATAGTGTATATGGGTTCTTTCCACAGAGACGGCCAATGTTATATTCATAGAATTGTGTTTTGAATCTGCCGAAACACCCATCTCTCCCGTCGTCAAGGTCTTTACTGGCCTTGCTCACGTAGCTTTTCAAGCCCCAGTACTGTCCACACTGCCCCTGGTGCTGGAGCCTCGCAGAGGTGGAGGATCTCTTAGAGCAGATGTTCACACCTGATTGCTCCAGAGCCCATGACAGTAGCCCAGGGCCCCAGCGGGATAGCTGACCTTGTGGAGAGGTTCAGAGTTTTTGCCAAGGATGCCTCCTGCGTTCCTTATTTAGGCTGCTTTTGTGAGTGGAAAGCTGAGACAGATGAGCATCCCCAGTGAGCATGCTGCAGGGACACTGGGTGACAGCAGGGATTTTCATCATTTAGCTTTATGTCTTTACTCCTCCTCCAAGCCCCCCCCTCCCACCCACTGGCTTGTGATCAAACAATCACGCTTATTGTCAGCACTGAGATGTACACTAAGAAATCATGCCTCTACAGTGTATACACACACACACATATGGGCACACAGTAACGTAAGTGCACTCATGCACATATATACACACTCACACACACAATTATACATTCCCGCCCATGCAAACAGTTCACAGGTGTACCAGGTCTCTGAACTAATACACTGAGGCTTTGCATGAATATATTGATAAATTCTTAGTTCCTGTGCTCTGCTTGCTTTGCTGCTGTCCAGTCATCTACATCAGTGTGTAGGGGAGTCATTTTCATCAGAGATTCAGTACTTCTAATTGAAGGTGAGATGGATAATGAATAGAGGGTTTTGTGAGTGTTGTTGCACCCTCTGGTGTGCGGGGCACAGTGCCTGCCTGTCACAGTGGTGAGTGACGGGCCAACATGGCGCAGGAACGCAGCGTCGCCAAGCTGAAAGCTGCCATGCTGACCTTCCTAGCAATTAGAATGGTCTCGGAACCTTAAATTGCTTGTGTGCAGTCTCCGGTTATTTAGAGGGACGTGTATTGTTTTTTTTCCTGGCAGATATATATTGTTTGAAACAAATTCAATTATTTTTGACACTCAAGAAAAAAAAAAAAAAAGATAAATAATTGCGTGCACAAACACAAGTCAAATAAAATAGTGGGAGAGTACCCAGAAAAAGTATCCAAGCGTTTAGCAGCCTCTATCTGTGTGACACATGTACCTGTCTTTTGCTGCTGAAATCCCCTCATCGCACTCGCTACACACAATTATTGCCTTCTCAGAGGCGTGAAAGGAGCTGTCAGAAATAATATTGTCTTTTGAAGTTGTTGTAAAGAAAACTTTTAAGCTATTTTTATTGACCAGTTTACAGCCCTACTCACTGAAGTAAGGGACAATAGCAGTTTGAGCTGTCCAGACTGTGATGAGGTTTTTTGTTTTTTATCACACCATCACGCAATTATCGGATCCAAATTGCATTGCTCAGCTCGGCAGTCGCCACACTTTTTATATACGTTTTGCCTTCAAATCACAACACGATTAACCTACTTTGTTTTATTTTGAAAACAGGCTTGGAGTAGGAGTGCTGATGTCACTGTCATTCAGAAAAAAAAAAATGTGATATTTACTCTGTTCTTTTTAATTATAACTCCCATGAAGTCACATGCATTTCCTATCAATATGGTGCCTTACAGTCTACACAGCTCATCGGCTGTGGCTGTCATTTGATTATATTCACCTGTTAGTTTATTACAATCACCTGTTATTTTCCTACCAAGATGGCCGTGTGGTGATTTAACAGAATACTATGAATAGAAACATTATCTCCCACTGTCAGTTAGCACAATACTTTACATTCAACATCTTGCAACTGCCTTGAACCTTCAAATCACTATTATTCATGCCATAGATATTATTTCCATTCCAGCATGATTATCAAGTCATATAATGCAAGGTTGTGTCAATTTTGTTTCACAATACGATACAGGATGATACGATACAATACCAGAAGGAAATTCAGCTTGCAAAGGCCAGTACAGAAAACATTGCACACATCACTGTTTGATACTTAGTAGGCATCTGTTTCCTCATTTTTTTTTTTTTTTTTTTCCGATGCAGTGCTTGAGGGAGATATCGTTTCTTGTAGAACATCACTGTACCAGACATGTATCGCATTACAAGGCTCAACCTTTTCGGCTTTGGCAGTGCATTTTCCAGTTTGGAGAGGGAAGTCCCTGGAGAGGTAAAGCTGCCATTATGCAGCTCTTTAGCAATCACCACAATAGCCCCATTAATTAATTAGAATTAACATGTTCCAGGTTAATTTGAAAACAATGATTAAAGTATCAGTGAATCATTATTAGTTAGGTTATAATGGTAATTTGGTTTTAATTTGGATTGATTGGCTTAGTGATGGCACCTGTGTTATGAGAGATACTTAACAAAACAGTGATCTGATTTGTACCAATATAGAAGTCTCAGCAGTTTCTCACATTTTCCCAAACACATACATATGTATGTACACACACACACACACACACACAGTGCTCACATCCAAACACGTTGACTCCGACACACACAAACACACACACACACACACACACACACAGAATAATGCCATGGTTAGGGCTGAGTCTGATCTGGTTACATGGCTACAGGGGAAATAAAGATGTCAGGGTGGCTTTCATATGACTTATTGATTATTCTGTTGTAGCGGTTGACACAGGATTTTACCTTGGCCATTTCTGAGGATGCTGTTTAAAGTCATCTGCTCTGCAATCAATTTTTTAAAGTAATGCATTGGTAATAGAGGTGAGTGGTGCAGACCTGGGTCTTTTTTCAAATACTCAGTGTTTGTTTTAACCCACCTGATGGATGGGGTTTCAGATAGTGTCAGGTAAGTTGTCAATTACAGAAAATTATGCTAAATTGATGTTCAAATATTTCCTGTGATCATCTAAACTTTCTGGCACTACTCCAAGCAGTTTAACAAGTGCTAAGAATAAGTTGCAAATACTATTTCATCCAGGACTGGTATGGATTTTCATTTATCTGATCTAAACTAAACATGTTGTTTTATAAAGTTTACCGCAAATCTTTCAACTTTTGTAAATTGTAACTTCTTACTAATAAAAAGATACAGCCATGGGATGCAGCCATGTGGAATTCAAACACAATGAGACAACAACGCAGTGGAGACCACCACAGATAGTGGATACTAGTAAAAGCAGGATTTGGAATATAGACAGTGCGCATAGTGATTTTCATTTAGCTGCTTTTCACTAAGTAGAGCACGCTGCCCAGTTCACCAGATGTACACAGGAAATAAAACGCTAGAGACACACGCACCGTACGTCTTCTTTGATCTCATAAACCTGACAGATGTGATTCATCCATGCCTGCTTACAGCCGTGCATTAATTTCCCCTCCCCTCCCTAACACAGTTTAGCCCAATTAACACAGTAGCTCTTTTACTAACAGTGTGAGGGGGAGATGTGCATGTGTCAGAGCTGCAGTTGGCTGCAGCCAAGTACCGAAGGAGATCCAAAATGGAGGGACTGCTGTGAATACCAATGCTTCCTACTTCCCCTCACTCGAGACGAGTGATAGGTTCTGCTTTCTCTCTCCCTCTTTCTCTGTTTCTCTCTCTCTCTCTCATTCCCCATGCTGCCATGTTTTCTTTCATACCAGTAGTGAAATAAATCAGCCCAAAGAAGAAGGGAAGAAATAACCCATTAAGGCATGGAGGAGTGGACAATTAGAGGAATGACTGAGAGAGATAATGGGGCTTGTGAGATTGGATGAATTTGGGTAATTTTGGAAAAGCACAGAAATTTCCCATTGAGTCGTGAGCACTTTCAGAGAAACTATAACCACAATTATCTATTACTCTCCCCTTGTCTTCAGCTCTCTCTCTCTAGTGTCTTAATCAAGACTTTGTGTCCCTAGTGATGGCTGGGCCGTTCCAGTGAATGGTGACGTTTCCACTGGATGAGCCACGCCTCCAGGCATGCGCACGTCCAAATGCTTAACATCAGGATAATGGCAATATGTTAAACATCAGTGTATGGTGCTGTGTCTACAGCCCCACCTAAAAACACTCCTGCAGCCATAGTAATGGATGGATGGAGTCATACTTGATCTTCACTAGCTTTTATCATATTGTCCAGTGCCAAAAAAATCCCAAATATGCCTACTCTGATCTGCAGACTCTGACAACCATCCACTGGTGCCAAAACATCACTGCCAAATGCCCCCCAGTTGTCTTTATGGCTCCCTATTTCTGAAGAGATCTGAAAAAAACAAAAACAAAAGGAAAATAGCCGCGGGATAGACAAAGTGGCTCCTCTGACTGTCCTACCTGCCGATAGATAGCAGTAGGAGGGGACAGATAGGCAGGTAAAATGACAGCAGAATTATACAAGTGACACTAGAGTTAATGAAGGCTGATGAATGCTAGGTATAACTGTAGCCACAGGGGGGACTGTGTTGAAAGATGATCAAACCAGTGTCTGTCTAATCAGTGAAAATGCCCTTGGTTCAGTCAAAGCCGACAGCGGGCAGCATTGGGGAGGGGCTGGCACTGACATCCGTCAGATCACACTGCCTCAAATAGAGGGGAAAGTCATACCGTACTGGATAAGCACAGTGGAGCAGTTTTGAACTCATTTTATCATCCTTATAAAGCGCTGTTCGCTCTACGGCCGTTTGACGTCAGAGGTCCGCATGTGTGTTTTGTGTGTGTGCACTTTATGTGATAATGTTTCCAGAGAGAGAGAGAGAGAGAGACAAAAATAGGATGCACTTTTCATTGAAAGCCCAATCCAATTGTTTAACAATGTCATCTGTAGATATACGCACTGGGAAGAGACCCAGGCACATCATGAAAAAATAAGCTTTTTCTGACTCATTCTAACTGAAATACAAGTCTCTTTAACACAACATTTTATAAGATGTAAACAGGCTTTTCATTATAACTCATGTTTATTTGTCACATAGCCTACTTGTAGTTCTTTCACCAAAATTTCTGGTGAGCAGTTTCAAATTCTTCATATTGATTTATGTGTCTCTTTTTTTGTGTTATTAGTAACAGTAAGAAGTGTTAGTAATCCAGGATCTACGTCCTTTGGATATAATCTAAAAGAGTAAGAAAGTTATACACAAGCAACATTCAGTCCAAATTTCAACCATGTTAAACAAAGTTGTCACAAATTTGAATAGTATATGTTTTGCATTTCTCAACCCAACAGAGTTAGCTGGTAGTCCTGTATTTTTGGATTATATTCACTCATTCATTCAATCGTTCATTTAATCTTTTTTGACTCCTGGACCTTCAGTGTAATGCCATTACACTGTCACGTTTTTTTCTGAGTCCATATCATGACCTTAGCGTTCGCTGCAGTGCACCTGTACCCGGGACAGGACGTCGGTGTGAAGGTCACCATTTTGGCCTGCAGGACATTCTATTCCCTAGAACAGAGAGGAGAGGAGCTGCAGTGGCAGCCTCTAATCCTCTTTAATTTGTTTTCAGATGGGGCTTTGGAATACCAGCCTGCTCCCTAAGCAGAGATCACATAAGAACGTGGGCTGGGACAGCTGTCTCCTCTTCTGGTGGTTTTTAATACAGGTCCGCTCACCCCCCCACCCCCCACCCCCACACACACACACCCCACCCCCTCCGCCCCACCCTGCAATGAATAATTCTGGTGCTGAGCTGAGTAGTTACTTTATGTGGATTTTAGAACGAACAAAATGGGATGCAATTCCACATAGTACAAAAGCATGGTAGTGCCAGTGTGGCTGTGTCGGGAAAAAAATCGAAAATGAGAGTGGGGGTGGGGGTTTGGGGCATGTGCGTTGTTTTTTTCTTTATCAGCAGTCATGTGGCCTCCTCCTCAGCTCTCCTCACAAAACAAAGCTTGTAATTGGGTTTGGGTGTGTCCCCTTTCTCCTTTGTTCGACGGCAAAGGTTGAATTAGAAATGGGGAGCAAAAAAAAAAAAAAGATACTTTGCTTTCCTCACCAACATGCCTGTGTACCTTGATAGAGGTGATTTGTATCAATGAGTCGAGGACTGTGCTATCTTCTCTCTGCCATTCAATTTTTTCCCCCGCGATGTGGGTAAGAAGAAGGCATAATTCTATTGAAGTGATGAAGCACATCTTGAGAGACAGAGGGGGTTTAAAAGCTGCTGAAACAAAGCATGCAGGCAGTAGGTTGGCAATGCAGGCAGGGGGCTGGCAGTCTTTTAATCCTCACCGCAGTGCTGATAAATCGGCATGCGAGTTTCATTTTTATCCCCCCTTACCAGTTTGCTTGGCTCTTGAGTGATGAACAAACCCCCACTTGCCTTTGAGGCCTTTTGATGTAATATCCAACCACGGATTACGCCCTCTGCACTGGGCCAGATTGGTGCTGAGGCGCTGGGCTAACAGGTGGACGGGCGCGGGGTCTGGTTAGCTGTCAGGGAGACACGCAGAGGAGTCGGATCACTGAGGAGAGGACAGCAGCTCAAAGTCCAGTCAGAATGTTTCAGTGCTACTACACAACTAGACGATTCTCCACGCTCCGGCCCTGGTAATTGGACTATAGCCAGGTGCTTGCTGGGATCGCCACCCCTCACCCCCTCACCTCACAAACGCACACACACATAGACACACTCACAGTACCGTCACCACCGCAAAAAAACGCAGACGCACACACAAAGATAAAAAAAAAAGAAAAGAAAATCTATAGAGCTTGAACCCTGTCTGACCTGGGTACAGTAGACAGAAAAGGAGGAGACGTTAGACAAGGTGTCATTATAGTTTAGGTTTGTGACAATAAGCACTTTGATCGCTCTTGGTGTCCCGTGAACACCACACCGCACTGTGAAATACTCAAAACTATTATGCATTTTTAAGCCGCTCTTTGTGCTCTCTGCTATGCATATGATATATTCTTTAATGCTTCTGCTATTCCTAGATTTTTCTTTTATCATCAATACTCTACCTGAGCATTGGAAGATCCTGAGCATCATGTTATGTGCTGTTAGAATGGAATATCACAAATAGCAGAATGACTTCTTTTGAGAGGCACTAAAACAGCTAAAAGTCACACAGCTAAAAGTGCTGTGTAATTTGTTCTGTGGGTTTTCTCTCTCTCTCTCTCTCTCTCTCTCACTGATTCTTTCTCCCTTTCTTCCACTAATTTTATAAATTGATCCCTGCGGCCCTAAACTGTATCATGATTTTGTAGGCATAGATTGGAGATTATGCGCTCCATTTCTTCATTGCGTCATGCACAACATGACTCCTCTGTCCTTAAATGAAGTTACCAAGAGGTCCTGGTGATTGAGACAGATTCTTATTTTTGTGTCTTGTGTACCATTGTCTCAGTTGGAGAGGGGGAAATATGCAGCGCCGTAAGCAAAAAGATGAGGATACAACTCCAGGGAGAGTCCTTTTGAAGGCCACTAGAGTTAATAGAAATGCATTATACAATAACAGAGATGAGCCGGGCTACCTCCACAACACTGTAGGTTGTGTTTTCCAGCCAAACTCAATACACTTTAAAGTCGATCTCTTAATTGAGGTCACTTTGCCAATACTTTTCTTCCATTTTTTTTTTTTTTTTTGACACATCAAGGCAAAATGGATCTACTCTTTTTAGCCTCAGCAGTAAAAGGGTTTGTGTAAAGAAGCTACCTGTGTGTTTGTGATGGGTGACGTGCTTCAGTGAGGCATAAGAGAGGAGGAAACAAGAACACACCAGTGCAAAGATGTTGGGAACAGTCTCTGAAAGAGGGCTGCCTCCCCTCCATGAAATGGCCTTCTTGTAACGGCAGCAATTCCGCTATGATAAATTGACTCTGCAGTTTATGTTCCCTGTATGCTGCATGCGTTCCTCAAATCTACCCGTTTGACATTCAGAATGGCCATTTCTCCACACTGCCCCCGTCTCCTCCCTCATTTCCTGCCATTGCTCATGACCTGTGGTGATGCGGGGATCTACAGATTGAATTCACAAACAGTGATTGATATCCTAGTGAGTCTCTGTCTCTGGGTTACCGGGACAACTTGCTCCCTTGGTAACAGCAACATGACTTCTTTGAGGCCTTTATTTATATGGCGCCCAGGTCCTGTTTACCTTATTAAAAACAGATTGGAATATCTATTTCCTAGGCTCTGTGACATTTTATTCCTCTGAACTCTGGCTTTATTTGTTTGATGTGGATTTATTTTCCGGGGGTTATATTTAGACTAAGTAATAGCAAATACAAACATACCGTACTGCCAGGCAGCTTTTTGGAAAAGCCTCAGATCATTACTTTGTAAACAAGGTTTAAATAAACCTTAACCTAAGAATTTTCTTTGAATCCTTTTACCTCAAGGGTCACCTCCATATTTTGAGCTACTTCAAGTTTACACATAAAGTGTATGATTAATTCTTAAACATTGGGACACAAAAAATCCAAATAAAACAAACTCCCAAGGAAGTGTGGGTGTTACAGAGTCCACATTGTGACCGTTTCATTTAGGCTATTCAGGGTCTTTTATGTAAGATTTGTAAGCTTGGCCAATTGAAATATTTAACAAAGAGAGTGTGCAAATGTAAATTGCATTGTGTTCTGGCCTTGGGAAAGTTTTTGCTTGCTATCACAACTTGTATGCCAAGTTTTAGGCCAACAGGCCAAAGATGTCAGCCTCATTCGAAAACGTTCTTTTGAATATTTCCATCAGAATGTTAAGGTCGCTGTCACACTGATCTGCCAGAATTATTGACAGATAGATTTCTGTCCGTGTGGCTGTTTTGGAACATCAACATGGTGGGAGAGGAAGAAGTACAGTAGCCTAGCTTTGCTCATAATGGTGCTACTTCATAGAACAGACTACGCATTATAAATTAAATAAGAAACTGACCTGGAAAACCTACAGTCATCCCAACGTTATACCAGGCTTTCTCCATTTTATCTTTGTTTTGGTTGGACCGTTGTGTCTGTGATCGCCACTATTTTTTCCAAAACAAGCGTAGGAACGCCTCTGATTGGCTAAACGGATGGGGACGAATCCGTTCATCCAGAAACTGAGTTGAACTCTCTGTCCGTCAAAACAGATGGAAATCTGACAGATGGACGCGTCATCAGTCCTGTCCGGACAACAGACAGCCGTCATTGAAAATGAACTGAAATGAACGGACTCGGACAGACACATCGGATCAGTGTGGCCGCAGCCTTAGACCTAAGTTCCCTTGGACAGTGTTCTCCTAATGAGAACCCATGTGCATTGTAGCAGAGACTGTTATTTCCAGGAATTATAGCAAGGAATAGTACAAAACAGAAAATTGGAAAATGCTGTTTGAAAGATTTTTTTTTTCAGGTTTTGAGGCGGTTTTCGGAAAGATTTTATTTTTCTATAGCAGGTCTCCAATTCGTTTTGCAAGCAAACAACTTCAAGGTTAATAGATGCAGCTGTTTTGCTAGCTGCAGATAAGCTAGCTAGATAGAGCAGCTGTTTGTAAAAGTCATTATTACCACCTACTAGTCATTCACCAAGTGTTGCTCTCTATTATCCAAATAGCTGTGATCAGACTTTAAAAGGAACAGTTCACGCAAAAATAAAATTCTGTCATTGTCTACTCACCCTCATGTTTGTCAAAACTCCACTGCAGTTCATATGACCACCAAACTCTCAGTTAGCCGCTGGGATTCCATCTCATCGTCCTCCAACAGTTGAAGTGAACAGGGTCTTACGGCTCAGCTACACCAGGTGTGTTTCTGTCCAAAGTTGGATCAGATACACAGCCATTTACTTCAATGCAGCTGCTCCACTAGCCACTGACTGAAATCGGAGCCGCAACTCTGAAGAGCCACATGCCTTCTATTTTTGTTGGACAACGCAGCAGTCTGTTGTGTAGCGATATAAATGTATAAATGCCAAGATTTTGCTTATTATAGTCATTCACCATTTCAGTAAACAAAATAGAGTATACATGAACCAAGGTCACTTAAATAAATGTTGGAGATGAGGTTATCTATGAAGCCTTCTGTTTGGCTACAGTACGCCTACACTCTCATAAAAAAGGGACATAAGTACTCCTATAGGGTACATATGTTCCTCATGGTACAACTTGAGTTGTTTATGGAAAAATAAGCAAAACTAGATTGTGTTCACTTACACATAGGTAAAATGTAGATAGGCGCAACACAACCGGCAGACTGGAAGATGGAACAAGAACGGACCTGGTGTAGCAGCTTATAATGCCGTGCTGCAACTGGGTGGCAACAAGTTCAGGTACGCAAATGTTACGTATGCGGTGTAGTTTAGCCATTACTTAGCCTTCCAAAAAGGGCATAAAATGACCATCAAATTTGTTTTAACAACTTGTGCAGCATAATCCAAGTGTTTCGTAGCCAAACAATTGCACTGTCAGTCCAAAAGACCTATATGTACCTCATTATCTCACTGACAGTCCCTTGTTTTTGAAAGTGTGAACGGTTGTATGCTTTGTCATGTCACCCTACAGCGCTCTGCCAGAAGCCTTTGCTCACTTGCTGTGCTGTGTGTGTCGCCCCCCCCCGCCTCAATTGGAGGTGCAAGACACGCCACAGATCTCTAAACACACAGGCCTCGTTCTCTTCAACCGCGTGGGCGAGTGCTGAGATGTAACTCGCTGTGTGTTTGGGGGTTGTAAGAACTTCAATGGAGGTTTGACTGACATGGGGGTAGGCAGATAATGAATGACACTACAAATCTGCTCTGTGAGTAGATGATTTGCATTTGCAAAAGTGTTACTGTAAGGCCATAAAGGGGCCCGAGAGTTGGGGGAGAAATCTGTTTTAAAACTTCTTATCATGTCTGAACACATTTCTACCATTTCACTGAATAATATCTTTCACATACTTGTAGATGCATGAGTTTTTGAGATGCAGCCGTCTTGAACCCCCCAAATTGTATCAGCAGAAATTGGTTGATCTCTCCCCAAAATATTGAGATTGGGAGCCAAACAACATTGATAACAATCATTTCCAACTGCAGTAACAAAGCTAGCATGGCAGATGGTGCTATGTTTACCTATAGCAGGAGTAATGCAGGTTTGCATATCCTATTGAATATCTTTTTAAAAAAATGACAAATACATGTTATGTGATTAACCTGGTCACGAGATTGACTGTGTTACTTGACTGTGATACCAGCTACATTTTTTGTGTTGCTATGATAATGGACATCACTGTAGCCAGTAAGGCAGATCTGATCTGACTCATTGATGGAGGGAAACATCTTTAACTTTACTGGCTTATCTAAAAGGGACACAGATAATACTGATAACTATTATTATGTGAATTACAGCATGCAATACCCTCTACATCTGGGTTATTTGCAGCGCCAGTACCTTTGTGTGTATTGAGCCAAAAGAATGCTGAGATGAGCAAGACACAGCTGTAAGAGCTTCTACAATCATAAACTTTTCAACAAAGATGATGCAAATAAGGTTACTTATTATAGCAATGCAATGAAAGGCATATTTTTTGTTTAGTTTCAAAAAGGTACTGGTTTAATGTAGTAATGTTACTAGTTTTTGTGTTTGTTTTATTTTTACTTTCCCAACATATTTTTCTGTCCCTTTTCTCACATGGTGGATTATCTCATTTTGGTGTGATCAACAAGTTCTAAGTTACTTTCGATAGGCTGCCATGTCAAAAACTTTGTTCTCTTTGTTTCAGAAGTTTTCTTTTTCATCCACTGCACCAAAATTGCTTTGAAAAATGTACCACCTATCAATTTGTTGGGTCTAAACTGTGTTCCATATTGTCAGTGTTTGATTTCTCTTAACTCCCACGTTTAGAGCAAGCTATTTTTTTCTCTTTGTCTACATAGAGTCCAGAAATATAAATAAGCACATGTGCATGGCTAAACCCCCACATTGATTATATTAGGCCTTATAGTTTGGCGTGCCGCTGGTGTCTGCCAGGTCTCCAGAGGAAACACAAAGGCTAATGGCACATTTGTCCCTGCACATGCAAAAAATCCTTTCTGGGTAATCCAAACTAGACACTGCTGCTTGTGTCATTTTCCCTGATGGTTTGGACATGGAAGGTCTGGTGCTCCTTTTCCCTGGGGAGTGCTTGCACGCCACACCAGTGGTCGTCCTCTGTCTCTCTCTGGGAATACATCATGCAAGCCTAATGTTGCTGTTGCTAGACCAAAACCTTGTATTTCCAAAAAGCGAGGTTTTCAGTGATTAAGAAAAGAAAAATGCTTGTTTTATTGATGCTCGTACATTTTCTGAAATTATTGGATGGGTTTTTAACAGGATTCATGGTCCCAAGGGTCATGAAACTCACTCAACAAAATAAATTACCAATTTCAATTCAAGTAAGAAAAATTTCAAGTTTCAAGGTTTTTACTTGCCAGCAGTGGCGCTAGGGTTGCCAGATTTATATCTTGGTAAAACTGGCCATTGTGCACGTACACATAAGGAGCTCTAACCTAAATGTAATTCAGTGTTATCAGTATCATTCAGTGACAATACTATACTTTCTATGCCTGTTCATTATTACATTTGATATTGAATTTATTGATAACCTCTAGAGAATTTGCATTCCTGTGTGATTTCACTGAAACAGTCGGCCTATACACTCATCCTCAGGCAGAGCACTTATAGTCATATCCCTCCTGTGGGGCAAAATCAAAGTGAGCACAGTAAGCACTGTCAATAAACTAAGATGGACAAATGTTCCTTAGCCAACTAAAAATAGTGAGAATAGAAAATCACAAAAAAGGAAGAAAAAATTAAATCTATGACCAAATGTGATTCCTTTTATGCCGGCCTTATTGAGCTGCAAGTGTGTCCACACAGCTTAATCCAGAGCTGACATTTTTATAAATTACTTATTGGTTTGGGGAAGAGTAAAATATGTATATTCCCCTCTAAACACTCCTTGTACCTGATGTCATTAGATGTGCATGTGCCCCAAGCACAAATGTTGGCCATATTTGATTTGGCCACACAGTTTAAATGCAAATGTTACAATGTGACTCATTCATTATGATGGGGCCATTTTGGCATCATTTACAGGCCCAAAATAGTGCGGACTGCATTTTTGATGGCAGGTGCCAATCACTGTCGTTAGGGTTCTTTCATTCTTCATTAACTGTACAGTGAGAGCAATCCTTAAACTTACATCATTACCTTGTTCGTTCTGGGCATTGTGCAACACAATAAAAGGCACAGTGGCGGTCAATGGCATAGGCCTTTGTCTAGGGCGGCAGCTGGCCAGGGGCAGCAGAGCACTGTTTTATTTATTATCATATTATTAATTTCAAAGTACTTCCCTTCCCCTCGCTCATGCCGTGTGTCCCATCAACTGTGCCAGCCTCCTCCTCCCACTCGGCGCTGCCTGCTGTACCCACAGGAGTGCTCAACACTAGCGTGCGATGTGCCACACAGGCACTCTTCTACCAATCCTTGTCCCTTTCCCAAATGGTTCCCGACCCACTGCCACTTCACCACCGAGTGTCACTCCAGATGAAGTCACACTCGGAGCTGTGAAGGGCCCTCCTTACTAAGGGGTAGGGTATAAATGAACCGGTAACTGTGGGACCTCCACACCATCCACCGGAAGCGGGAAGCAGCCGTTACCATGGCTACCGATGGACACCTTGCTCGCCCAGCTGTGGATATCAATTGCTTAGTCTTGCCAACTGTCCCTTCAAAGGCATGATATCAACAAACAAACAAACAAAAAAAAGAAAATGTGTGTTCTTTCAACTGATGCATGCATATATGAGTAGAAGTTACTTAAGAGCCACAGTAATTGCTTCCTTTAGACAGTTCTAACGTGAAAGTTAGGATTAAAATTATTATTAGGCTATCATTGTTATTAACCACACATCCATGATTTTGTTTAAAGTCATTTTGTTAAGGGCAAGGAAAAGGCTACAAAGCCTGGTTACCTATGTGCATTACAAGAAATAGGCCTATACATGACAAAATCATTTTTACTTGGAACATTTGTAAGATGCTTCCTCCATGCGTTTTTGCCGTTGCACTTCCGTCATGGTAGGGGTAGTGGTGTACTGCAAGTCAGCATCGATGCACACTCGCTGGTGGAGGCTTCTATGGTCCACTTCCCCTCCCCACTAACTGGTTTGGGATGCCCTTCAGTATGGCGAATGCTTCACATGAACGCGCAAACGGAGGCAGAGTGGATAGGGTGAGGGAGTAGGGGATTTATTGAGACAGAGCCCTTATTGCTCCTCAGGATGGCCTCACTCAAGTCCTCATTCAGTCAGCGGCCAAGCGCTTCGGAGAGTGACAGGTCTGAGAGCAAGGTAACCCAGTGTTGATTTTCTTCAAGAAGAAAAGGAGGCTTAGATGCCCAACCACAGGCTGCACAATCTGCAACCACACATACTAGTGTTTCTTTTGCGTTTTCAACTGTTTGCTTACTCAGTAAAATCGAGTAAACCTCTGATTAAAAGTCGCAAAAGTCGCATTATTTAAAAGTTGTTTAATAAAAACCACAAAAAGGAAAAAAAGTTATATCAAAAGTCATCAGAACACAACATGCAAGCAAGTAACCAAATGTGGCCTCTCAATCTAAGCCTGTTGAAGCCTCTTCAAGATCTTGCCTGGGGCACCAAATATGCCACGACCACCACTGGAAAGGCAGCAGATCAGAAGACAAATAGCTTAATTAGCCGGCTCGTTTTTATTGAGGGGAGTGAGCTTATACCTACTTTACAAGTGTAGTAAACAGAGAGAGAGAGAGATTCATGTATCTCCATGCAGGGCTGATGTTAACATAGCCTATTCAACAGAATAAAACACACACATCCACGTGGGGTGAAATGGTCACTTGTGATTGGTGGAGATTACCCCTTGCTCTAGTCACGAGTCTTATCAAAATCTTTAGCTTGTCAACGCAACGAAATACCCAACCACGATAGGGAAAATATCGGCAGGGCTAGAATTTGTGGAATATTATTTACAGAATGATTTTGACCGGACATTTAAACATCCAGTCGACACTTCTGACCAGACCCGCACAATACAACTGAAAACCGGACAGCCCGGTTGAAAACCAGGCGTCTGGCAACCTGAAGTGCTGCGCTAATACAGGCACAGAAAAGGGAGGGAGGGATATGGAGGGATAAGAGGCTTCATTGCTCTATACTTGGCCAGCTAGCTGTGGAAATGGCATACACACCACTGCATCTAACCAACTCCGTGTGGGAAGTCTGGCTGCATTTCCTTGTTGGCCCCAACTCTTCCCACCGATGACGCGATAATTCCACATGCCTAAGGCCCTTCGGAATGAGGACCTGCTGATAGGGGTTTCTCATGATTGCTATCCACTATTGCAGCATGGGCTTGTGGGAGGACGGTGGATTACAACGGACGGGCGCTGACACTCTCGAAGCTGAAGCATGTCATTAAACAGTAAATCACTCTGATTGAAAAACGCATCAGCTCCCAGCATCCCGTTTACAAAAGAAGACCTGCTCCACAGGCACAGATTGTGTTCTTCAGCAGCATAAATCAACGCCAGTCATACCGATTCTCCTTCCACAAAGCACTTCTGAGCTCAGCTTTCCTGTATAGGCCTACAGTTACAAATCATTACCTCAGATGTCTTTGGAGAGAACATTCTTCACCACAAAATTCATTCATCCTCAGTGATTGTCAACATCATTAGACTTTTACAAGTTGTTTGAGGCCGAGAGTGATTCAACACTACTACTACTAATAATGCCTTTATTTGTGTAGCACGTTTTGTGCAGCAAATGTAGCTGAGTTCTTTACACTCAGAAATATGAAAGTGTATCAATCAAAAACCAAGACTCACTTGGAGTCTTAGGATACCAAAATACATATTTAATACTAGCCATTGGTCTGTCTGAACAAGAGGGAGACAAAGAAAGAGAGAGAATGATCATTTCAAGCACAAAAACATAATGCATTTGTTGATTTTTATGTATTATTGTTGAATATATAAATAATAAATGTTGCATATTAGGGTTTGCTGGTAGAAAATAATGTCTTTATTTCTGATCCAACCATAAATTAAAATTGAAGTGCATTTTATTCCTAGATTTACAAACAATTTAACAAAGTTTGTACACAACACAGTTGTTAAAGTAAATGGGGGTAAATGTACACATTTACTGGTGGTTAATGTGTACATCTCTTTGTAAAGGTACACATACAAACAGGGCATTTACAAACAGATTGGAATTTGACTTTACTAATATTTCATGGAGGCAGAAATAATCTCATTGTTGAGTTAAACCTCAGTGGGTGGAGCCAAAGAACCACAGGTTTTCTGGCTAAGTGGTCTTGCATAGCCACACCTGTGGCTCAACTGATGGAGGTCTGGAGAAATTTAAACAGGGCAAAACAAATTGGCAGCGACGCCATGGGCTGTTGTCATCCAGGGGCTTGTATAATAATAATCCTTTTTCAAACTCAGAGCCAACCAATCAATGCTGCCTTTGTGTAACTCAAACTCAAATCTGTCATTTACATCTGTACATTTCCCAGTTATGGAGGTGGAAAACGCAAATTACATTGATGCAAGGCTCTTTCACATTCCTTGAGTCACCTGCTGATCAATCGTACATGGCATGTACGTGACTGTGCATCATGTGTGCCCTCCACAGCACTACAGATATACATCTGAAGGTCCTTTGAAGAAAAATTAAATTAGATTAGTATAGCAATTTCCCAATGCTTTGACAAGGTGCTTTAATGGCTCATAATCTTGATATCAAGGTCTTCACCTTTGAGAGCCCAGAAAGCTCTAAGCTCACTATTCCGCAAATGACTGAAAACTATAAGAGATCAATTATTCTGTCAAAAGAAAGTGACCATTAAAGATCAGGTAGTTACTGATGTTCGTGACGTTCTTTATACCGAGTACTTAACAAAACGTGGTTCTAGGGCCATTAGCCAAAAATATGATGAAGGATTTTATTTTTACCTCCTGAAAAATCCTATTTTCTTTATTCACTTTAATTTATCTACATTATATTCTGCGGGATAAAAAAGGATGAGGCAGTCAAGGTGTTTCTGTGATCCCCTGTCTGGCTTTTCAAGAGTTTTAATTGCCACTAAGTTACTCACTTAGTGAATCATTTTAGTGGGAATAGTCTGAAAAGATATATTACATACTCCATTTACATAATCTATACCCTGTCTGCCGTAGGCTCTGGAATTTTAATTTTTCAGAGGGGACCTACATTGACTAAATGCTGAGATTGTAAGTAGAGGTTATTGCGGCAAAACCTGCAAAGTATTAGTATGTCCACCACACCTTTTCCTTAGAGTCTCTCCTCCCATCAACTGCACATCACTCGCTTACTTTCCTTAAGCTCCTGCCTCCAAATCAGCCACACCTAGCATTAACAGTGCTTTGATTAGCTGCATTTATTGATTACTCCTGTATCCCTGGATATCTCCAGATACCCTAAAGGTCCACACTGCAGAACTTTGATAATGCACAAAGTTACTTACATGTTATATGTATATGCATAAGTAATTGTATGCATGTGTGCCATAAAAAAATGAAAACCTTAAAATTTGAAAGTTGAAAGGTATGAAACAAGAACAAATATATATGTCAGTACAACATACATACAACATTAGAACAGCGGTATCCTGTCTTTTTATACTAAAAATGATTCTACATAAAACACTACATTTATTATCTGTCCATGCAATCCCTTTTTGAAACAAAAGGGAGCTATTTTTTTCCACACATTTTCCCTTACTGGGAATGATAATGCTTAAATGTGTCTCAGACACTACAAATCAGCTCTGTTTGTTTACACTGCTTAGAGGCAGAGAAGAGGAAGAGAGCCGAGAAACTCAGCCATCCATTTTTCTCATACAGTCAGTTGCACTGACATCTAAGCAAAGGTAGGCCATAGCCATAAATCACACAGCACAATAACAGGGACATTTTGGGCCGGTCCATCATTGGCTGTGTTTTGTTTTCTCATTGCATCTTGGCAAATTGCTGTTATTAATGGGAGAAAGCATAGTTTGCAGCCCTCATTAGATGTTGTTCCAACAGCGCCTCTGATGGATTAAGACAAGCCGGAGGCCTAGTCTGCCTCTACAACCAGCTAATATGAGCCAATTAAATGCCATGCACTCTCTAGCCACTCCACACTGGCTTATGTGCTCTTACAATGATAACTGAGTATTCTGCTTCATTGCACAAAGGATTTTAGTTTCAAGACATACACGCAGACACAGAATCGTATGCTAATTTTTACTGGTCACTTTCCAATGATAATACATTATGTCATTGGTTTCTAGGATGGAGCTGAACCTTTGTCTTTGGAAGCAACTTTTAAATCTTCATCACCATGTTTAGAAAAATCTCTATCCACTATGGCCTGGAATTGGAGCCAGTCTCAGCACAGGCTCTACTTGTTTCCGCCCCTGATATGAGAGTCACACCGGTTTATCTGCTGTGTTCGGGAGCGTGGCTTTTGAAGGTAATATCAGCCTTGCAGAACTTCTGATTCATGCAGAGGGAGCTTGTGGGCAGGTGGCTGTGAGTAGCCTACAATATAAATGTATCAGGTCGGCTTCCTTCAAATGCAGGGCTTATAACACAGGAAGGATCGATATTGTGCTGTGCTAGCATTAAAACAGAATGTAAGCCTCGCTGTTGAATTTAAGCCCAGCTAAATCTAAAGTGCTCACAGTGCCAGACATACCTTGTTGGAGCTTACTGGATATATCCAGCCCAACACTTAAGACATATTTCTCAAAATATAACTCAAAATGTTATCTATCAATTAAATACACAGTAATGCATAATGCTGTGAATGTTAAAAAATGCTAGAAGAAAGTTTTTTTTACTCGGTCTTCCATACTGTACATAGATACATAAAAAGACTGCTTTATAATTTGTAGATTGCTCTTTTCATTGACTCAAAGGGGAAGCAATTACCTGCTGAGTATAAACGTTCTGCCATCCACCCTCAAGCACAGGTTGTAGTGAAGTGTACTTAACGACTTTCATCGTCCATACAGCATCGTTACCTGTATATTCAGAGTCACTGGCTATCCTCAAGCTGTTGGCGGGTCTGTTTGTGTTCATTTCATTATAGGCCACGATGTCGCTAACAGCGGCAAACATTACCGCGGTAAAGATAGCATGATATTTGATATTTGTTTGACATTCAAATTCAAACAGAGGATTTCACAAGACTACGTCTAGATAAAAAAACCTACTGTACTTAGACTGGTCCAACCTGGGCTAAATTGTCAGTAAGAGCCTAAAGATTGTTTTAAACCCCTTTCTAGATTTGTGAAACTTTTTATCTATTTGTGAACACAGAGTAAAGGCTGGTTTCACTGTTTTTTCTCTATACACACAATAAAAGATATGGTCTAGATCAAAAGCTACTGTATTTAGATTGGTCCAACCTGGGCTAAATTGTAAATGAGTCCCTAAAGATCATTTAAGACCCTTTTCCAGATTTGTGAACAAAATTAGTAAGTGTTATATATCACACCGTTCTTCTCGATCTCCTCTACCCGAGAAACGACTAACCGTTACCCAGTTTGTTACAGTTGAAAATGACCCCTAGTGGCAGCACTCAGCCACAGCATGGATCATTTTCATCATTTCATCATTTCATTTCATCATTCAGGGTCATTTTCAACTGTAACAAACTGGGTAACGGTTCTAGCTAACCAATTTTGAGAGTCGTTTCTCGGGTAGAGGAGATCGAGAAGAACAGTGTGATATATAACACTTACTAATTTTGTTCACAAATCTGGAAAAGGGTCTTAAATGATCTTTAGGGACTCATTTACAATTTAGCCCAGGTTGGACCAGACTAAATACAGTAGTTTTTGATCTAGACAATATATTTTAATGTGTATAGAGAAAAAAACAGTGAAATCAGCCTTTACTCTGTGTTCACAAATAGATAAAAAGTTTCACAAATCTGGAAAAGGGTCTTAAATGATCTTCAGGGACTCATTTACAAGTTAGCCCAGGTTGGGCAAGTCTAAATACAGTAGTTTTTGATCTAGACCATATCTTTTCTTGTGTGTATTGAGAAAAAACAGTGAAATCAGCCTTTACTCTGTTTTCACAAATAGATAAAAAGTTTCACAAATCTGGAAAAGGGTTTAAAACAATCTTTAGGCTCTCACTGACAATTTAGCCCAGGTTGGACCAGTCTAAATACAGTAGTTTTTGATCTAGACCATATATTTTCTTGTGTGTATAGAGAAAAAAACAGTGAAATCAGCCTTTACTCTGTTTTCACAAATAGATAAAAAGGTTCACAAATCTGGAAAGGGGTTTAAAACAATCTTTAGGCTATCACTGACAGTTTAGCCCAGGTTGGACTTGTGAAATCCTCTGTTTGAATTTGAATGTCAAACGAATATCAAATATCATGCTATCTTTACCGCGGTGCAAAACATTAACCAAAACAGCGCTGTAGCGTTTTACAGTTACTGATATACAGTATATGTTGGAATCACGATAAGAATTATGCTGTACGTTTTTCTTTTAATTGACGGAAGGAAACATCTTGATCGGTTAGATACAATAATAACCTGCCTCACTGGAGTGGGCCTTATTGTTTTTGACAGACTGCACAGCACATTTTCCAGTGTTAATAAGTGTTGATTTTTCAGTGCCAATTATTTTGAGCTAATAAGTATTGATTGGAGAGTTGTTTGTCTACTGATAGAGCTGATATGGCTTTGGGGTGGGTGTTCAAAACTATCAAAAGTGTGAAATTATCTCTGATTGGTATGGACCAATATAAACTGTTGCATAGTGTTGATTTTTTACACTGTCTGAGTGAAATTAACACCGACGGTTTTGCTGTGTGTATATGGCCTATATTAGCCTGTGTTTTAACGAGGGCATCAAGCATAACAAGAGATATTGCTTAGTTGGAACACTTTCAATGGAGAATTGGCAAATAAAATGTGTCTAATTTATGAAGTCATTTGGACGGCATTCGATGGATATTGAATTGCGTGGGAATCATGCCCTCATGTCTTAGAATATGCAGCCTGCAACTGCTCCAGTTTCTCGTAGGGATTATTTGAAATGTGAACTTCCCTGGCACGAGTGCATAACCCATGTAATTTGCTCTTTTAAAAATTCCTCATCCCTCCCCACACGCTCAGAAGCATTTTTCTGTCATTGGCTATGCTACATTTTCCTCTGTGCCACATAGTCAATGAATTGTTCACAATTAATCCCTGCAACCACCCAAGAAGGCCACTAGCTTCTTATAGACTATACTTTGGCTTTATTGTCTGGGTAATGCACCTTAAATATTAGCGATGTTATATGCCATTCTGATGCATCTGTTTTTACATTACACGTTTCAAGATCTGCGCATGGCAGTGGATAGAGAATGTAGAATTATAACTTCCATTCCTCCAAAGAATTTCAGTAGACATCTTAGTATTTTCATGTATTTACGTTAAACGCCACTGGACAGTTTATATCTTTGTGGGGTTTTGTTATTTGCAATTAGGTTTTATTTTACTCCTTATACATACATTATGTCACTTAGCAGAGGTATGGTACACCCTTTCCCTTCGTGAGTGACACTGTATCCCACTGAATCAGCTGACATTTCTTTTTCCTGTAATGTGCATATATTGCAACCACCTTTCAGGAGAACTCACAGAGAGACATTTATGAGCTCAGGCTGCTCCTCTTGTGGGTTCGTAGTAAGTGGTTGGGATTTTCTCTAAGAGCATCAGCTCTGTGTTAATGACATGCAGTCTCCGGAAAGGTTTATCCATTCAATTTGACTCTAGAGAGAAGATCTCTTCTGTCTGCTGATTAAATTAAGATTCTGTAATAAGCATATCTAGGTGCACTGACACGAGAGACACTCACGTTGATCTGTGTCTCCCAAAGCAGAGACCCAAGACTATCAGATTTTAAAGGCAAGTACCACTGAATTTTAGCATTGAAATATGTATTTTCCCTATGTTACATGGCGGCACAGTTTATGCTAGTGAACAGTCACTTCTTTTCTGCCCTTCCCTGTAATTTGTTATATCACACCAATGCACAGCTATATAGAGGCTCATTTGCAAAAAAAAAGTTGACTGTGATTGTGTTTGTTTTACATTTATACTTTTGAACTGTTTAGCAGTATTTTTGTAATACAGGTAACAAACAAATGCGTGAAGATAGTGACACATTTTTCTATTCATTGTCAGGGGAGTGGCTATGGGCTGCACAGCTTTCTGACATATCATTACATTTTGACATTACATTACACGGCATTACACCTGTCTTATGTTCATAATTGTCATTCATAATCATTGATTTGGTTTGTTCGAGGCTGTAGGAATAACATTTGAATTATTCAGTATAGAAGTATTCTCATTCCCTTGTATGTTGTCCTAAATATTATCTAAAAGCCTGGTGCTTGTGGAAATTCATACTGTTTGCCTGATGTAGCCTTAATCCATTTTTGGGGAGTGCATCAACCATGTGTAGACATGTGTAGTCGTATATATTCTTGGACAGCAGGTCTTGCAAAGGGAAACTAATCTCTTTACCCTGCTGCCATCCCACAATAACTAAAAAACAAGGTCTGCTTTGGTTCATGGTTTATAATGAATAAGAAAAACCATTCATAGCTTCGAAATGGATTTGAAACTCCTATTTATTTGTTATATGGACTAACTGTTATATAACTGCTTGTTATGTGTAACACAGCAGTGGGGTGAAAGAGGCGTTCCAGGTGTCACTATAATCAATAAGTGAATAAGTACAGTACATTGACCAATATCTGACGAATTCAGCAAATGGAAAAAGACAGAAAACAAAACAGATTGTGTAACTGTGAAGGACTTGATTTAGACGATGTGCTGCTATAAATCTGTTACAGACTGTGTCCCAACGCTTAAAGTGATAAAGTGCAAGGTCCTATTGATATATGTATATAATAACATCAAATAAAATATATATATATATATATATATATATATATTTGGCGACATCTGCGGTGCTAAGCGTTGCTGTGGTGATCACTCAATCAAGCATGTGTGTGTGTGTGTCCAGTATTGTGACGAATTTCTGTTGATGAAGTTTGAGTGTCTGTAGGTGGCGCTCTTTTCTTTGTTCAGCCATAGTGCCTATGTCACCACCCAGACTACCCAGTTCTATTTCTAATACCGACATTTATTTAAATGAAAAAGTCACAGATGATTACTGTAACATGTTTTCATTCTCATGCTTCTGTATGTAATGTATAGGCCCCATTAGCTGCCTACAACTTGCCAGGCTTTTTTAGAGTCTCACTGGGGAGGATCTATCACCACATTACATCCAGTCTAGTCGAAACCGCTCAGCCTCACACTCAACTTCAATGTCGGAGGGATGTGCCGAGAGTGACCAGAGATTAAGACCCCCGTCTCCAGACCCACTATTAGCCTTAAGACTGAATCCTGCCAGAGCTTCCTCTCCTATATCAGCCCTTCTTTGTGTCCCTTTTAACTTCCCTGCTGTCTCAGTAATGAGCACACACAAAGGAGAGCGAACTTCCCACTCTCCTTTAAAAAAAATAATGTGTGGAGAGGAGGATGTGTACGAAAAAGCATTTAGGAATCTCTACTTGGAACTACGGCTCTATAATGGGCCCTTAACATTGAATATGACTGAATTTCATCATTACATATACAGTACAATGTATTATTCCTATGCCCGAGAGCATAGGAATCACACTCACCACTGTCTCCCATTGCCAGAAACAAGAGAGAAGAAATCATCGCCTGCTTTGTTAGGTCATACTAACACTGACACATCTCCAGCAACAATGAATCAGACAAAATAAAGGAAAATATGACCATGACTGTACTGTGAGCTCATGTAGGCATAAAGATTCAGACAAACATTGAAAGTTTCCACAAAGTCAGTTTCCAATTCATTGGTAACAGGGCAGCTCCAGGCTGTGTATTGGCATTACAGATTAGAGTTTAGTTTCTCTGGTTTCTAAGAAATACTTCACATTTCACATTTTCTGATCGGGCTGCCCTTGGCTATAGGAATAACAGTACTTCCCTTTAAAACAGTACATTTAAATAAATGTTTTAACAATGAGTTTAACAATCTTTTTGATTTCAATATGCATCACTACATTCCTTGTATTCACTGAATTTGATAGGCATTTCTCCTGAAATTCCTGTCTGGAATAGTTGCAGTCTCGATGCCTTTCAATTGGCTGTGTTTTTATTCTCTTTATTGATTGAACAGGTTTATCCAAGGCCAAACAACTTCAGGCAAAATAAGATGGGGAGAGGGGGCTTAAAAAAAACTACTCAGTAAAACATGCGGTATGTGTGGGAATTCATGGAAATGGCTTGATCTGAGAAGCACTTCTATCTCACAGTATATGTTATACCTTTTCACTCTGATTTCCCACATTATGTTTCTGCTTTTTGGAATATGTCATGAATTTGAGAAAACTGAATAAATACACTGACTCAAAATAACTGCTATATAATTACAATTGTATGTGGAAATCGTGTTTACAATGGCAAGCACAGATGACAGTGGGCTAAGCTAAAGGTTAGAGAAGTGGTTGTAACTGGACTTTTGCTGGATTGAATCCCCAAACCAGATTTAAAAAAATCTGTGCAGGGGCAATGAATAAGTTACAGTCTCCCCTCCCTGAGTTACTACCATCAGAGTGCTCCTGACTGAGGTACGGCATGGTGGCTCAGTGGTTAGCACTGTTGCCTCACAGCAACAGTCCTGGGTTCGAACCCCGGTCCGTCCCAGGTCCTTTCTGTGTGGAGTTTGCATGTTCTCCCCGTGTTCGGTTGGGGTGCCGGGTGCTCCGGTTTCCTCCCACCATCAAAGACATGTATGTTAGGGTTAATACTCCTGTCAGTGCCCCTGATCAAGGCACTGGCAAAAGAACTGGAGTTGGTCCCCGGGCGCTGTACTGCGGCTGCTCACTGCTCCTAGTGTGTGTAATGGGTCAAATGCTGAGGACAAATTTCCCCACGGGGATAATAAAGTATACAAAAATACATATAATTAACCCCCAGCCACTCAAGTGGAGCTGCTCAGCGGCCACCAGCAGAAGGTTTTGTTGTACTGGGCAGCTCCCAGGTGTGAAAGTGGATAATTTCATATGCCTGAATCACGGTATAATTGCAAAAAAGAGAAAGTGGACTCAGCCAATCTTCCCTGGCTTTTAAAAAAGATGCATAGTTGAAATTCATGAATGCTTTATCGCTGTTGCCCAATTGCCCCTTTTCTATTTTGTTTCAGCAGGAGGAAAATTACCCACCAAAAAATGTGTCGTGTTCAGGCAAAGTGTTTTTTGTTTATCACAATAATAAAACTCTTCTCCGCACTTTCTTTCAGGATACTTGACAGTTACCATAGAGCCCCTGCCTCCTGTTGTCGTGGGAGAGACTGTTACTCTCAAGTGTAACTTCAAAACTGACGGAAGGCTTCGAGAGATTGTTTGGTACAGGGTGAGTAAGCCTCTCTACACTTCCAATGCCATTAAGCAGCCAATGATGTCTGTCGCATCCATTTCATTCATTTTTAACTATACTGTATACCAGAAGGTCAATGCCAATAGTCATATTGCGTGTTTATTGTTGGATTGGGAGAGCAAGCATGCTCTGTCAAACTCCAATTGTTAGAAAACGAGCTATAATTTTGGCCAGCTGTATGGGAGGCATCACTGGCTGTTGCTTGGGAACCTGATTTCTCAATCCGCTGGTCATTGCCATAATTTCTTAATAGTTCACAGCTGGCGACTCTACAGTTATTACAATCCCAGTTGGTGTATTACACTGTGATAATTAAGTTGCCGTACAGGAAAACCTCTTTATATATTCAAGATGGGATTTATATGGTTGCTGATCTGGACCATAAAAACCGATATGCCCTTATATTTTGTATGATAATGAAGATATGTAAAAAAGAAAAAAAAACCTGCACAATATTACAGTTCGCGGAGTGGGGATTTGTTTCACTTCAAGAGAGTCACTGATAAGCACTTGAATTGGAAAGAGGCAGCAGCTGCCAGTACCACATCCTAGTCCGACCATACTCTTTTGCCAAAAACTGAACAATATGTATTCTTGAGGGCTATACAAGATGTGCCATGTAAATGTGGCTTTTCACAGAGTTTTTGGTGAAGTTGGTGAGGATTGTACTAATGCGGTGCGGGTAAAGTGTGGAACCGCCCCTATCAGCCAAGGCTTTGGGTCCTTCTCAAGATGCGTTCCTGTGTGTTTGTGTCCTCCATGACGTATTTTATGTAATATCTAACAACCAAAATATGATAACAAAACAAAATAACTCAAAAGGAAGGGCAGAAAAAAGGGGCATTGGATGATGATTTGGCTCACAAGAACAAACTGGAAGCCCCAAGATTTTGAGAGATTGTGAGAATGACGCATCACGTCCAAACAGCGCTATCTATAGTCTATAGTACAGTCAGTAGGCTATAGTACAGAGAGTCGGTTGAATCAGCTGGGAAAATGAACAGCTGCGTGTCTGAATTGATGGCCCGACATCAAAGACACGGTCCAAAGACAACTTGGGAAGAAGGTTCTCCACAAGGACACAAGCATTGACTTGCCGTTCTTGGAATCCACTTTGACAAACTTTGGAATATCCTGCACAGCGGTCATGTTCTTCCTCTCCTCTAAAATCTCAGACACAGTAAAAGCTGCCAGTGTAATTGCTAAATTAGCAATTAAATTAGTTTGAAAATGTATTTAACACTGTCACAACACAACACACTTAACCCACATTAATACACAAACGTGTATAGAACCATCAGTAGCACAAACAATGGGATTAAAAGGAATAAAAGAATCCAAACAGGGCAGAGTGAAAAGAGACGGGAACACAATTGTGCCTACCATGACAACAAACTAGCTGGCTAAGGTGAAAAGAACCACAGAACTTGAGTCATTCCACTGTTTGCCATGGTAATTTTGCTAGTACAATATAAAATGGCGATCATAGAATTTCAAGGGTTAATTGTTATGATGACAACGTAAGTCAGGGCATTAAGGCTGTAAAGCATATTAGCTCTCCTCTCACCTCAGTGACTTACCATAAGTCAGTTTATACAGAAGCTAGCCCAACGGTACACATAAAAATGACCGCTGCTCCGACCATCCTGGAACATTGATTTGAATGGGAATGACCATTCTATCCATTCAAGGTCTGTGAGGGTTTTTAGCCTCCATCAACGTCTGCAGATCTCAGCTACATAGAATTTTATTGGAATCATTTTGCTTTAAGTTCATCTTGTGGTGAAATGTTGGCTGCAATGTTGATGAGGCATGGAGCTAACATCGTCTGTAATTCTCTGCAAATTATTGGTCAATTTTCATTTTAGAGCTTTTTGACTAGTGCGCTTTTAACAGTATCTGCCTGTATAAAATTGCTGTATTTCAACTGGAATTGCGCTGCACTTTCCACGGCCTATGATGCTGTTAGTGATGACTAATGTTTGCAGATTAATTTGAAGTAAGGCATCAGACCATCAGTGGTTTTCTACAGGTGCGTTATGCAGACAAAACTTGGCCAAGCACAATTAGATCAAAGAGATATGTATTGTTCTAATGCTGTGGAAAGTTTATACTTTTGCTGCCTTCCAGTGCTGCTGGAAATAAGGTACTATTGAGTTGAGCGCACATGAACGACCCCAAAAAAAGTGTTCAATGCTACTGGGAAAATCTGAATTTTCTGTGATACCTGATTTGCTGAGATGTGACATTAAGGGGGTAGAAAGCATGGAAGCTGTGTCAACAAGCGATGCTGAAAGCGAAATATTTCATTTTTATTTTAGTTTAGTTTGGCATTCTATATAAATGACAACTATTATTATTGTTATATGTTTCCATTTTCTACGGAAAACTATATGCACAGGCCGCACTCAGGACAATTCAGTTGAATATAGTCACTATTTATTTACATCTCAAGATGAATAACAGAAAAGAACAGCCAGACGTTTCAGCTCTGCTGCCTTCTTCAGTGGCTGTCTCTCAAACAAATCCAGGACCAGAGAATAAATGCCATCAGCATGCACCACCTGTAGCCAATTAGCTTCAATTACCAGTCACACCTCTCATACATCAAGCTGGACCCTGGTTAAAACATCTACTTATACCATGCTCATCACAAAAATCCAATGTGTAGGAAAATATTACAGAAATTATCATATAGAAAAACACAGAGAAATATACACAAATAAAGAAAAAAATATTTTAAAAAAATAGATATATAGAAATGTCACCAATTATAGTCAACAAATACCTCCATTCCACCATTTGGTGTCATGGTATTAAGTTCAAAGATCCATCTACTTTATTTTTTCAGAATTAAGGTGTCCCTATCTCCTCCTCTAGGTGGAACCTTAACTAATTCTAGACCCATAAATCTTAGAGAACTGACATCATGTTTACATGCAGCGAAATGTCTTGCTTCTGAAGATTTGATATCTTTGTTTCTAATAGTACTTTTATGTTCACTTACTCTGATCTTAAGCTCTCTATTAGTCTTACTGATGTAACTAACACAGGCCACAAGGACATTTTAACATGTAAATCACATATTTTGAATTGCATGTTATAGTACCTCTTACTCCAAACTTTTTTCCTGTGTGTGGATGGTAAAAAAAGAGGCTGATTTGATCATTGCATTGCAATTCACACAATTGTTGCACAATTATTTTCTATGGAGCACCACATGTGTAAAGTAGAGCAAATGTTCTCAACACAACAGGACCCAGGACCTTGGAGCTGATTACTTATGAATTTGGTGATTCGGTGATACGCTCCATGGCGATTGAGCCTATGAGGCCAATCAAGTGTCTCTTGCTCAGTTTGATTCTATGCCTGATGGCAAGTGACTCCACTATTATGTGGTATTTTAGTCCAAGGTAAAAATAAAATTGAATTAATTGTAATCTTTCAATCACCATCTCTACCGTCAGAGAATGGTAGCAATGTTACATATATATACACATACATATACATACACATATATATATATATATATATATATATATATATATATATATATATATATATATATATATATATATATATCATGGCCACAAAACCGTGGCCATGATATATGTAAAGCATATAAACCTTGGATTTAAAAACAGATATCCAGTGATGTAACCATGAACAACAGCCAGTTGTCTACTGCCCAAAAGTTTAGCACAGCTTGAATTTACAGAATAATTTGGTTTTCTGTTTTTTCATCAAGTACCTACAGAATGATCCTGTGTAGTTTAAATACATTTCCATAGGTTAACACACAGGTTAATGTACTGGAATAAGACCATTGTAAAGTAAAGTGTTAACCAACTTTACGAAAAGATGGTTTACTACCAATAAATTAATTAAAACATCAATTACATGCCTGAAGTGCATTTTCTCCTCTTCATTCTGCTGCTGCAGCACAAAGTAACTCTAAACTATAACAACAAGTCCTTGATTAAATCAGGTGAGTGCTCACTGTATGTGAATGTGTTATTTTTTTATGTGACATTGTAGCTGACTGATTCTTTTCTCATCAGTGAAACTGCTGTATTTGTTTGTATTAATATTGGACATTATTCCTCTATGTAAAGTCATCATTCATTGTTCATTTCAGCATTCATTGTCATTCAATTTATCATACAAAGGCAGACAAAACAAACAGTAGTGCTTTCACTCTTACTTGCGCGCCATCAACACCAATCAAATCCTTGATCTTTTATAATAACAGTCTCAGGTAATATTTGTGTGGTTCCATCAACTTGAATATATGGTGCTGATCTTGTTCATTGTTCCCAACACAATAGATTTCCCTGCAGATTATTTCATACTTCAATACTGGATGGCTAATTGACTTAATGATGGCCCATTGGCAACGCTCATAAACAGTTTCAATCACAAGGGGGAGGTACTGTAGACACAAATACTGCACACACATTGTCATGCTATGTAGGACCAGCAATGAAAAGAAAACACAGTACTGTATATGATGGGGAATTTCAAAGCTTCAAAGGACGCCAATAAGATATTTCGGTCCTATGAAGCCAGATGACAGAGGCAACAATCTTCACCCTGTTTTGCCCTCATCTTTTTTTTTTTTTTTTGCAGACATTACGTAATATTGTAGTACAGTATCTGATGGGATGTTTGAACCCCGTCAATTACTCTGACAACAGAGGATGGCAAGGGAGAAATAAAGATGAAATGAAACTTTAATGATCCCCGTTGGGAAAATGTGTCATTGAGGGAGCAAATAATAATTGGATACAGCAAAGAAAAACAGAATAAAAATAGAAAATAAACAAAAATATAGCAAATGGGTGTTATAGGATTGTGACCGACAATATATGAATGAAATGTATAAGGAAAAGTATGGATGCAAGTATGGATTACAATGGAGTAAATTCTTTTTTTTTTGTCATGGATCTACATACCATAATATCAAAATTGATTTTTTATTTATAGTTTCTTGCAAATTACTTAAAAGTGAAAAGCTGTAGTGCTTTGAGCCAATAAGTATTCATCCCCTTTGCACTGACTCTCCAAATTGAGTTAAGGAGCATCCAAACTCAGTTGAATGCCCTTGAGATGTATTTACAACTTGACTGGAGTCAACCTGTAGCAAATTCAATTTGATTCAGAGTAAAACACATACAGAATGCCTATAAGGTCCCACAGATGACAGTGTATGTCAGAGCAGAAAGTCTAGTCCAAGGAATTGTTGGTAGAATTCAGCGACAGAACTGTGAGAGGCAAGTATCTGGGGAAGGCTATAAAACAATTTGTGTTGGGAGTTTACAGGAGCACAGTAGGCTCTATCATTAGGAAATGATAAAACTATAGAACTGCCCAGACTCTTCTGAGAGTTGGTCATCTGAACAAACTGAGCAGCCAGGCGAGAAGGGCCGGAAACTCTGACAGAGTTCCTCGGCTGCGGTGGGAGGTCTTGCCAGCAGGACAACAATCAGTGCAGCAATTGACAAATCTGAGCTGTATGGCAGAGTTGAAAGGAAAGGAAGCCACTCCTGAAAAAAAGGCACATGCAAAAAGGCACGTGAAAGAACCTGAGAACATGAGGCAAAAGACCGTGGCCTGATGAAACGAAAATTGAACCCTTCCACTGTAATGCAAAACACTGTGTCTGGCAGAAACGGGGCACAGCTCATCACCCATCTGACATCATCCCCACCGTGAAGCATGGTGGTGGCAGCATCATGCTGTAAGGGGGGAACTTGCAAGGATCGAGGGAACAATGAATGGAGCCAAATATAAGCAAATTCTGGAGGAGAACCTGCTTCAGAGCGATGCAGATGTATCCAAGAAAAATTGAAGCTGTAATCGCCACCAAAGGTGCCAAAGTGTTGACCCAGGGGGTTAAATACTTATTTAAATGAGATTTTTCAGTATGTCATTTTCCATAAAACAGCAAAAACCTTCTAAAAATATGTTTTTACTCTGCCGTTATGGGGTATTTTGTGTAGGTTGTTGACAAAAATAATCTCAATTTCATCCATTTTTAATTCAGGCTACAACACCACAAAATGGAGAAAAAGTCAAGGAGGCTGAATCCTTTCTAAAGGCGCTTTATCTGAAATATATAACAATGAAAAGCATATGGAAATATGAAGAAGATGTCAACATTTGTTACACAAATATAGAAGAATACAGAATATAGAGGAATATATACAATAGTTAGGCAAGCACTCTAATGGATCAAGTTACAGGTTTTTATTTTATTTTATTTTTTTTACATTTTATGATCATTGTTAATATGTATTGTACAGGAGGAAGGTATGGTGACATTCACCTTGGTTTCACCCACTACTCTGTGCCGGGACACTGTTCATTAATGAGCGAGCGACAGTTTATTGCTTAGGCAGGAACTCTGTCTTTAGAGTAGCTTCTGCTTTCTCACTTTTATCGTTGTGAAATAAAACAGTGTCTCTAGACTCATCTTAGCAAATGCTGACCTTTCAATGCAGGACAAAAAGAGATTTATCGCACTTTACACATTCGCCTTAGTATCATAGATCACTTTGATTGCTGTGACAATTTCATTTAATCAGGTAGGAATTGGAGAGTTTTGTTTTTGCTTATATGGAATCTTTGCATCAGACTTTTTGCAGTATCTATTGATAGCTGTAGTTGAAACAACCCCTCTGAGAATAAGGCTGCCCATATTAAGCGTGCTCATGAGGAAAGCAGAGAGGTTGTAACAGGAATCAGCACCATCTCCCTGGTGGCCACTGCTCAGCACAAGTGTTGATAAATTATAAATCAATTACCCACACTTGGCTGCCAAAGTTTCTTTAATCTCTGCCTTTTATTTGACTAAACACTGTTGACTTCTCATTTTACCTCCCGTTCAAATGGAACAGAGGTTGATACTCACCTGGGGAATCCTCATATCTAATCGAAGCTCGGCCAATCAGACGGAGGGCTGAACAAACCAGAGATCTCAGCAAGTGCCCGTTCATTACCCGTCTGTCGTTATCTTGACAGATTCCGTTTGAGGATTTTGTAATGCGTACCAGAGCCGGTCTGCGTTCTCAAACCGGCACAAACGCAGCGCAGCTTAGGCTCCCCTTAAGATAATCAAGATTGCTTTTGAGAAGCTTTCAAGCCAGACTAACTCAAGTTCTCTTCAACATTAGATCTAGAACTGGAGCGAGAGAGAAACGTAATGGACTTGAGTTCCCCAATGGTTTATATTTGATGAAATATATATATTTTCCCCCCCTAAATCATGAACAGAGTATTTTTTTTTTAAGAATATCCCTCATTCAATTTACTTAAGAATACACAAGTTTGAGAGAGAGAACGAGAGTGAGTGAATGCAAGAGAGTGAGTGAGTGAGAGAGAGAGAGAGATCTATTGGATGTTATAATTCTGTATTAGCCCTGCAGCTAATGCTTCACGAGCAAATAAACGAAAGCCTCTCAAGTGTGTGTGATTTTGCACTAAGGGCCACATGAATGCTTTTATTGTGTGGAATACTGGCAGGCCAGGGATTAAGCACTATGGATATGTAATACCATCAAGCTGTCTTTTATGCCATAATAGCATACCAAATAGTACTGATGGATCGTTGATAGGGACGATGCCATTGTGCCGCTTGTTCGGGAGAAGAGTGTCAGAATGGTTGGATGTTGAGGAAGACGGGAGGCGAGGGAGGGGGTGGGCGAGGGTCCTCAGAGACTTTTCGTCAGTGAGACGCATGGCAGCTCACCTCACGCTGTGCTCGTTCTGATTTTGTCATTCTAATGAAGGGGCACCCATGGGACCTCCCCCAATGGGCACCCAGGCACCCGATGCTGACAGTGGTGGCAAAGGGTTTTCTGCTGGCTCGCCTGTTGAGTGCCATTCTGCATTATGCTTAATGCTTAATCCCTGGGTCAGCCATCTCCGCTTCCCCCGTTCTCCCTCCCTCCCTCTCTCCCTCCCTCCCTGCCTCACTCTGCTCATTACAGCATTCCTCCATCCTCTCTGACATAATACTTCTGGGATCCTCTCTCTCGCCAACGCAAGCCTCTTCCCTAAGTGTGGGTCATTCACGACTGACCTGCCTGCCGGCTGGGCTGGTGGGGTATGAAGAAATAGGTTCTCACATATTATTCTCGTCATTCTCAGCTGTGTCAACCTCTGTCCATTTCATTATAATGGTTCAGACTCACCTGTCCTAATCCTGCTCTCTGTTGAATTGAACACCGTTCTCACACTCCATCTCCATTATAAATGTAGCCTAGCTTTATAAGATAAAGGTGACAATATCAACAGTTTAGGAGAAAAAAAAACATTAATGATGTCCTGGAGACATCATTGAGTGCACTTTGATTGGGGTAGGGTATTTATCCAGTAGACTTGGCTATCTATTTTAATTTTTCCTGATTTTGTTTTTGTTCAGTCGATAGTACAATGCAAGACAGAGCATTTCAAACTTTTAAGAGGGCATCACATTGAACTATCACACAATAAAAGCCTGCCAATTTGAGTGATTAAGTAATGACTTAATGATGTCCTGGAGACATCATTAATGGAAGTTTTTTTTTTTCCTTTCTGTAATAGTTGTATTATTAATGTTATGAAAGCTCTGATACTTAAAAGAAAACATTCAGCTTGTAAAACTTGCATCTGTGTGTCATTGAGCTATTTTAAGCCACCAGGAGCTAGCTAGAAAATATTTATCACTTACTTAGATCCTGTTGAAATCCATGCCTCACATTTTGAAGTAGGCATTTTGTCAGATGTGTTCTGTAATTTCGTGAGGGACTTTACGCCGGTGAAGTGGCATTTCAACGGGCGCTCACAGGTTTTTTTTTCTCGCCTGCGTTTGGTATTTTGGTGACTCACCGTGAACTTGACTGCACCTAAGTGGGAGGAGAGCCGCAGTGTTCAACACTATAAGCTAATCAAATCTATATTAATATTGCATGTTGCACATACAGTGCTGAAAAATGCCTTCAAAAGAAAAGAAGAAAACTGAAAGAGAGATGAGAGAGGCAGCCAGAGGGAGTATGTGTTTATCCAGCTAGAAAACAGGTGAGAAAGGGTGACAGTCAGAGGGCCATGTTAGTTGGGGCAGGCTAAAATACAGACGGATAAATGGAGAATGGAGAAATGCTCTTTAGAAGTTGTCCACAGGGTTATGAAACCAATCAAAGAGACTCAGAGTTCTGTATAATAAAATCCCATATGGTTCAGACTCAGTTCAGATTGTTTTTTATTGCAAAATATGAAAAATGCAAACACTAATGATAATAATGAGAAGAATAAAAATAGTATAGAAGCTACAAAATGACAGAAAAATAATATAAAAACCATTTCATAATAAGATAACCATAACCATTTCGTAATAAGATCACCTCACTTCAGGACTGAAGAAAAAGATGCAGAAAAAAATGTAGGCTGGCCTATTTTTCTTCCTTTATTTGCATACTGCTGGTGTTTTTGCTGATTACCAGTTGTGTTTAACCCTGTGACATACTATGATGCATGTCCCATTTGCCAGCTTTGTTTTTCACAAGGATGGTAACAGCGCAGCCAAATATAACTAACTCATGGCAAACAGGACATGAATAATTTGTCTTTACGTGTCCTATTAGCCTACCATTACAGGGTTAAAGACAACTGGTAATCCTTAATGATGTTACCAATAGCATAGTAAATAAAACTGAGCAATTCTATGTCAAATCCAACAGATGTACTTTAGTTTATGCAGGCTTTCCACCCCCATGTGAGCGCTACAGGTGCCTCTTTTGTCAAAATTGAGCCCCTGCCCCTGAAGCAGGCTCTGCACGGCCCTGCTTTTGAGCATCCTGTACATTGATACATGTAAATTGAGCAAAGCATTTAACCTCCATCTGGCCCAGTGAAGCTGTTTGCACTGTCGGTACAAGACTGTGGTTGTACGGAGTGGCTCCCAAGGGTGTGCCTGTGTGTGTAACCCTCCTCCAGGCTCTTATCTGGTTCAAAATGGGACTGTTTGCTGTCTTTTGAATGCACTTCCATTTTCATTTTTCCTGATTTTGTTTTTGTTCAGATGACAGTGCATTGTAAACTTGTAAGAGGGCATCACTTGGAACTATCACACAATAAAAACCTGCCAAGTTGTGTGATAAAGTAATGACTTGATTTTTTAAAAGCTATCCATTTAGCTTAGCCTACACCTCATGAGCAGAAAACAACCCTTAGAGAGTTTGTAGAAGTTCTCATATCCAAATGCTGCACAACACTTCCCTCTCGACATACTGCCATTATCTGAGCAGCACAGAAGTGCCGTACACGTGTTCTTAAGTGTTTGCCAGCTGTGTTTTTGGACACAGGCCAGCTGCCTGAGTTGCTCTGAGGAGAACATGATGTTTATATTTGGAAATATGAAAATGCCTCTGCTCATAAAACACTGACCTGATTACAACTGTACAGTCTAAGTTACAGCTAGAAAGTGATCCTGGGAGGATGGTGAGCCTGAGACACTTGGTGCCCACACAAACTCTTTGCACCTCATCCTATTCTAATACCCCCAGCTCTTACAATGCCTCTGGTAGTGTTTCTCAGCTTTACTTGTGGCCCACGTTTTGACAAATCCCATTAAAGCTGTTGACAGTGTCAAAGCACAGTATCACGGCTATGCAAATGACTTTTTTCTCGTCACAGTCTGCTAAGAAATATCGGAGTGCATTACCTGAGGGTAATGTGTCACTGGAGTGACTATTGGCTTTTTCTGGTCAAATGTTACTTCCAAACGCCATGGCTACTCGACCCAGAAGTGGCGTGTTTCTCTAGCCGGTAATCCTGTTTCTTGACTGTGGAGAGACACAGGAGGCGTCATATTCTAAATCCGAGTTTAAAAAACTCCAAGACCGGGTTGCCTGGGCAACTGGAATCTGTGAGTAGGGAAGAGAGCTCGCTGAGTGTGTACACACAGCACACTCCTGTGGGGTTTTTGGGTGTCTAACTTCCTGCTGTTTAATCCCCAAGTGTAATTGTGTCAGAATTTCTCAGCTCAATGATGGTTCTCTATTGTATCTGTATAGTCATTGGATGGATATGAATAATGTGCACTGGTTAAAACATAAACTTTTTTTTATTATTTACAGCATTTGCCACATTTTTAATTCGGTCAGTCTAAGTTGTTATAACTGCTTTAGTGTCTTTCTCTATGTTCAGCCAGTTTTCTTTAGGTTACGGGTGTGTTTTTTTTTGCTGGCCATCATGTCCATAAAAGCAGCTAATATTCACGGTACAGTCAATGCAAAAGTATTTTTTATTTTTTGATAAAGAAAGAAGGAAAAAGAAAAAATGCCTACTGTGAAAATCATATTTCCATATCAAATATTTCTAAGGCCACATGCCAAATTCCATGTCAAAGAGAAAGTACAAACCAAGGGTAATAAACACAGAGGTGCCTGCCTCTCTCTCTCTCTCTCTCTCTCTCTCTCTCTCTCTCTCTCTCTCTCTCTCTCTCTCTCTCTCTCTCTCTCTCTCTCTCTCTCTCTCTCTCTCTCTCGCTCGCTCTCTTGCATACCTGCATGCACAAACCAGGTCCCTTGCCTTTTTCCCATCTTTTCCACTCAACTTTAGCATTCTGATGAAAAATATTATGCATGTTCAAGATGTGGAGAGAAATGAGAAATTGCATATAACCACATTATTGTCATTTACACCAGCCTATGTTGCTCTCACCTGCCGCACTGACAATCCCTCAGATCATGCCTTTCTCCTCCCTGGTGTGCAACACACGCTCACACTGCTCTACTCCTTGAACATCAAATAAGCCTCATTATCAAAATGGCAGACATATCTCATATCGTAATTTATGAAGCTAATGTTAACCAACATTAATATTAACAAATGCCAAGGAAAGCAGTGCTGCTGTGTTCACACTCACAGCTCACAGCTGCCTAGGTAACAAGTTGGCTGTTAGCCATTAGCCATTAGCCGTTAGCTGGGCCATTCAAAACAAGTCCAGTGGAGGATGTCTGGCCTCATGTTGATCTGTCTAGACAGGTTAGCTATTCAAGATACCGAGTGTTAGTGTCACCTTTCAGTTTGTGATTTCTTGGACCATAAAAACTGTGGGTGCCACATTCAATTACTAACAAATCCAAGTGTCAGTTACTCAAGTCCTTCCTTGTGAAACTAGGTAGACAGACAGTGAGAGCCTTATCCATTCTTCTAATTCTGTCATCCACTGGATATCAATATGTTTATCTTTGGGAAACAAATATCAAGTGCTGGAACTTAGGCACCCATCAACAATAGTCTACATAATTCAGGCATGGTGATTTTGGCGAGTTTGCCAAGCAGTTAGCTGGATGTAGTCTGACAGATTATGCGGCACCTAATTAACTATGCACACTCTCAGAGAAACCATTAAAATATGGGTTTATTTGATGTCATTTACACTGAGAAGCAGATTGGATATCTAAAAAGGTTTGATGCAATTAAAATGTCAGAGGGCTATATTTTGTCTTAGGGCATCAATTTTCTACAACACAACATATTTAATGTAACTTTACATTCCTTCATTCATTGGCTTTACCCGCTTATTCCGATTTAGGATCACAGGATGGCTAGAGCTTATCCCAGCATGCACTGGGCAGAAGGCATGCACCCTGGACAGGTTGCCAGTCCATCACAGCATGTACCTGTATATTGACATGCCCTTTGTTAAACAATACCATAAAATTGGGAAATGCGAATCTGATTGCACTGGACCTTTAAGCAGAGAAATTCAGCAAAATATACAATCTGGGCTGCAGTTTTTCGTGTGTCACTCTGTATTATCTACAACTAATAAATGAATAATGAAGATTGCAAATACTAAACTATTATGAGTTCATGTTTTTTTATGCAGAAGACTGATGCATTTTACAAGATGCAATGTTTTGTTCTTTTTGGTGAGAGATCAATTTGTATTTCAAGTAGGCCCACTAGAGCCATATGCAGAGTAATGATAATAAATCTTGCAATCAACAGCCCAAGTAATTGCTTGACACCCTATTTACACACAATTTAGCATAGAATTCTATTTTCCAGGATGCACTGTGGGGCTATTAGGTTCCTGATGTGGTCATTGTCTACTCCAGTTTCGCGTCCTCAACCAAATCTAATTTTATTGAGAGAAGATCCCTCAAGTGAACAATTTCAAGTGCTACATTAATACTAGGCTTTTCTAATGGAGACAAAAGAGTGCTACTTCTTTCTATACGCAAAGCACGTGCTACACATGACGCCCTGCCTGTGTCTGTCTCCTGTCGCCACAGTTGGCCCGCAACTGACCCGTGCATCAGGAATCTTACAAAAAACTTTTGCTTCATTTCACTTCAAAGAGGTTTGTGCATAGGTATTCTACTGTAAAGCAAGGTCCTGTGTCCTGGCCCTTTAAATGTGGCCCAAACCTCTGTCATCTTTATTAGCCTGCTGCTCCATGCTGAATGTGGCACCCCAAGGGGAAAGGGGAGATAAGGTGATATGGATCACTGCACCACAATCTTCCCTTTTGAGGATGTCACTAGGGCAAATAAGCAGCCTGTTATACATGGAATGATAATTACACACTTCACCATGTCGGCAAACTACTAGATGAGTCTTTTTTTTTCACAAATGCTAATAGCAACAGAGGGACTGATCATTGCTGTGCCCGTCTGTGAGCTTGTGTTACTAATGGCAGTGGCTGTGATGACAATGGGTTTTTTTTTGTTTCCTTGCTGCTAAGAGTGAACAATGCATCCCCATTGTTCACGTCTCCCCGAGATCCCCAGGTATCTATCAAAAGCATACTCTGTATCTAATTAATTAAGTAATTCAACAAATGATTACATGGAAAAAACTCTCCATGAGATCGTTTGGTTCTCATTTGCCGTACCCCACTGACTAATTTTCTAATTCTAACAGTTATATCACACCGTTTGTCACAGTTATGGTAAATATGAGTATCAAATGTAGAAGGATGTCTTGCATGCACCGCCAAACAAACAGAAGTACAGCGTCACACATTTATTTATCAATCTATTTATTTTTTCTAAACAGAAATCTGTTTGGTATTGTAGTGTGTTGTAGTGTGTAGCTTATATTAGTGCACATTCTGTAAAATGTTGATTCCGACTCCGACTCTGACTGAAATTGATGGAATCGATTCTAAATCGATTCCGATTCCAAATGAAAATCAACACGAAAATTTTTGTTTTACCTCTCCCCATTTGTTGTGAAATGGATCAGACCAAGGTAATTGAACACAGATTCATATAGATAGGCCTAAATCAGAATGAATCAATTACAAATTTGTTTAAATTAAACAGTTTCTTCGATTCCAGAGTTTGGAGTCGAGATTGCAACATGAGTTGAGTCCAGTTAGGGTTAGGGTTAGTAGAATCAAATGGGGATTCTTTTGTCGACTCTCCATCCCTAATGTAGACCTCAACATCTCTGTTGCATTATATTCCGTCAGCAGTTACTATCTGTGAGAAGGTTTGAATTTACTCAGCACAGTCCTGGCCTCTGCTACACTCTTTATATTGACCCACTATAGCTCTTCTCATTTTCAACATGTCTTGAAAATTCAAAACCTCCAAAGTAGAACCATAGCAGATTTTCTAAATCCATTCTTGCTATCACAGAAGGATCAAACAAGAAAGTGATTACTTAGCGATTAGGAGTGGATCAGGGCCTCTTTGTGACATTTGCATTAGAAGGGGAAGTGATTTCCATGCCAGAGGAGTCTTAGCAGTGGCCTGTACCCTGCGTCAACACAACACACTGCGAGGTCCTGCGGGGGCAGAGGAAAGAGGAAAAACAATTATTTATTTAGTTGTTTATATATTCATTCACTTGTTTATTTCCTTGCTTGTTAGTTTATTTGGATGGACTAAGATGAGATGTCCTTCTAAAGGAAAAACACAGATGACATATGCGAATCCTGTGTGTGTGTGTATGTGTGTGTGTTGGGGGGTCTGTACCTCTGTATGTTTTGTGTATGTTCAGAGGTAAAGTTATAAATCCCATACAGTATAATTTAAATTTAACATGTCCTCCCATTTCTTGGTATCTTTGTACAATACAAAAAAAACACCATAAAAGCATCTAGGAGTCCACAGAATCTGAGTACTTTTTCATCTTTAAAACATAAGAAGTTAGCAATCATTTTCAATGTTCCTGGAAACTGGTGACTGATGTGCGGAGGATTGCTTACAAAAGAACATAGGGATTGATATTTTATTGGTTTCAACTCTATTGTCAGGTTGTAAGAGATTCTGTTTGCTGTAAAGAGACATTAAAAAGTCTTCGTTTTCACAAACAAAGACTGCATGGTTTGGTAGACTGTATTTGATGATCAAATAGGTGCTATTTAATTTAGTCCCTTCTCATTCAATAGCATTATAAAAGGCAAGCTTGTTGCTAAGCCCAGCTGCTGTTGATATTGATCTTGTAGCATTTTATGTTGATAATACACTCTATTATGGGAGGCTATAAGTAAAGAGAAACATGAATTTTAGAATGTCCTTCCTTTCAATAGGCTATGCTATCACATCACATCTAGACACCTCTAATAATGTAAGCTTAGACCTGAGGAGATCAGTTGAATGTTATTTGACAGAGCTACTTTTATTCTGTCATCCCGGTCTGTGTCTCTGCTACTGCAGTTGGTTCACATAGCACTCTAGTGCCATCATCTTTGATAATGGCTGAAACTAACATTTTATGACAAGCATTTTAAATTTTGCACATGTACAATTACAAATATGTAATATCTGCTGGCTAGTCCCTCCAGTGTAATTGTATTTGAATAGAACATTCAAAGTGCATGATGCAACATCTGTGTGGGAGCGGAAACCACTGAATGACATTTGAGACGAAATAAAATAGGTCATTACTGCTGTATTTGTGCATTTGAGCAGTTTATTATCTATGTAAGCTTCAGAGAAACTGCAACAACATAACACAGAAATAAATCTGAGATGAGGGGAGACCCTAACCTCACCAAAATGTCAGCTAACTGAAGCTTTCTAAATTAGTCCATGCTCTGCCAACAAGAGGAAAGTGTTGGAAAACATTGATTGTTGTCTACAAATCCCACTTGATCGCTAAGCACACCAGTTATCAGTGCTCAATATTGGCTAGAATTGAAAGTGAACTGATTGGGGCCTTAGATGCACATACCTATATCTTTGTTTGGTACCAGTTTATCAGAGTATAAGCAACAAATGAGGCGGCAAGATAACTCACCAAAACGTCTTTGGCTGAGACAGATGTGGTCAAGCGTAAAGTAAGACGCTTTTCTGTTGCTTTTCCTCATTGATTACCAAAAATGATACATCTCAAATATGTTATGTTAAACAGAATGTGTGAAATGCAATAGGTTTATTTTATTTAATGTGTACCCAAAAAACAAAGCTTTCTAATATTAAGGGCTATTTGCACATGGCAAGTATTACAGAGGGTCCTCATGGAATTAAGAGTCATACCCAAACTAGATTAATAGAGATGCATCTGAAGGATGTTGAGCTTTACCCAGTCATATGTCCTGGACACGACCCCAGATTTCACCATTATAATGGTATCATGTAAGTGTCAAATTGCATCTCAGAAAAATTTGCACTTAATGTAACATTAAAATCCACATTTGAAGCAAAGAAAAAATGACGCGTATTGTTAAAATAGCCTCTTAAATATGAAATGTCCCTCTGGAATTTGGTCAGTGCACCCAGCTGACCCCCTTCAAATCACCAGTGAAATTGGAAAATTCAATACAGGTTGCACTCAGCATTGCTCTTTAGGGGAGTACAAAGTGTTACGACCTCCGGTGCCAACTTCCAACACTTTAGTTTCAGTTAAATAAATGTAGAACTGGAGAAATCTCTTTTAGTGTCGCTCCTCTCACAGCCAGTGGCTATCAGTGTTGCTGCGTTCAGTTTTAACTTGTGATTGGGAGAGCAGCAACATGCTGTACATGAACCTGCATGGCAGTAACCACTCCTACCAACCCATAACAACAAATTCTGCTGTGGTGGGCATTTTGACTCAAAGAGATATTTCCACAATCATCAGTTATATTCACACTAATGCAATCAACTGTACTTACAAAAAGCAACCAATATCTGTTGTTTGTTTATGGTTGATTTTAATGTAATTTTAACGATTTCAACGATAACATAAGTCTTATATATATTTTTTTTTTTTCTTCGAAGAGTCTTCATTCTAAAGGTGTATATTTTCTGATTTGTTTGGGTTCTTCTTGGTCCTTTTTGGACAGTATTAAATTGCCCTTTGGTCACTTTGATATTTTTTATTTTTTTGGAGGGAGTTTGTTGCTTGAGTGACCCTTTAGTTTAGGTTTAGTGTTAATAGAAAATCCCAACTATAGTTTCCAATCTGTAGGGGTCATTCCTATGCCCTACATCCTAACTGAGAGAGAAGCCCTTTGCACTGAGAAATAGTTATTTTGAAAAATACTATATACGTTTGATAGATAATGTGGTTTGAAAAAAAAAAAGGAAAACGTTCTTCTCTTTCCTGTTCAGTGTACATGCAGATTCCATTTGATTGGAATTTATACATGATGGAGGAGACATGGTTAACAATTGGGGTGCATATAAGGACACAAAACCTGTGCAATTTTGCAACTGCACTTCATGAAAGCACTTATCAAATAGTAGATCATCTCAGCATTTTGTTACATTTTCACTTTCTGCCAATCCTTGCACATACTTATACAGTATACCCAGGCCGTCTGAGAAATCACTCGCACCACCACTACCATCACCACCACAAACACCATTCACAATTGTTCCTATTTCCATGTTCAGAGGACTGCTGCAGAGATGCTATAAAGGATGCTATTGCTTTAGTGTAACAATTTGCCAGAAGAGGCTTTTCGACATGGGCATTTGCACCCTGCCATTTCAGAGGGACAAGCGATTGGCCATGACAGCTGCTTCAGCTTTTGTCGATTTCAAAGGGACTTGAACGTGGGCATCACGCTGGGGCTTGACTCTTTGTTCTGAGGAGAAAAGAGCCAGGAGAGGAAGAACTTTCCGAATGGCCCATATAGTAAAGAAAGTACAACTGTCTCCATCATTTTTTTAAAGTCAGCTCACATGTGTATCAGTTGTTTTTTTTCCAGAATTCAGTGTTGCTTTCTCCCAGTAATCTGGCTTTACCTTCACTTTGTATATCAGAGGAAAGACCATATAATGCACACAACTTTGGTGCCCAAGGGGTTGTTGCGGGTGTTTTTGCACTGCACTTCTCAGAGATCACAAATATTGTTGCTAGTATTGTGACATGTTTTTCCTTTGATTTTCTGTTGATGGAGTTTGAGTTTCTGTAGGTGGCGCTGTTTTCTTTGTCTGTTCAGCCATGGTGGCTATCGCTGCTCATGCTAACTAACACATTGTTCTGTTTATTCCAAACAAATCGCTGACGCTGCTGCTGGGAATGCACCAGTGTTTAGAACGGCAAATGTTAAATGAACTGGGTATAGGTCGAATCACTACTGTGTTATATCAATCAGCAATAGAGTAACAAAACAGACTTTACTTATATGAAAATGTTGCAGATTATTACTTTGAAAAAGATTGTTAAAATAAGGGGGAAATGGTTTCTCCACATTTCTCCACACTTCCCTTGCGAAAACATCGTGTGCCAAAAATATGGACTGTATGTTTTTCTTCTGCAGGTTTGCAGAACTCGATGTACATGGAGTACGTGTAAAATTTTGCTTAATTTAGAGCTTTTTGTGCAGATGCTTGCAGACAGGCAACTTCCTTCCTATAATCTCAAAACATGTACCCAGAAATGTTATGAAAAAAGAACCAAATGAATACCTTGAATAATCCCACTCATTGCAGTGGATAAATAATGGATCCCGCTCAGCATTCAGACCCATAATATGGACTGGCCTCACTCATAACCAGGCCAGCTCAGCAGCCAAGGAAAAACAATTAGAGAAAACCCTCTCTTCCCCCAGTGGGTTTAATGCATGTGGGGAGAGATAGGTTTTGTAATAGATTTTTGTCCGTGTAAAATGAGATGCTGACCTCTAGGTCCAAGACACTCAAAGACATCAGAAGAGCGGGACAGCACACTCCCAGTGGGGTTAAAGGATATTCATCCAGGACATCATTCTCCAGCTTGGTGTGACTCATAGTACCGGCCATGACAGCTACTTCTCATGGTAGTTATTGCCAGAGAGCCTCTGAGGATGTTCAAAGTCGAGATTGCATCTGTGCAATCAAGTTCTTTTTTAAATGCCATAAGACCCGAGCAATTGACATTGGCTTTTTCAGGCTCTGCGTCACCGTTGAGTTAAGTTTGTGTTGTTAATCATGTCATCTTGAAGGATTAAGGCAAAGGCAATTTGGAAAGATAGTGGGTCTTGTTCACAAAAGCCATATGCTTAGTATCTCCTTTCTCGTATTATTTGTGTGTGTGTGTGTGTTTGTGATTATCAGAGCCTACGGTTACTTGTGAGCTTGTCAAGACATCTCTTGTTTTCTTCACACTTTATTGACTAATTTTTATTGCAAATTGCAAATTCAAGTGTGGGCATGTTGTGCCTGGACCAACATTTTGAGAAGGTTTTGTATATGCTGCTGTGGACTGAAAATACTAATTTTTTGAAATATTTCACATTTCAAATATACATAAAACATAGTTATTAAATCTGTTAAATTTTGATCACAGAGTCCTGGTGGCATGTACTGTGGACTGTTGTTATGTGTTTGAATCTAGCTCATGATCTTCTCGCGTCCTCGCTCTCTTCCCCCATCTTAGTTGTCACTATCCATGCAGTCAAATGTAACACAAATTCTTAAAAATAATTAAGTTAGTCTGAACTGCTTTGTGCTCAACTTCTGACTGAAATATTCAATACTTCACTTTCATATCTTCTTCAGGAGTGTTCCAGTCTGTGATATTGTTTGTTTTCATTTTCTGTCCTCGCTTTGACTGTGATCTTTTTGTTCCCTTTAGGCAGCCATTGACATTGTGTGTCTTATTGAACCATTATATCGCCAACTGTGTCAGGAATTCAACATTTTATACCTTTTAATCAAAACAAAAACAGGCTTTTCATGCATGCACAGGGCGCTAGTCATTCAAGTCAATGATTGACTCGCACCACAGTCATGACACATTTGGATAATAAGTGAAAATATGTGACATTAGGCACCAAAGCATGTGTGAAATGGACAAAAAGACACTTAGCGTATACAGATATTGTTTTTTGCCTATCTCCTCTTTATTATTACGGCATTATACTTTGCGCTGAAATTGTGTCACTGGTTTTATGGCCTTTCATTTTCATTGACAGTGAGAGAAAATGGTGCACTTCAATTTTCAGTCCTGAGCAAAGGCATCTATTGAGCACTTTCAAGAGATCAGTTAAATGTTTTGTTTCTAAGTACTAATATTATAAGTATGCTATACATGTATTCCTTTGTAGTATGTAATGTGGGGTGTTAGTAAATAAATCATGATCTAATAAATAATTACTGTAATTGTTTTTAATAGGAACACTAATTAAACTCTAAATAACGATGAGTAGATGTTCATTTTACGTAAAGGAATACACTGAATTTTTGCTGTAGCACATTTGGTGGATGTCACAAACTCAGTGGTGGTCCTGGCATTGCTGGTGCCCCCCGCCTGCCACAGCACAAAACCTCTGTAACAGCAGAAACCTAATTATGCCTTACTATTCATGTTAAACTAAATGCCTATCACCCTTAACCGCACCTGTTGCCTTCCCTTATCAGTCTGAGTCAAAGCTTGCAACCTTCTGTTGAATTTCCCATGCAACAATGGAGGAGACAGCACACTATATTTACACTCAACCTTAATGCAAATATTAAAATGCATGAATTGCCAAATAATGGATTGATAAGAACCGTTACATTCAATTCACGTTTTTGCTGCAAAATCCTGAGAGAACACAGCTGTTACCTCAGCTCAAAAACTTTTATGTAGGTTGTAGGCAAACACGCTGCCTATAATTTGGATGAAGTTACCTAGTTGGACAGTGAAGCTATTATGACTTATTTAAAATGTAAAAACTAGAGCTGAACCCATCATGAAATAGCCACAAGTCAAGTTGGAAAAAAATAGCCACTCATTCTGTGTGTGGTGAAGGTTTTTGTAAAAGAGAGACTTGAGCTGAGTGGTAGGGGGCTTGTAACATTGAACTACTTCCTAGCTAGCAATTTCTAGTGTAGCTATACCCACTTATCTTGAAGTCAAAAATATTACATAACAGAATAGAAAAGGTTCATGATGACACATGCCTCTGTCTTTAGCTCACTTCTCCTCTTGTGTTCTTTTTTTTCTAAACGCAACAGATGGCTTTGACCTCTTTGTGCTGTGAAGGCTCAATTGTAATGCAAACTAGCTTGCTTTGATGCAGTTGCAGTGACTGCCCAATCCCCCATTAGGGTCATATCCCAAAACTTATTCTCAAGTAATTAATCATGGGTGAGAACATTGTTATAGCATGCTATCTTTGTGCAAATTGAGCAATTTCCATGCCACCCTTAACTGCAGGGCACCCAGGCAGCTGCCTTTATCACCTATGACCCCGACTGCTACTGTACAAGCTAGCTATGTATGAATCATGAAACACTCCAGACAACAGAAGTGGCCGGGTTGTGGTTCTTTAGAGTTCCAAAAAGGGCAAAAATGACCATAAAATTTCTCCAAACAGCTCGTGCAGCATAATCCAAGTGTTTTGTAACCAAAAGGTTCCACTGTGGGTCCAAAAGTCCAATATTTACCTCATTATCTCCTAGATTTTCCGCACATGTTCTACACTGCGCCAACAATCATCCCACAGTAGCAAGCAGATGCTGCCTTCAAATGCTGCCAGAAATATTGTAATTATGGGAATGTACTTGAATGACCCAAAAAAGTTGTAAATACAAATGGGATAGTCGAATTTTATATGATATCCAAGATGCCGATGTGAAATTCTCACTCGTTTAACTTTTAGGTGTCGCGCATCATCAACTTCAGCCAATAAACCTACTAAAATATCAATTACAAAACTCAATATGTTCCTCTTTATTCTGCCATTGAAAAACAAAGTAGCTCTGTTATTGGTTTCTATAAAATAGTCACCAAAAAAAGCTACTTTCACCTACATCACCAAGTGTCCACGCAGTATGCATCCAGGAAGAGTTTGATGTTTAATCAGATCTCTGTTTCTCTTTCTACAAAGACTGGCTCAGATAGATGTTCTTGAAAGGAGGTGGGAATTTTATTGAAATGACCAATCACATCTCTGCTGAGTAATTAGCTGTTTACTTATCAAGTGAAGTTGACTCATGCACAATGATTGATGCCTACTTCTCAAAAAATATTCCTAAAACTCTGTTGGCTTTACCAAATGGAATTAGACAGTACTACCTTCTATTGAATATTTTCATCTGGAAGCTTCTCAGTATCCCTATTACTACTTTAATTTAAATTGACACTCTTACTCTCTCACGTTATAACTTAAGCGCACTCAAAAAACAACATAAAAAAAACAAAAAACGTAGAGCCCATAACTATTAAGCAGACATTTGTATGTATACTGTGCATTAGACCTCCTGCTTTGACGTACTAATGTGTCCCATGGCATGTCAGCATGGTGGAGTTTATGCATACGTCCGCAGCATTTTTATGTCACAACAGTGTTAGCGGCTGAGGCACACGCCAGAGTACCTTTGAACCTGGCTTGATCATTCCCCTTTTGCATGCACGTTGTGCTCCAGTAGCCTCTGATTTACAAATTGAACACTGTGTTTAATCCCCTTTTATCCTGATGTGATCCAACAAATTAGAATCACAAGCCAACAGAAATATCTGTGTAATTTAGGTTTTCATGGTTTCTCTCCCCCCTGCTGATGCAGCACATGTTCATTGGACCCTGATCGATCAACCACAGAGGCAAAGTGTTATGTTAGTGGTCCCATTACTGACAAACTGAACTATTGACAAAACCGCTCACCAATTTCTCCCTCTGGTGCTGGTGATAAATGCCTGTGCTGCTATGGATTGTAACATTATTGGTAAAAGGATGGCTGCTTCATATTACCTTATACTATTTCATAACAATGATGTTGAATTTTTGGCAAAAAAACAAAAACAAATCTTCAGTCTAGTCTCTCCACTGCCATTTCTTCATCATGTACCGTTGTGATACGTGGCTCAACAAAAGTCAGTATCATCATTCAGTAAATCACCAAACACTTCAGTAGTTGAATTCATTGTTTCAAGCTTTTCTACAACACAACAAACAACATTGCAACACTTTTTTTTTCTCCTTTCCACACCAATTAAATCTCCCAGTAAAGTTCAGGGTGGGGTCAGGCAGAACTGGTTAGACAGTCTCGGAAGGTGTTGCTACAAGAGAATTAGAAACAAACTTTATTACAAAGTACATTGACATGTATCAAGAAGAAAGAGATCAAAGCATGATACATCATCAATCAGCATACTCCAGTCTGAAGCAGAGGGAATTGCATCATCCTTGTGCATTTTAAATGTTTGGAGACGTACTGTAGGTGGTGATTTGGTTCATTCTACATATATGACACAGTGGTCTACAATTCTAGACATGTGTCTGTGTACTACTGCATACCTGAAAAACTGCATTAGTTAAAGGTGTTAAAAACAACAGTGAATAGGGACCACAGTTCCTGCTGTTAGCTGTAAGTAAAGAAGTTCACACCCCGTAGAGATGCGAAACTACTTTGCTGTGGCCTAGTTAAGATAAAACACTTGTTTTTTTTGATTCACTAAACTGTGGGAAGTTTTTTTTCTTGCTTTGTATTCTGCTTAAGCACACAACTGTTCAGTGGTACAGTGATATACATCATAGTTTGAACTAATGACAATTGTGAGAGACCCACTCAGATATGCAGCACCGGTAAAGCTGCAAGAAAGAGCCATGGCCTTTCAGACTATTTCTGCTTTAGATAGCATTGATCCAATCTGTATTTGCCATATCAAGCATAAATGTTTACTTTTAAATGTTATAGTAGGATTTTACAGATTATTACCTTTGTCAAAATATTATAAAGCCTGATTTACTTTGGGGTATAGAAACCAGTTTTTAGAGCAGAGCTGAGCTTGCATTTCATGCAACACTACACACTTAGTACAACACATCTCTAGAGTCTCCCTGGCATTAAAGAATAGTAGACATTTGTTTTTTAGAGCTTGCTAATTCACAGCACCAATCAACTGTAAAATAAAGTGCCTTTAAATGCCAGTACATCCTCTGAGCTTTGCTTTTTTTAAGGGAGGAAGGGGCATTAGAATATTGCCAACTGATGCATTTTATAATGTTAATGAAACTGTCAGAGTCTGGACCGTGCACACAGAAGAGGTAACCCACTATTACTATTTATCCCACCCCACACCCTGTACTTTACACAACAGTGGTCTCACTCAGATTGTTTTAAACGTTGAGCATACTTCTGTGACAACAGCCAAAAAATGGTAATTAAGAAATAAGAAAGGTTATTACTGCAAGTGCTTACATAAATTATGAGAGTTAATGAGAGCTCTCCATGTAACCACAAAAGCCACTGTTTTCCTCTTTTATTATCTTTATTTCAGGCATAGTGCCACTGCCACTGTTTATCCTTAATAGCAGCCAACCGAAGGCTTTCATATCTCATTTTTCTTTTAAATTTCAGAGGTATAGCCTTTGAAATATGCTAAAAGTCCAAGAGCTGCCTTTCATCTACGGTCTTCGTCATAATTATTGAGAAAGCTGTGATTCTGGGCTGTATTCGGAAGCCTGCATCTCAGCTGGGATTATATATGGTCTGGGTAAACCCTTTTCCTCACCAAGCTAATGACTGAGGCATTCTGAGCCAGGCGGCATCATGCAAAATTAAATCCTTCATTTCCCTATTTTTTTTTTTTTTTTTTCTAAAAAAAAGTGCTCTCTGCCAAATATGTTTAGATTATTAGCATTTTGTTTTAGCGTAGCACTAATTTGTTAACAAAAAAGCTTATTGAAGTTCACCCTTGTTGACCAAGTCACAGCACAGTGAGCACTGCCAACTCTGCAAAGAGCACAGAAATCATCGGCTAAAATGCATACAACATCTCAATTTGCTGACCACAGCCTTCGTGTGAGCAGTGTATGAATTTTGCGTTTGTTTTTCATGCCTTAAAGTATATGTGTGTATCCTATCCTGTTAACTGGTAACTTTTATGACAGCCTAACTTCTAAATATCTGAGTGAAAACACGATCTGCTGATAAGCCCGGCCTGTTTGATCAGCTGCCCATGTTACTTTGGATATTTTTTACCTCACTGAAATCATCACTGGAGGCACCGTGGAGCATAAGTAAGGTTTATAGGAGAAGCGGGCGAGACAGCTGTGAGAGTGCCATCGCAGGAGTATTCTCAATTAAAAGTTACATGTTCTAATCTTGTTTGACGCACCTCTGACGTAGCTGTCCTGACATGTACACTCAGGCGGTAAATCACTCACAGATAGACTGCCATAGTTGGTTGACTCTGAGGACCTGGCTCCAGATTACTTACAGTGTTACAAGGCAATGACAATATCAAGACCATCAAATAGCCTTACTGAGGTGAAGTTCTGAGTCAAAGTAACAAATGTACTGCGATGTATTTTTATGTGGTGTCCACTTTTGAATGATTTTTGTCTTAGCAGCCTAGCATAGATTTTTTAAGTTTTACTCAATACCACAGCCAGTGCTTGATTATGTTTTTTTCCGCAATATGCTTTGTAATAATAAAAGTTCTTTGTGCACATAAACCTTATTTTGGACACACAGTGTACACACAGTGTATATCATACCGTCGCTCTGGCAATTATACCAAATAAACACATCATTTTGATTTAAAATTAACTGCTGACACCTTGATTCACATGCAGCAGAGTACCTTGCCAGTGCGGATCAAGTATTTAAAATGTCTTGTTGTTTACTGGTTCAATTACCCCGTTCAAATAGTCACATAAAAGGCAGGGATACATAAAAATCAGCTAGAATTTATGGCATTAGATAAATCTGTCACAGGGCTTCTTTATGCATCTTTTGAAAGCTGTTAAGATATCTCTGAGGCAAGGCATTTTCTCCCTGTATCAGAAACATGCACTGAATGTACAGCTTGAGCGAATTCCCTGATAAATTGAGTTGAGAACAGTGACAGAGAGATAAACTGAATTGTAAAGCAGCTGCGATGCATTGATAGAGCGCTCTGACGCCAGTAGTCTTTTGCAAACATCTCCAATGGGGCTTTTTGAATGAGAAAGACATCTGATTGGATCCATTGATGTGGCTCATGCAGGCTAACCACACCCTCCCCTGGGTCTTCTCAGCAACCTAGCATTTGACTGACAGATTTCCGTACTTTGAAAAATGCGTTGCCATATGGCATGTCAGTTTCACCACTGCAGTCCAACACTGTGATAAGTAACTGGTTAAAAGAGTCTCTCTGCTCAGTGAAACTAGGTGGGTGTGTGCACTTTCACACGCTTTTATCCTACGGCTATTGCGTTGTTTCAGATTTGCTCATCAAAGCTAAATATTTGTGTGCATGAAAACATATATATCTATATATATATGGTGTTTCTCTTGCAGCAACGCACAGTTTATTTTCCTTTCTTTCATAGCCCAGCAGCACAGCAAAACATTTCTCCTTCCACTGACAAAGGTCAGAAGTCTGTGATGCTAGAAAAAGGCCATAGAAACATTTTTTATTCCCCTATCTGTCTTTTTAAACCTATTCAGCAACATGGGCTGTCAGCAAGAGACATTGTTTTCTCACCTACTTGGCCATATGAAAGAGTGGAATGTAGGGCAGAAGAGTTGCCATTTCAATCCAATATGTTATTATCTCATACTTTGCTAATTAATGGGTCATGGTTTTGTACTGACAAATCCCTGGACAGACATTAACTGTACAGTGAAGTTCATTGGCTTCAAAATGGACAAATACCTTTGGTAGCTTTTCATGACTTTCTTGCCCTGTTCGACCACCACTGGGAATTTAGAGTGCTTTTAGCCTGCAAGCTTTTCAGACTGAGCACCCATCATTTCATCATGTGACCTCCATTGCTCTGCATAAATAATTCCAAGTACCTCCATCACACAATTACAATTGACCTTCACAAAAGAAGCCTACATCAGTTTCACTTGTAGGATGTCAGCAGCTAACCTTATGTGATAAGAAAAAAATAAAATACTTTTCAGTTTTGTTTTCCCCTGTTGCCTCATGTGGGTTTTTGCAGTAGCAGTCTGTGATTTCACTGTACACTGAAATATTTTCCCAAGGCCTCGCTCAGTAAGGAAACAATAGCTTTTTTCACACATTCATGTGACAGCTCTTGCTTGCAGCTGACTTGAAGTGATGTGCACAACACACGGAAACAGACTAATGAGAGGAGATTTGTGGAAGAGGGAGAGGGAAAGAAAGAAGAGACAGATTCTTCTTTTGGATTCTGCTTTTCTATTGCACCCTGCTCCCTCTTTGTCGTGTTACTATTGTCTCCAGCTTCATTAGCCAGTGTTGCTTGATCACAGGGCCGTGTAATCCCCCATCCCTCACCAGATGACCAAACCCCCTTTAAAACACGGTTTATATTTCTTTAGTCCCCAGATGATAACAAGGCCTCTATGGCACACTACCACTCTCTTCCCTTTTGCAGTGAGCCTGAATCAAGGCTGTGGTTTCTTCTCTCATTGCCACAAGCAAGTAAACATTTATGCCTTGACATCCTCACATTGTTTTTCTCAAGCTTCTTTCCTCTAATTGGAAACCATTGTCTTTGGTGACTCCAAAGACTGCTTCCCTTTCAGATGAACTGTGCGACTGAATGCACCTCCCTGGACTGCAGATTTCAGCATTCGCAGGAGAGGGGAGCGAGTACAAAAGCTTGGAGGGAGCGTGCATGTGAGGGATACACAAGCTTAGACAGTACTGTGTACAGTGGTAGTGAGCTGAGCTGTAACTGGTGCTCATCATTAGGCCAGCTGATGGCTCATTGCAGTGAGAATGTGCCCAGAAGGGAAAGGGCAGAGATCAAATGGGCGGCTCGTCTCCCAAGTCTCGTCTGATTAGTGGTTCTGTCCAGACGCCCCTCACTGTGGGGCGCACGGGGTCTAGCCCCCTTGTCCATCTCAGCACCATAAATGATGCAAGGCAAGGACATACACTTCTGGCACCCAGCGGCATCATTTTCCACGCTCTTATCCCCCACCGAGTGCCCTGCATCACAAGCCAGACTATCTCACAAGTTGATCACAGCAAGAGGTGTGTCTGGCCACCTGGTCCGACAGGAGAGGAGGAATAAGCTGGGCCCAAGGAAAACCCCTCCAGTCCTATCAGCTTGAATGTTTGACAGATGCCTATACTCGCTACAACAGCAAGAGCTACATGGTTCTCACTACTGGCTAGCAACTAAGGCAAACAAAGTACTCAAACTGAGGTTTAGTTTAATCTAAATGTTTTAATCTTACAATTTGGGGCTAGCCTGATATTCAGACTGAATGGCCATTTTGTTCCCACTCTGTTATTCAGCCTGAGATTGCCTCCTTGTTGGAGGGGGTTGATTTTCCCCGAACCAATCACTAATGACGTTATTTTCAGTGACGCTGATGCTGGCCGTATTTTCTAACTTCACAGAGAATGTTCTCTGTTTTTGACAAAAATATCTAATGTCTTTACAAAGACAATATGTTGGTTAAGGGGGTGATTTCAAAAAATATTATTCTGCCGAAATGCCAATGAAAAACCGTTGCATTTTAGTCCTGCCTGCAAAGGCGCTGATTGGCTCGATTGTTTCTCTGAGCGAGAACAAGCCGCTGACTAGAACAACACCAGACTCTCTGAATCGCTCTGCAAAATCTGAAGAGTGGGCGGGACGCGATTCACGGAGTCTGGAGCCAGGCTGATTTGGGGCAGCATGGTGGCATAGAAACTAGGGTGACTGTTCTTCAGTTAGAAGGCCCAGGTTCAAGACCCCATAGGTAAGGATCCACCCTACTTAAGTGCCCTTGAGCAAGACACTGAATCCCTATCAGCCCTTGGGGTGCCGTTCTGTAGCCGACCCCGCTGTCTGACCTCCCTGTGGAAAGGGGGCAAGAGAAAAGAGAGTTTTGCTGCAGGGATCAATCGAATATCTCAAATAAATAATTAAGCACATACATAAATAAATAAGGTGGGCCCAAAGGGTACCCTTTCAGTCCTATCAGCTCGAACGTTTGACAGGCATGTTAGCAAAATGTCTGCACTAGCTACAAGCTAGGAGAGACTTACAAGCTCCTCATCACTACAGTAGGTAGCAACTTCAGCAGGTAAACAAAACTGACACAAAATCAAGTTTAATTTTTCAATGTTACAATTTGGGGAGATTTTTTACAGTCAGCATGGGCAATGATTTACTGTAATTCCAGGTTGTTGTGAGGGTCAGGGGGTCAGACATCTCACACTGAGAGATAGCCTGGCTTGTCAGGCTGCTGACACTTATCTGTTTGTTTAGGAACTTGCAGAATGTGTTGCCTCGGAAAAAGCACCGCTGTCACTTTAGAGAGCTTTTAATGTCAACAGAGCTGGTGTCATCATACCCAGAGGGGAATATTTGTATATTATTATTATTATTATTAATAATCATAATATTTTGATATAAGCAATAACTCCAACTCAAATGGCTTGGGGGAGCTTCATTTCAGGAGGAAATTTGTTTGTGTGCGTGTGTGTGTGTGTGTGTGTGTATGTGTGTGCACGTACGTGCGTGAGTGTGTGCGTGCACACGCATTTTCTTCAACAAATAATTGGCTCCTGCTGTGAGTGCATGATGTTCTCCTGCATCACTGACATTCCGCTAATAGACACATTATATATAATTTCATGAACCACTCTCACATCTGACCTTTAGTTTATGTTGTAGGGAATATTGTGATAATGTGATAGGATGTTTTTTTCTTCCAATCAGCATGGTGTTGTTTTGCATTGTGGGATATGTTTACCATTCCTTAATGACGGTGCTATCACTGATAGCCTTTTACTAACTAAAGCCCAGCTCTCTGTTTCATATGCTAACAATCTCACAGTGACGTGCCGTAAACAAGTTCGGTAACATTTTACGGGTAATTACCAACTCTACAAATTTCCTACAAGTTTCCCCCGTTAGTAATAATTTCATCATTTGGAGTTGGTTTACTGTATGTCTCAGGGAATTAATGTTTTTTTTTTTTTTTTTTCTGTGCTCTGAATGGCTATCTTGGCCATTATTGCCAGTAGTGCCAGTGCCAGTATTGTTAATTAGCATCTGATATGGGAACCATCTTTTTAATTAAGAAAGCCCATATTACCATCCTGAATGGAATGAGGAATAAAGTCTGGGCTCATTGACAGGTTGAGTTCTTTGGTGAGGTGCGGTGTTCCTATCTCTAAGGAAGACATTTGGGAAATAAGAGTTTTGGCACAATTCCCCTTCTACTGAGTGGACATGAACAAGGAAGATCAAAGGTTTTAAATGTATTAAAGAGTCGCTAGTGGAAAATAGCCTACATTTCTCGTTTAATAAGATGTGTTGTTTGAAATATGATAAATCAACATGAGTCACTCGAGGGATCACAACAGAAGTTTGGAAAGAAGATGCATACATCTTGGACCAAGTATTAACAGTATTCTCATGTTTAATTAATGTTGCATCATCATGGTCCCTAACTGATATATTTCAGATCAGATATAAATTTAGAGTCTGAGTACAATTAAGGTATCACCTTACCGTCAAAGCCCCTCTGCAGATACCTCGAGACAAAAAGATAAAACAGTGGAACATGAGATTAGGCGGGTAGAGAAAATGAGAAAAATGGAAGCATTTAATATTAAATTAGGATTTTTGTTCCTCAGTACTTAGCTCAGTTGAATGAGGAGACAAAGTCACCCTGGAAACAAGCATTAGGAGTAAATAATGTGTGCCACTGTCTGCTTCCTCAATTTAACTCAAGCATGTCTTATTAAAAATGGAAAAAGGGCCCATGCCACATTAGGGATTAGAAATTTGACGTATTTAAGCATGAAATGAGCCCTGTGCTGAACGCTTTGCAGACAGATAAATATTTCGACCCAACCCAGGATACATATTCAGTGGATTTGCATGGGAAATGTGAAGAAGAAATGGTTCAAATCTGTACATTAATCCATGATAACCTGTCTTGACACCTCATCACCTAGATGAATAAATAAATGAATATGTGGAACAGAATTCCTGAAACGCTTTCTCATATGGGAAGCAATGCCGGCACTAACTTGGTGGAATCCACTGTTTTTTGCAGATGAAATCAATCATTTGGTTGGATATTGCTTTAACCTTTTGAATTTGTCCTGCACAATAATCCCTATGTGAATTTCTGCTTTCAACCAATTTCTGTCAGAGGATTGTTCAAGTGATAAATTTTCTTACAGTATCAAGACTGAAACCGTTTCATCATAATAAACTCAACCGTAGAATTAATCAAATGAAGAAAAACAAAATTTTTTGTCTATTTTAGTATTCTGCCAAATTCAGCATTCTGTTCTTTGCTCACAACTTGCTCTACGATTTATGCATTGAATAACATTCCCCATATATCCATCAAACCAGCAGATGCAGATGGTGACTCCAGTTATCTGGAGGATAAGGAATAAAAAAGGGGGAGGGAAGGGACTGCGTCGCTGCAAACATATGCAGACTCGTTATGTCCACAGTGGCCCTGATGTCTTTTAAAACCATCTGTCTTCCAACTTGTGTGCCCTTGTGTGCCCACCCCCATCTGTGATCTAAAGAGGAAAATGGAAAAATGTTGTCGGACACCGGTTTGGTGGGCACAATAGCATCATTAGTTACATAATGAAGGAAAAATATTCCTGCAGACAATTGTACTTTGACAAGTTGATAACCGATCACACTCGTTCTGGCATTTTTTATTGTGTTGAGATCGTGCGAGAATGTTTTTGTGACAGTCACATCACAAGTAGCATATTAAATTGGTGGCGTTCTCTCCAGGACTTCCTCATCTCATTAAATCTACTTGCCTTGAGCATTTAACCCTTTTGCAACCAGGCTAGTTGACCATTAACACATTCACATGTACAGCAGTTGCCTGGGGGAGTTGTGGCAGGGAAGGTTACACACATACACATACACATACTCACATGTCTTAGCTGTACAGTGCTACCGGAGTCTTTTACTGATGACCACTGAGCAGCGTCACTGGAGCAATTGGGAGTATAGTGCCTCACGCAGTTTCATTTCAATGTGAGTTGTTAAGGCAGGGGAGAGAGTTACTCATTCCACTTGTCTAACCTTCAGGCTACCACCGTCCCCAGATTTAACATTCATAATTCACATGTGCAAGCCACTTAATGACATGGTGCCACACAGCTTGTTTCATACTCCGTACCTAAATCGTTTGGAATTTGTCACCAGTGCACATCACCGGTGTTGAGTGCGGGCCGTCTGAATTTCATGGGTTTTGCATATAAAAGAACATGCATGTACAGTAACGGGGACAAAGTGGCGGAGGGTGAAGTGAGGTTGCAGCAGCCCGGAGGTTAGATGAGCAGGTCACTGTTTCAACCACCTGGACCAACAGCTGTGGAGGAATGGGTTGGAAATACAGCGAATGGGAAATACCATGTCGCCCCTGAAATGGACCAGTATAGGCCTATCTGCTCTGGACTGACTTCTCAAGACCCCAATTCTCTATTATATGTCTTTCACTGAATGTGAGGTCCTGTTGTTCCTGTGCCACGGGTGCCAGTGTGCACTTATGTAATTGTGTTTGTGGTCAATTTGTCCCCGCACCAATGTCAGCCGTGCGTTTACTTAAGCTGGCAAATAAAGTGGTTCTGATTCTGATTTGGAGCCTGCTGTGTAGGAAATGGTGGCCTGTGAAGTGACTTGATTGGCTTAAGTGATTGAGTGGCTGATTTTGCTTTTAAAGTCACACTGAAATTGACGTTTTTGTCTTTTTAGTTCATTTAAAGTACAGTTTAAAAAAATCGAATCAAAATCGAATTACTTTTACTTCCTGGAAAGTGGCGACTTCATCATGTGCCAGTTGCCATACATAAAAATTCCAACCAATAAAACCATCACAGATTTTTGAACAATCCAGCCCTTCCGACCCTCCCATCAAATAAAACTGTTTCTCTCCCTAACTGATATCCCATTGGTTTACACTTTTGAATGATCCCTCCCTGCGTTATGTCCCACTCCAACATGGAAATACAGTATGTCACATTAAGGAAGCAAGATGCTCTCAAAATGTAGTTTTGTTGGTTGACTTTAAAGATGCTTCACCACTGAGCCACCACTTGCACTGGTTTGCAGGGAAGCTACCTCCAACCCATCGGTACTGTTTACAATGCATATGTCTATTGTATGAATAGAATTGTATAATTAACTTGGTAATTTGTCAGCAAAATATCTACATTCCCAATGGCTTAACCAAGCGAATTATGAAGACTGTTTGCATTGTGTATGTTTTTTTCTGTTATCCGTGCAACTTCAAGTTTTGGGTGGCACAATACAAACTTTAAAAATTATGGAGCCTGTTTTCCTTCTGTGTCCTACTTGCTCAGCACCTCACGGCTTGCCAGCTGTCTGATTAAGACATTGTCAGAGGAAGGTGTGAATGTGTAGTCACTTAGTGCTCATTGATCAAACAGATTAAGGACAAGCGCACACAATGATGTTCTCACCTTGGTGCTGCATCTCATTACCTGTCTGTCCTTGATGAAGCTCTTTGATATGTAGTTTGAGTCACTGTATTACATAACATGTCATTAATTGCTGAAGTTACGCAATGCTTTTTGTTTCCACCTTCAATGCTTGCAGTGCTTTGATGCGTTTTTTTTATTTCAGCCCTGACATTCATGAGCTGTGGTGGTTGCTATGAGTCTTATTTGTTTATTGTTTTGAGGAATCTTACACTAATAAACTAAAGGGAAGTAGTATACACTTTTGTCTATACTTCACCATGGTCATTATCATAGTATTGTGGCAATCTATTGTGGCGTCTTTATCCAGATAAGGGATTTGCTGTGCATGCATACTCTTTTTTCAGTACAGTCCTGGTTTGCATTCACACATTTCCAAACATTTATACCAGGCAGCTGCTCAGTACAACCACAGTCTTCTACTTTTTTGCTACTGATCAGCTCCGCTGAGCAAATTGGAGTCGAGTGCCTTGCTTAAGGGCACCTCAGCAGGAGGGACACGTTGGTGAGGGAGACGGGTGATACTCATTCACTTTCCTTGCCTAGATTTTTCCAGCCAGTCCCGGAATGTGAGAGAATGACATTCCAGTCACAAGCCCACTTCTCTAACCTCTAGGCATGCGCCGCCCCCTATTTTCCCTGAAGGGAGAAGGAATTTTGGTTTTGTTGAATGTACCACTTAAAGAACAAGCCTTGTCCATCTCAATCTTCATCCTTTTTATTATTTATTTACTAAGGTTATGTGGTCCGGACAATGGTGTCCTGGTACTTGTAGAATAAGTGATATAGATCAGCAGTCTCCATCAAGTCTGGCCTGCTTTGATCTCATCACCCCCTTACTGTCAGCCCACAGTCAGCCTGTCTCCCTCAGAATGACAGCCATAATAACTATCTCTGGATGGCCTTGTCTCAGATGGCTTTAGATAACACGCTTGCATAACGGTTAACTGCCTGAATTTATACCCTGGCTGTGCCTGACCCTCACCCTGCTCCCTCCAGGGTGCAGCTCAGTGCAGCCTGGCTGTTCCTGTTGGTGGCACAGTTTCCATGAAGCCCAGCTCTAATCCTCACATGTAATCTGGCAGCTCCAGCAGCACCCAATCCCAACCTGTCTGTACTCTGTTATATTGGAATGAAAATGAGTGACAGCAGAGAGCATGTGACACCGATAACAGGCGAGAGAAAATATCTACAGTCACGCTGATGGTCATCTTTGCCGTGTGTTTTTATATATACTATGGCATTGGTTAATATTAAATTAGGAAGACTGTCATTAAATTAAGAAAACTGTCATGCCCAGTATCCCCAGATAGATACTGTATTGACACTTTGTGTCAATACAGTAGGTCCATGTTTCTGATAAATCTCCTAAAAAATAAAATTGAAATGCTGTGCTAAAGCCTGTTGATTTTCAGTTACATTAGTTTTGAAGAAAGGAAAAAAAACAAGTTTGCTGCTAAACTCATTTTTCCTGCTAATTCAGCATCCATTTAGATTAGCATGGCAGAGCATGATGAGCCCTCCTCAGCATCAAAGGTACATGTGTGCATCATCAGTTAGCTACCTGCCTGAATTAGCTGCGGTTCCCCACTGAGAGTAGTGACAGACAGAGGGAGGAGAGAAGCCTGTCGGGAAGCATGAAATCCCTTTAACCAAGTCCTCTGTCACTCAGCAGCCGGTAGGGGGGCGCGGCACACAGAGCGCTACACTCACAGGTTAAGAGGCAGGGCCACCAACAGCTGCACGCTGTATCTGCTCTCCCAATGAAGATCAACATTATACAGCACATCCACAGTGGCAGCCATCACAGCTCACTGTATAACCTATGGACCTCAGTCAGCATATGCATCAACACCTCAGCATTCACCGTATTTACACTTGGCAGCACTAACTGCCGCAGACTAATAAAGTTAATACATGATGCACTTTTATCCCACTGCATCGTATTTTGTTCGGTTTATTACACTTTTACAGGTACAACACTTTTGCCACTTTCCTCTGTAGTGTGCCTAGTATATCATGCTTTGTGCTCCATAAAAGCAACGACACAACGAATTTCATCTCTTACCTCACTGGGACACGGTGCGTTATTGTTGTACCACACCACTCCCTTACTGCACATACCGCATGCCTCCCAGTGTGCAGGTGCTGCTCTGTTGTCTGCCTCTTTGCTACACTAGGTTAAAGTCTCAGTGATGTGAAATAGGATTTGTTATGAGAGAGATGGCTTGTTGTCCCCCTGATGTCGACATAATGTAACGTAATGGGATGGACTCAGAGCAGGATCTCATGCTTTCGTGAATTAAAAAGGTCATTCTAGTCCAAACATTTTTATGTTTCATCCATTTTCATTTTCTTTTAATACTCTCCAAATTGCTCAAGATTTTGGGGATTTTGCTGGTACAAAATCCTGTATTTGCCGTCCTGCGCTGGGACACGTTAACATCTGGATTTTATGCAAATGACAACATTGTATCATTTTTTTCTTGCCTACAGTAATTATACCATTTTTCCATCTAAGAAAATGTCTCTCAATGCTTCTGCCCTGCTTCAAAAAGACACTCTTGTCTTAGAATAATGGATTCCTTTGTGAGATAATAATATTAGGCAAATTAGCCCGGATATGAAGGAAAGTGCCAAGTCGGTTCATGACAATGCTCTGATCATCTCTTTTGTTGTTGCTTGTCTAAGTCTATAAATGAGGGATTGAATGGGAATAAATCTCATTAAGACATTATTTGAGAGCCATGCTGCTGTCCATCCAGCAGAAGTGCAGGATGTGTCGATGTAGATCATAAAAAACATGCTAGCAGAATATGAATGAAAGTTTCTTCTAAAACCATTATCGTCTACTTATAAGACTTCATGTGGTGGACATACTGTTCTTACTCAACTCTGTCTTGGCATAATATTAAACTCCATGGGGTCCTTCGTATCTGTGTAGTTGGGGATTAGAATATGTCCAGTCTCATACTCCCATGCATTCCTTATTCCGTCTCCCTTTCTACCCAACTTGGAAATACCATAAAGGACTTGCAGGAGTGATTCTCTGCCTGCTGCCTGAAATTATGAGGCAGTATTCAGGTTGAATCTCTCACAGTTGGCCTGCAGTGTGTTAGCTGAATTTCCTCCAGTGGCTGCTGATGCAGCTGCAGCCTATAAATAGGCCCACCCCAGACAGGCGGAGGGAGGAGGGCTTTGGTTAACCCCTGAGACCCAGTCCTAATCTGACCCCAATAATGGGAAGCATCATTAGAGAGTCATCTCAGCTGGCTGGCCAGGAAGGACACAGGCCACCCTCCGTCTGGCGAGATCTCTGCATTACCACATCTCAGGAGAGCCACAGGACCCTGTCTTGAGCACCTCCCGACTCACCTTATTGTTAGCTACCTGTCGTGGGCTCCTCTTTAGCCCACTAGCAATCCCCTCAGCCTGTACCCAGTGTCTGCCATGGTGCAGACAAGGGAGGGGTAGCTGACTCTCCACCACCCATGACTGTCTTTTTCATATCTCCAGATGGCGGAGTGTTGGAGAGGCTTTGGTGCCTCTGTGCCTCATATGCAGCGCATGGCCTGGATTCAACAAAGCAGTCGTAGCAAAGCTTTGCTTCCCCAACGGTGCTTTTCCGCAATCAAAGAGTGTTCATCTCCCTCTTGCCCTCCCTCTTGTACAGCCATTTTGGCACAGTTTCATTCCCTTTCTCCCTCACACTCTCTCCCTCTCACTTTTCTCTTCCTTCCTTAGTCTGTCATTTATACCACAAAGCAGTTCCCTCTGTGGGGAAAGGGAGACATCCACTGCTGTGTGGATTCTTCCAGACTTATTACACATGGGGATTCGGGTCAGTCTTAATTAAGAGGTGAAATCATTAAGGAGGGATAGATAAAGAGAGGGTGCCACAGAGGTGACCTGTCTGCGGCAGCAATCTCCTCTCCGATCCTTACAGCTTCCAGACAACCTGAATCTGACACCTGCATTATCCACCAGGTTCTTCAGGGGGAGGACAGGAGCAATTGTAATGCCTACTGGATTAGATGGACTGTGAAAAAAGAGAGGGTTAAAAAATGTCTCTAACGCACCTCAGTACTTTAGGGCCAGCAGAGCATTTTTGCATTGGTTTATGAAGCCTCGCATAACTCTAAAGTCAACTGTAATGTTTTTGGAGAGAGGAGAAAGTGAGTTTTCCTGCAGGGGATTTGTAACCCATTGCTAAAAGTAGTTGCACTTGCTCATCTGTATAAATAAGCACAGGCAGGTCTTTTTTTTTTTCCTATGCCAAAACAGCCTTGCCAGTTCTCTCCCCCTCCATGTACAGCAATTCAGATTTTCCTCACTGAAATGGAAATTGTGTTTGAAATGACTGAAATGTTTTGTTTTCAAAAAGAAAATGTTTACCAATTCTATGACTTTTGAATGCAGGATAGAAATGGAGTGACCATTAGTTTACAATATATTTCTCTTTTAAATTTATTACGCAAAATAATAAAATAAAAAACACATAAAAAAAAAAACAAAGAAAAATAAAAAAAACATGGAAGAGAAGTAATTGCTGACAAAGAGTAGCCCAAGTAAAAGGAGCTGTAAATCAACATCAGAGTATAGCCTATGATGGATCCAATGACTATAGAAAAGATGGACGTCGCAATGTGATTGACTTGAATCGACTTATGAATTACACCTTCATAGCCAGTTAATTTCACAGTACACGATAACTTACACCATACACCATAACTTTCAGTGTCATTATCATAAATTAATGATTGTTAACATGCAGTTACACCTAAGTTTATCTGAAAAATAAATCAACAGTAATTTACCCAAATTATGTAATACTTATTATCAACATACTGCACAAATGTAGCAAATAACCTGTAAATATATGCCTATATAATGTCTTAACATGGTTTCAGAATTAGTGCCTTCTGACGTTTCCACTCTTATGTTTCTTTACAAGTAAACCAGTAATTTGCCATGAATGTTTCCTTAACTTCATTTATTGCACGTTACTGTATCCTTAATATGAGCTTTGTGGTAAATTTCAGGTTAATAAGCCTGAATGTAAATTAGAGGACTGTAACTTGATATGTTACCTGTTGTTGCTATATCTAAAAAGCTACATCAGCAGTTGTATTTTGAAAACTGAAACTGAATTCCTCTACAATGACAGAAAAACTGACATGGCTACTAAGAGCAGGATGGGCAGAGTGGTGAGCAAGGTTACTGGGGTGAGTCAGGCTCAGCTCACAGACATGTACAGTATGGTCTTGGAAGATATGTGCCATCATACTGTCCTCACCATCCCCCACACTCCCACCTTCATGCCGGCGTTTCAGAGGTCCAACTCGGAGGTCTGAAGTGATGCAACTGCAATAGAGGCTCTGCAGTTATGTCACAAATCTCCTAGCAACCAATGCTGGTGCCATTATAGAGGTCCATTGGAGAATTGGCTGTGTGCAATTAATGTCTAAGTATATAACTACCAGGCTACAAGAACAGCAACATCTTGAAAAACACTGTTGTGGTGTGGGCGTATCAACTCAGTAAAGTAAAAGTGAGTAGTCGACAAGTTTAGAAAACATTTTTTTTTTTCAGCCAATGGAAAAATAGCACAGAAAATACCAGTACCGTTTCTAACTTCTGATTGGGTGGGCAGCCTACAGCCCGCCTCCAAAGTCGCCCACTGCCCACCCCCCCTTCTCGTCGTGTTCAGTAGGGGTGGGCAATACCGCAAAATTTGGTTTCGATCCGATACCAAGTAATACAGGGCCAGAATCGCCGATATCGATACCGATACTTTTTATTATTAAAAGCGGCTTATGTACTTTCATGTAGGGGAGAGCAGTGTGTCATGATTTATGAGGTGAATGCATCATCAATAGGCTAAATCTGAATACATTTTCATGACCACTAAATTATTTGCCAAAGGTTAGCAATCATTGTAAGGTGAGAAAAAAAAATTTGAATAAACAAAGTGCACACAATTATTTGTGGAGAACAATGAATGTTTTAAAACTTTCACAACTTTTATAAATAAGCAAAGTGCAAATAACCACACGACACAGAAGCAAAGAGTGCATGCATGCACTAAGATGTGTTCACGACAACGGAACGTTGTTTGCACAGACAGTTCTACTCTTTGATGAAATGGGTACAACGTAGAAGAGAGAAACTGAAACTGGTATCGATCCTATTGACGCTAGAATCGATCTTCAAAAACGAGACGTAGTATCTGTAGCATCGATATTTTGGGATCGATCCGCCCACCCCTAGTGTTCAGGCACAAACACACAGAGCTCTGAAGCAGACCCGTCCGCTGCACAGAGTGTGGCCGTATTCACACCAAATCAGGCGTTGCGGCACTTCCCACAGGGTTGTGCGGAGGTTTGGGCATGTTTATTTGTGCTTTAGAACGTAACCGCTGTGAAACAATTAGAAAATAACGTTTTATATCTCTGATTCACCGGCTTTCTTGCTACCACCACTCCCTCTCTTCATTCACTCTCTAGCTCGCTCCACCACCACTGCTCTCGTGTGTCTTCAGCATCATGTGAGAGTTCCTTCTCCACACTGTCACGAGTCCTAACCCCCTATCGTCGCACCATGTTACATGAAAGAAAGAGGAATTTGGTGATCTTGGCCCATGAGAAATCGATAACAAATACCTTAGACATGGGTGAATTTAGAATTTTTGCCAAGGGAAACATGAGACTGATGTTGTAGCTAGATAGATAGATAGATGGATGGATAGATAGATAGATAGATAGATAGATAGATAGATAGATAGATAGATAGATAGATAGATAAAAAGAAATGGATATATGACTGATATACTGTATGGATTTTCAGGTTGCTGTTGGATGTACCCAACAAAGTGAAAAAAAAGAGAAAAAAAAGTTTTATAAAATGTTGTTCTGATTTTGCCCTGTTGGATTATGTATGTGTGTATATATATACATATATATATATATATATATATATATATATAGTTACATTGATGTTTGAGTATAGGCTTGAGTTAGTTGATTTAGTTGTTTTCTTTGTCACTTTTCAGTTTGAGTTTGAATAAGACTACCTTCTATTTTTGTAAATCTTGGCTATGGTGAGAAGTCTCACTGGATTAGGTTTTAATTTTATTTGAGAACTAAACTCATCCAATGAAAATAAATGTTATAGAGTTGATTATGTTAAAATCTGGATGAAGGATTTTTTTTTATTTTAGGGTAAATCAATCGGCCCTCCACTGACTTAGCAGCAAACTTAGAAATGCTGCTTTACTACCTCCCAATTTCCCTGCTTCAAATAGTTCTTTATAAAATAGAATAGAATACTACTTTATTAATCCCCATGGGGAAATTAATCTTCTGCATTTAACCCATCCAAACACCCCATACACAAACACACAGCCATAAACTGGAGAGGCCTGAGGGCACGATGGCAGGAGCTTGCATCTGATCTTGACTCTGACAACCCTCCGGTTGCCAGCTGTCATTTTGCCAGATTTTTGTGCCATCTGGCCAGGGATTCGAACCGGCAACCTTCGGACTACTAGTCTGCTTCTCTAACCTCTGGGCTACCTACCGCCCAAGTTGCCCACCTATTATTTCTACCAGTCCACCCTAATATAGCAGGCTAAAACCGGCCCTGGTAGTCGATATGGTAGATTTGATTCCATATTTAGTAACTGTGTTTTCTGTGTAGCCCTACTCTCTATTTAAGAGCACTACAGCTTGTAGCTTGAGAGTCCGCTCTGTTAACCTAAACAAACAGATGTTTTCTGGCACTGCTAACTTGCTAACAGCAGGCTAATTTATCAAACCAAACTAATGTTAATGTTAATGTTAACATGTGACTTTTGCCACTACTAATGCAAGCTTCTACTCAATATGTTAGCTAGTGTGCAATTGTGTTACCAACAGTGATGGTTAGCTGACCATATGTTATGTTTAGCTATCAAGCTGACATCTAAACACAAAATCAGTTAGAAGCAAGGATCTATGTTGAAATTATTCAATACCGATCAAAAACAGCACAGAAATAAACTGTCTATTGAATTCTGTTGAAACATACAAGTTGACTGTTTAGTAATGCAGTCAGCTGTTCACACCCACTGTCGCCCAAGAGCTGAGGACCTCCAATATGGCTGCCAGAGGGTGCATAACGTCACTGCTATTGATTTGCTGATTTTGCATATGAAGTAGACGTTGCTAACATGCCATGCTTTCTGCCCCTTTTGCACATTAGCACCTTTTGCACTGTTCTGCTTTTACTGATCAGCGATGTGTTTTGTTGTCCTGAGCACTATCTCACGGTTTGATGTGGTTCTGTTTATTGTATTGTTTTTAAACCTGAACACAACCAAAAATTTCCCCTGGTGGGACAATACCAAATGTGAATGTCAAAACAATGTATAACATTCACACTGAAATTGATTTAGATTGAACAACTGCAAGCTTGTGGGCTGCTCAAAACAAACAAAGAAATAGATGAGCTGAATAAAAACAGATCTTTATGGTTCTTTGTCTGGCTTTAGTTGTTCAAACCCATTGGTAGCATATTATTTTGAGGCTGACAGAAACAGAAGCAGATATATTTTTTTTGAAGATTGTAAACAGGGATGGGGAAAATGCTTTTGAAGAGAGAAAGGACATTTGATATTAGTCTTAAGTGTTGTAAGTGCTTGCCCAGGCACTAGAGAGAGGGATGTAACAGGAAATGAACCTCTCAAATTTCATTGGAACTTTGTCTTTATAAATGTCTGCCTTATACTGTACTCATCGGTAACGTATATATCTCAGTGACATCTCATCATTTAGCCAGTAAAAATGCACAGCACACCCAGTTTTTCCATATCATTTAAAGTACACTCAAGGATGATATTCTGTTCAGCTCTGTAGAACACTTTTCACATAAAGTGTTGTACAGCAATGTCAGACAGAAATGCCTCTTGACTCCCTTTGGTCGAATTTCTAAAAGGTCCATTACTGTGACTACAGTCGTGGCGCAAGGCAGGGTGGTCGGAAAGTCCAATTTTCCTACACGGCTTTGCTTTTAGTGGCTGACCTTTCCCTGTTGCCTCTCCCTGTAAAGCTCGGAACGACGCCACATCGCTGCCCCGTGTCTACACCCCTGAATTGATATTAAAAGAGGAGCAGATGGCCATAATAATCTCAGGTCCTCGAGAAGGGTGCCAAAACTTTTCTTGGGAAAAGTGGTGTCACTCACAAAGTCTATAGTGAATGTGCTCAAGACGAGTGAATAGTTTGGAAACTCTTGTAAGCAATCATCTTGACCTTTAATATTTCATGCTGATGACAGAAGGTACTTCAGCAAAAATGAACCCAATCAAGTCTTGAAAAATTCCAAAAGTCACCCTCTTATTTGGTTACAGGTGACAAAGGTAATTCAGCCCAGAAATGCTACCTAGATGCATTTTATATTTCCACGCTCATGCTTTTAGTAGTTTCAGCATTGCCAACTCCCTGTGCAGCACCACTTAGCAAACGGAGCCTGAGGCAATCTGCTTTCTCTAGAGGCAAGAGGTTATATGAGTTACCCCACAGTCATTCACGGGGCACAGGGAATTTTTTGCTCAAATAAAGACAATTTAGTATTGTCTCTTCATGAGGTGGTGTGTACATTATGCAGGGGACGAATCGTAAAATGCGCTGACTTTATTTACCTCACTGAGGGGACTGGAATGGCCGACGGAACGATAGCATCTTCACTGGCAAAGGGAAGAAGGATCCCTGGCCCACCAACAATTTCCTTCTTCAAAGCAGCATTAGTGGCTCCATTAAAATCCTGTCACCCTTTTTCCTTTACGTCTGTCTGTGGCTTCTGAGGAGAGGAGAAATCACAGTCATTCAAATGCTAAGTGACTTCCTCTCTCCTGTGAATATTAGAAAGGAAAGAACTACTCCATCATTTGCCATTCCCACCAAAAAAAAAAAAAATCACACCAGTGTTTTGAATATCCTATCCCCCTACCTCTGCAGTATCTCGTCACAAGCCATTACCTCTGCAGAAAGCAGACTGCTAGACACATACAGAACACCGTGCTGTGTCAGTCTTCATTAAGACTTAACCATATACACGCACACATACCCGCAGCTGCCTAAGTGACTGTCTCACTGATCTGATCATGTCGGCAGTTTTCAGCCCCCCGCCTTCTGACGTATAGAAGAAAGGTGCTTATCATGGCTGTAAATGGATCATTCAAATAATTGTAGGCAGGAGTACCATCTTCGCCCCGGGCCAAGATGTTCTGCTATATTAGATAGGGGGACAACAAGGGAAGCTGTGGGAAAAAAGGTATGCCTCTCCTATCCATCATTAGTGAAATCATCGTATTAATGTTCTCCCTTTTTGCTTGACAGGTCACAGACGGAGGCACCATCAAGCAGAAAATTTTCACCTACGATGCTATGTTTAATACCAATTACTCTCACATGGAGGACTACCGCAGACGTGAAGACCTCGTGTACCAATCAACAGTGCGGTAAGCTTCAAAATCAATTAACATTAATTTAAAACACGACAACTTGTTTAAATCAGCTTGTATACCCACTCTACCTTGCCTCAGGAATGTAGCCTCCATTCAATTTGGGGCACTGGCGCATTGTGAAATATTAAACTCACTGCTTGCTCAAACAACCTCTTAATGTTGTGACAGGAAAAGCACTGAGATGGATGCTGCTCAATGCTACGCAACGTAGTTCCCAGCCATCTGCTGTTGATCAGACTAGGCGAGACCGGAATGACCGAGCGAAGGGGTCAGTGCATTATTGTCTTGGCCAGGAGCGCGTGAGGACAGGAGGCAGTGGCGAACTCTAATCAGCCACTCCACCGCTCAGGATAAAGAGTTCAGTGTTAAAGTCTTAGGCAACATCTGGCCAGGCCAATCCTTATTCCCACCACAGTGGCACATATATTCAAGGTAGCACCGCTCAACTCCGGCACATTATCTTGGAGAAGATGCCGTCTAGCTTCACTCCTCCCTCGCCCTCTGCCTCTCTGAACCCAGCATACAGAGCCCCGCTGTGTATGTATGCATTAGCAGGTTTCGCTGAGAGAAAGAGCCAGAGAGGGCAAGAGATAGAGGGAGTTGTAGTAGGAGGAATCATCTGGCTCTGTTTGGGTTGATTACATGTTTGAGGAGTCCTGGGGAATGTCTTCCTTTACCCCAGGCCTCCACAATACGGCTGGCAGCTGTTTCTGTCTGCCCATCTTCTCATTGCTTGCTCCCCCTGCTCTGGCTCTCCTCCTGCACATTTCCCTGCCTAAATGTTCAGCAACACAAAGGCCAAACATTGCACCCGTGACATCACTTAAAAATGGAATGCACCGCACTTTGCGTCCTTTTGTAATGATCCCCCCCTTTCATCTTTCTCTTTCATCTCTTCTTTGTCCTGCTCCTTTTCTTTGATTCAACTCATCCACATTCCTACCTCATAGTATTTTCTCCGTTTTTTTTCCCCTCTTTCTCTCTATTTTCTCATGTTGGTGTGGTTGCCCAGCTGAGGATGATGTATCCAGACAATCCTACCATCCCTTTGGGAGAGTAGGCATCATCGCAATGGAATGGGCTACACACTTACATGCACACAGACAGAGGAACACGAGTGTACACACAAACAGGAATATGACCCCCACACCCACCGACACACACAAACACACACATATACACACACGTGCACGCAGAGAGAGAGAGAGAGAGAGAGAGAGAGAGAGAGAGAGAGAGAGAGAGAGAGAGAGGAGAGGGAGAGGGAGAGAGACTCAAACACAGCATACTGAAGGGGGAGGATTTCAAATGAAGCAGCATGAGAAACAGTAGGATGCTACCTGCACTGACCTGTATCTGGCAGAGTGCTTAGCCTGTGTTAGTCAACCAGAGAGGAATGTGGACTCGTGCCCCAGTCACACCAGGTCCATTGGGATGAATTCTCCCTGACTGGTCATGGTCCTACCTCCATGGTGTAACACAGCAGCTCAACGCTACTAGGGAATGCGAAAGCTGAAATTTGACTTGGTATAATCTCCCATTTCCACCTGAGAATGGTAAATCATCTCTATAAAGCCTCAGCAATCTGACAAATCCACTTGTACGACCAAAAATGAAAGCTTCGATATTCTGAATCACTTAGAAAGTCAGAGCATTTTGTATAACTCCAGATATTTTTTTCTTTATTTATTTATTTTTTTTTTTAGAATACTTTTTTTCTCAGCAATATGTGATGATTGTGCTATAGCAGAGTGACACTAATGGAAGTGATTTTTCTCCCATTTTCAAATACAAGCAGGCTTTGATATTATTAGACATCTAGATGTTTTAGGAATGACAGCGATATAGACTTCATCTAAGATTGCCTAGTCTCGCCTCGCTTTGACAGCTATTAGTCATAATCTTTCAAAGAAGGGAAGCAGCTATAACTTTTCTTACATGCGGGCTATATCCAAGTGCTGGCCCATAGATTATCCCTTGTAAGACAAATGGCAAATCCTGCATGTAGTTGATGACTCTTGAAGTTTGAAAGACCTCCACTACTTGTAGTGTGGTCTGCATCCCCTTCCTGTAAAAGATCATTTCATTTTCCTAGGAAAATGAGTGCGGCATGCCGTGTCAAACAGAAATGATTGCAGAGTAAATTGAAATTCCTTGTCTCTTCCAAATTGCCCTGTGACTGTTCTATACTATTGAGGGAAAATGAGTGGTTGAAGGTGTTCAAAAATTCATTCCAGCAGTCTTAATATTTAATAGGAGCAATGTTAGTGGTCCAATCTTTTTTCCTTCCCTCTAACTAAATCTGATGGACAAGGCTTGCTGTTATACTGGCAGTGTTGGGTGGTAACACACTACTCAGTAATTACTCAGTAACGCGTTCCAGTAATTTAGTGAGTAGTGTAATAAATTACTACTTCAATTATATTAATATTATTACCGTTAGTCATTAAAATTGTTACATTTGTTACCTCCCCTTTCACATTGAAGCTGAATTATAAAAAAAAAAACTATGCCCCAGCCCTGTTAAAGCAGGTGTGTGTTGAGCTATCCTTGATGAAAAATGGAAAGGTTTACTCCTTCCAGGTGGAAATATTCCCACTGTACTCTTATTGTACTTTTATTGAGTGAAAGGATAACAAGAACATTGTGGTCAATTGTAAATCGTGCACAGATATATAAAGTCTTTCCCCTGCAAATAACATGACGTCAAATCTCCTGACACACCTGCTTAAAGCAAAGCAATTGATTTATCCTGATTTTTAGATAAGAGAGGAAGAAATCGCCAACTTTCATGGTGCAAGTAACTGAACAAGTAGTGTAATGAATGTTCTTAGGGAGTAATAAGTAATGTTGTTACTTCTGAGTAATGAGTAATGCATTACTTTTATTTCTGTCCAACATGCATATTGGATGAGGCTTTAGTGCCAGGCTGCAAAAAGGCTGCGTTGTGAGATTTCTTTGTGGCCCCTCACCCTTCTTCCAATGCTTCCTCCATGCTGTGCACCATTTTCTCACTGGGCTCTCCTCCGTGCATTTTGTGTGGATTTGAATCCATGAATGCAATACTCAGGATTGCGAACAACAGAACTACAGCTTTGTGTGTAAGAACAGAGAGATGAGCTACATCAGCATTTAGTATAATGTAACCAGCCAGCACAAAAGCCAATCACACCTCCCCTGGCACACAGAAAATCACAGCATTATCATCATCATTTTGTTTCATGCTTATTCCTCAAGGAAACACAGGCGATTACACACCTCTCTGTACATCCCGTCCTCTAGGCAATCTGGTTCCCATATATACTTACTTACAGTAGCCAATCTTTACCCATTCAACCCTAATGCTGAACACTTTAGGCCAGAAAGAGTACAGCACTATTCCAATCTGACAGTGTGCTAGTTGATCTGATTCAGAGATTGACTGGATTAGCTATCAGGGCCTGCGCTGTCAAGACCGCTCTTATTCACTCTCTATCTAGGCAGTTGCATTTGCCTGCATTTGTAGGCGGGAAGAGTTTTGGAGGAAGGCCTACATAACAGGAAAGAGCTTTCAGATGCAACTCCCCAGGGACAATTGATCTCGCTTTGCAGTGTGCTGTTTTTGCTGCTCCTCCATGGGGGCCAGTTGCTATCGATCTCTACCTTGTACATGCTGTTTTGAATGTAGATGCAGGGTTTTTTTGTAGCATGTTTAATGTGTTTCGCTGGAAATTATTCAGTTATTCAATTACTTCTTTACTTACTTATCATACCTAGTTTGTATTGACATTAATTTGTGTTTTCAAGGCTGTAGTAAAATGTTTTTGTTTTTTTGTCACAGCCCTTACCTTGGTTTGGGTCGTTGCTAATCAGCTTTTTATAACTCGCTGATTAATGAGGTCCAGAATTTCAAAACAAAGCAAAGGACAAAAGGATTTATAAATTGTCTGAAAATAAACAGTGATACATCATTTCTAGTGGTAGAGGAAAAAAAAAAAAAGGTTAAAGAAGAGGGGGGATGAGGGCTTCAGGAAGAAGGGTAAGCAGAAGATGCAGCGGGTGTTGTGTGGTGAGGGTTTAAAGTTGAATTGTGAGAGAGGGGGAAGGAGCGAGACACATGCTCTGGATTGGAGGCACGTAGCGGTTTGTGAGACTGTTGCAGGCCATTCATTGAAACTCTGCGGATAATGCCAGCATACTGTACCACACAAGCCAAGATGCTCATGAAACCTTTATAATCACAGTTTGCCAATGCGCCCTCGAAACTGAAGTCTAGCGAGGTGAAATCACATGTTTATTAATGTGTGGAACAAATCCAACCATTCATGATTTAAAGGGGTAAGCAGTGCAATACTATCAGAAAAAACACCTACAATATGTGGCATATTATGGACCTCAGTGTCTTGTTTCATGTATTCAATTTAAATGGGAATATCTACGATTTTAAACATTAGCTGATTCATTCACAGTGAATGTGAGACGCTTCTCTAAATGACGCCGGCTCCTCTCACAGTCACACGTTCCATTTTGGCGAACTGATTCTCAATGGAGCAGCACCTCTGAAATGCATGACATCAGAGATTAGAGGGGGCGTTGAAAAATTCATTCCAGCAGTCTTAATATTTAACCAAAGTCTCGATGTTAGTAGTACAACCTTTCCTCTCTCCCTACTCCTAATCCTGACGGACATGGCTTGCTGTCACACTGGTGGGGACTTCAGAGCCAGGCAGCCACTCAGAAATGCTGTGGTGTGAGGTTTCTTTGTGGCCCCCCTCAACCCTTTCTCCGACGAAGCCTCCCTGCCTCGAATTATCTTATCTCTTGTGTTCTCCTTTCTGCACTTGTATTGGTTTGAATCCGTGAATGCAGCGCTCAGGATCGCGGATAACGGAACTACAGCTTTGTTTGTAAAAACAAAGCAACGGGCTACATCAGCATTTGCCATAATATAACCAGCCAACACAAAGCCAATTACCCCCTACCCTCCCTCCATTCCCCCACCTCAGAGAGAATCGCAGTGTTATTCTCATCATTTCGCATTGTGGTTAAAATAGGACTTTCCCGTTTCATGCTCATCCCTCGAGGAAGCGCTGGTGGAGACAGCCTCACTTTATATCTCGAGGTGATCACATCTTGTGTCTTTTTCATACATACTTAGCTTTTTTTAAACATTTATTTATCCTATGCTCTTTTTCAGCAATGCCCCGTTTCATGCTCATACACTTTTATACATTTTATACAATTCTACTACTACTCGGGCTGCGCAGATCATCCTGCAGTATGAGCTGGTTTAAGATTGGAGGCCGACGACTCCAGGCCAGCCAAAGCCCGACAAGATTTTTTCAAATGTGTTTGATTTCGTCGGGTCCAGTCTAGTTGGGCTTGTGTGGTGTGAAGCCGTCCAAGACTGAAACCTGAGAGTATACCTGGCCACAGCCAATGAGAGTTTAAGTCAAGGGGGAAGAACAAGCAAATGAACCAAAGAGAAGTCGCTTTTAATAATTCCTACTCACAAAGAGAGTTTAGTGTTCTTTAAAATGATGGATTATGTTAGTCAAGGCAGCAGTATCTCTGTGAGCTGCTTTTAATGTTTTTTAAAAGAACTTGTGGGAAGTCGGGCAAACCCGCAGTAGAACAGACGTGCAGATTTTCTCTCTTCCTATTTTCTGATTTCTTCAAAAATCCGTTGACGCTGTGCAGAAAAGCAACACTGCCGACTGAAGGTACTGCAGCCTAATTGTGCACAAGAGCTCAACGTTTTGCACATGTGCAGTGTGCTTTCTCAAACTTCATTCTTTTTCTTCTTCATTAGCATTTTATGGCTAGTTCCTCAAACTTTTAGCACAATTCTGCTCTGCACCTGTCTTTTATGCTATGTTTAAGCATTTTTAGATATACAATAATTTCTTAACCTCATTGAGCTAAAAGTGGGGTATACATAACCAAACAGAGACAAACAGATTCTGGGGTATATGACAAAAATAAAGCATTATCTTGTACATATGGACCTCTTTGGTGCATATTTTTGATATTTACATAAGTTTATATATTGTTAAAATATGTAATAATGTATTTACTGCTTGGTCTAAAACAGGTTTATACATAGCTAATTGCTAAAATGATCCTGGGCTATATGAGAGCTGAAGCATTGAAGCGACGCTGAAATCACGTCTAGTGCTCAGTGGGATGTGACATAAGGTATAAAGGGAATAAATAAACTACGGTCTCAGTTTTGGCTAAAGGAAACAATCCCAAGTGTAACTTCCCAAAGGTAAAGAACTATAGTCCCCCTTAACAGGCAGGCAGCACTCAAAAGTAGCACTAAAACGCAGTGCAGACAAGGTATCATCCGAGTAATGAAAATGGAAGTGTATGCCGAGTTTGTGCCACTGTTTGTTTTTTTTCCTGTGTTGCTCTGTCGGTCAGCATCAGAACTCCCGGTCGCCTGGACCCTTTCCAAACAGAAAGTAGTGATCTTCAATATATATATGGAATGGAGTGGGAAAGGTGTTTGCTGGCTCACAGAGTTGACTGCTCTCCAAAAGAGTGATCTCCTCTCCTCTCCATACAGACACACACACACACACAAACACAAACACACACAGACATAGACACAGACACGCACACACACTACTGAACTCATTAGAGCCCGGCTGCTGTGAGTGCCCTGCCACTGTTCCAACAGAGGTCCCCATCTGAAACACCCGGGCGGCAAGGACAATTGTTCCCGTTTTGTGGGAATAAATCACAGGGGCTAAATGCGACTGGTGGTGTCTCACTTTGATTATCACTGTTGACACATTAGCCGAGTGTGGAATACAGATTGCGCTCCCTAGTTCTTTCAAAAATGCTCATATTGTGGTCATCTGCTATCGCGGGCTGAATAATTGCCGGCTGTTGTTTCTCTGCAGACCTGCAGCGGATTTGGTCTGGGGAAGAATGGGGGTTGCTGTAAGATGACTGTAGATGTATTTGACATTGTGGCAATATAAATGATGTAGCAGCGATGACATCTAATTATGGCCATGTAGACCTTATTGGCTATTGAGCGAAATTGCTATCATGCTAATCTGTGGTGTGGTGTGACCTGAAGGAGCCCCGTATAGAGAGTTCCATTTCAAAATGAGGTATCCTAGATGAATGAAGTATCGCTGATGGTATCTCTGATGAAGGGTGGATGACCGAAACATTGTATCATTAATAATCTTCTCTGTAAGTGAGGACAGTGTGCGGGACTTCATTCATCTAGAGATCTGCCTGTGCCTTTCCCACACACCTGTTATTATATTATAGGTGTGCAAAAGCCTTTCTAGCAAGTTTTGAAAATGAGGTATCCACCATTTAAAGTAACATCTTACCATATCTTACAAAATGGTTGCACAAAACAAATAAAGCTAGTAGGTGACTTAAGTCCTTGGTTGATAAAATGATAATTCCTTTACAGACTGGATCCTTTAGATTTTAGAGATACTGAATGATGAATTTTAGCTAATGATTTTCTTTTTAAAATGGATGTATTTTAACATAGATAGAGGTTTTGTAAATGCACATTTCTGCTATGTGTAGTATTTTTGGCCTGCATTAGCTGCTGAGAGTGCCTTGCAACACATTGCTTACCAACTCAACAAGTAATCAGGATAACCACATCATTAACCCAATGTATTATCAAGAAGAACAGATCCACTCTACTATATTGCTATGCTTCAGTAGGTTAGCTGTCTTTCACTATCATAGCATAGCAGCCTTTTTGCCAAAATGCCCAAACTTAATAAATTCCACAGCTGTTAGGCAAAACTGCTTTTCCAGCACAGTATACTTGTAATATTCACCGGCAATACAGAATTTTTGTCAGGCGTAGATTAGCCACTGCAGCCTCAAAGCTTACACACATTAGCAAGAGTGTAACACCGGGCAAGCAAGCATCACTCAATACAAGGTGAGGGAGTGACACTTGGTGATAAGAGTGATGACTCACTGACCTGAATTTGGCTCCTGATGTCCACGTCTTGCGCTGTGGGAAAAAAAAGTTATTTTTAACTCCATATATCTATGAACATCATTGTTTATTTGCTCACTAATGTGTTTGTTACTCCAATGTTTACTTGGTGCATCGTATTGTCAATGTTCCTGGATTGCAAAGGTTTGTATTAACTTGTGAGCTCTTTTTTTGAGCTTATCTGTATGTTGAAATGTCACACTGTCATTCCTGTTGTGTATTTTTTGTATGTTGTTTGATGCCATCTGTCTTAAATGCTATCTTTGTGAAATGTCTGTAAATGTCTGACTCAATGCTCTTACATGCAAAGCAAATTCCTGTAAAAGGCTAAATAAATGAAATCTGAAATCTTGTGTTTTTTACAGGCTCCCGGAGGTGCGGATCTCAGACAACGGGCCGTATGAATGCCACGTGGGCATCTACGATCGGGCAACGAGGGAGAAGGTGGTGCTGGCGTCAGGGAATGTTTTTCTTACTGTTATGTGTGAGTACAACTTACGGCACTTCCATCTACATTTTAAAGTCACAAGGAAACAGCATTTCGAGGGTGTCTTGCTTCCATAATTCAAGGTGTTTCCTGTTTATATGATGCGAGGGGCGGAGAGGGGATTGTTAAAAAAGCTGTGAGTATTATTGATTGGAAGTTTTATGTATGCCTACTGGTACGCTATGAATCACTAATAATACACTCTTTTCCTGAAAGTAACAATAGGGATTTGGATTTAAAGATGCAAGAAATAAAAAAAATATATATATTTTTTGCATTTATTGTTAAATAAGTGTTATGATCTTGAAAATTAGCTAAAAAGGTAAAGATGTAATTTTTCATTTCATTGCGGCTGAAGCTGATGCTCATATCTAGAGCGACGCACAATGAGTGAGCAGGTGGAGCTTCAGAGTCTTGCTCAAGGAATGTGGATGGACATGTTGGCTGTTGCGGGGATCTGACCTGTGACCTTTTGGTTACGGGATAGTCTCTCGCACCTCAAGGCCAACCTGCCACATTTAAGTCGGTGCGCACTATCACCTGCGCACTCTCTCCATCTGTGCTCCGCTCTGTCATCTCTCATCTTTGTCTGCTGCGGCGAAACGGGAAAGACTCCAGCACACTGGTGTTGTGCTGGCTGGGATAAAAATAATGTTTCATTCAGCGGACCTTTCTCACACCAATGATCCGCTGTCTCACACCTACACACACCTATCAAACCCTCTCTGTTGCATGTGGAGGGAGTGTGTAAAAACAGTTGTAAAAGCCATTCAGCGTGAGAGGAGAAAACTGTGGTACTGCAGGAGACAGGCAGCTAGTGGATTAATCAGTCTCACTCAATGAATAGCAAAGGCCTATTACAAGCGTGTGATTTTCCATGTGATCTTTTTTTTTTTTTTTTTCACCCCCTTAGTGAGTTTCTTTGTCTGTCCGTCCGTCAGCAGAATATCTCAAGAATTTCTGAACAGATTTCCATGATATTGGCTAGACAGATCGGCCTTGGGCCAGGGAACAATTGATTACATTTTGGCAGTGATCTGGGATTTCTGCCATTAGATGATTATTGTTTTTTAGCCATAACTATGAAACTAACAGAGATAGAGACTTGATTCCAAATGTTTCCAGGGTCAATAAATCAATGTAACTTTAAAATTTAACTGGTAGGAATGATGTCTGTGGGTGTCACAGCAAGTTGGAGAATTGCTCAGCGTTGGCGGAGGGTTGCGCTCTCCAGGTGCCTTCTAGCTTTTCAGGATTTACGAAGACATGCCACAAAACACCTTCGTTTGTTAGAGAATACGGTTTTCCTGCTTTATTCTTGTGTATTTGTAACCTTTTAACATTTGTAACATTTTACTTGTAACCAAGTAAAATGACTTGGTTATGTTACTGGCGCTATTATAATCTTTTGCTCTGCTTCATGCCTGGTGGAGAAAAAATGATTGGTTGAGGTAAATTGAGGGTCACTTTCTCAAATATCTATCTATCTATCTATCTATCTATCTATCTGTCTAACTTATTTGTACTCAACACTAGTGTCAAAGCAGCCAAAAGACTGGACTTGCCACTGATGTATCTGAGCATCCTTTCATCCATTTCACAACATATTGTCTCTGTGTTACAACAGCTATTACCATTATTCATTGAGCTACCATAATATTTCACTCACTGACTAGGGGAGGGTCTGTGCCTGTAGCCTATTGCTCAATCTGTGCTGTAATTATTGGATTTAAGTCTCCCTAACGACAGCTGCTTTGCTTCCCTCTGATGTATCAATTCCAGCAGCAAAGGCATACTGTTCTCCGTGTGGTTCTATGGCTAATTAGCAATAGTGGAATTTTTCAGTGGAACACCAGAGAGAGCCACTGTGTGACATTATTACTCCATTAGCACATTTTGTGCCTCTAAGAACTGCCTATGGTTTTTATCTTTCTTTCTTTCATTCTTTCTTTTTTTTTTTCTCTTAACTTGGACATTCCTTTTTCGAAGTGATTCCCTTTAAGTATGCCCCTGACCTGCCGCTGTTCCGGTCTGTTTGATGACAAAAATCCCATGCAAACGTCTCAAAACGGGGCACAGCTCGAGTAGTTTCCCCGCGCTGACGTCAGTGAAAGGGACTTTATCAATGGGAAGGGATTTACCCAGTTAACCGTTTCTTGTTTCAGCATTGGCGGCGATGCGGTGAATGATGTAGCCAGGAGATAGTTGGAGCACCCTAACTCAGCTGGGTCTTAAATCACCACTCCACTAGAGAGGCAGAAGAATGGCCTCTGGCATTGTGGCTAATTGCCGTCTAAACTGAAACAGAATTATTCATAACCTATTAGTGTGCCAAGTTCACTGGGAAGTAAAGAAAAAAGAGGAGAGGAGAAAGAAAGAAAAATGAGAGAAAAAAAAGTTAATTAATAGGAAGCCGTACATGGAGAGTATTTTAATTTTTTAAAGGGCTTCATAAATAAGAATTATCATTTTAATGAATCCCCTGCCAAGAAATTCAATCATTCAGTTTCGGAAGGCTAAACCCTGAACTCTTGGTACCGCAGCTACTGTCCTTCACTCTCGGGAAAGTTTGAAATGTCTTTGCTTTCATCTTGCACTGCATGAGCATATGTTGACTTGATTAGGCCTGAAGGCTTGAAGAATCTCTCACCTAGGGGATTGTTAATACTATGATGACCAATTTTTAAGTAAATCAGGCAATAAAATCATTACTTATTTCTGACTTTTTCAGCCAAAAGTGTCACATGTGGGATGCTCTCGACAGTTACAAGCATGCAATATCACAATTTAATTGGAAATATTTAAGTATTTAGTTTTATTAATCGATTAATTTATTTTAATTTGGTGTTAATATCATAGCCTGTTGACATGTGAACAGCTTGCATCCTGATAATGAGAAACATGAATAAGATACCTTAGATATAGTGATAGCCAGGATACTTTGCTATGTACTGTGTAAGCTACACTGATTCCTTAAACTGGATGAGCTGTTATAGTGTTGTATGCATGTGAAAGTAATTATTAATATATCACCATATAATTATTTATGTTGACACTCCATTGCAAAAATCTGCTTGATACTTGGGTTTGATCTGGAGCTCAGTTTCCTGCAACATCTAAACTGACAGGTTCTGCATTAAAAGTTCAGATCAAGTTCTGATACTGAGACCAGAAAGGTTCACATGATTAACATGTTTCCATGTTTAGACTTCATATATCAGAGATGTGATCCAGTGGATTTTCAACTGGTGATGGGGTACGGCTTGTAATCATGAGGTTACACATTATGAGCGACACAGCTGACGACAACATAGTCACATTGTTAATCTGGGTAATACTCCAATAAGCCAGACTTAGTGCATATTCATATTCATAGCTACCACTGCGCCCACTTTGCTTACCGTTGACAGCTATTGCTTTGCCAACAGAGGGAGAAAGAGGACAGAATATTATTTACTCAACAAGATGTGCTTTACTTTCACAGATATCAATTTAGACTGAGGGTACTTGCCTTGAATTTTTTGACAGTGACAAATTGTTTGATACTCATTACTCTAAAACTTACAATAACTTTAAAAGATTTAAAAGTATTGAAAAAGATTGATCAAAGAGTCTACTCAACAATAATAACACCATTAGTTGTCCTTGGCTGATTTCCAACTCTGCTCGCCACTTATTAACTGGAAAGATAGTGTGTCACTACAATTTACCTGCAATCAGGGTCATTTCAAAATCAATACAAGTGACCTTGAAATAACTGGAGTGCACTAGTTCACTTGAGCAAATGATTAAATCAATTAAGAGCTAGGTTTTGAAATGGTAATCACAGAATCCTGGGGCACCCGCTAGATCTTTAGTTATGACACTTCTGCCAAGTCATATTGAATTAAAATCTTTTGTGGAGCGTTTAATTCCTAATTGCGTGTGAAGTATAGAATGCCTTAAGTGGACTAAGCAAAATGACTGTTCAGTTAGCAGACATTTTTTGCCCCAAATGTGTGATGTTATTACAGTATAATTGGTCCAATATATTGTGATTTCCACACCTGGGATGCAGACTTGAGACCCATTGCCAATCACATAAAACAGATATTTCACTTTGCAAACAATGGCATATCCATCCCTGTAAAGCAAATACAAAGGTCATATTTCCAGGCTTTGCTGAATGAGAAAATCAATACCTCTTTTCCCAATGGTAGAAAAAGGGTCATTATTTGTTATTACCCGAAGTGATTCCTGAGCGACATTCCGAAGATTACGAGGTTATTTGTCTCCTCAGAATTGAGCCTGACCTTGAGAAGCTAGCGCCTGGTTGAACTGTGCATACTGACTCTACGATCATCCAGCTCCGAAAACCCACGTGAAGACAACCAAGGTTGTTGTCCTGCTGCAGTTTAATGTGTCTCTATCAGATGACTGTTGGGTTGCGACTCACCTTCTAGATGAAGAGCATCTCAGACAACACCCGATGTGTTTAAACGTCATGTCACGTAATCCCAGAAATCCTTTGTTCTAACCTTTTGTAAAGTGTGAGGATGTAATTTAAAGGATACCCTTCATGAGCCAGCAGGGCTGGTATTTATAACCCCAGAAACAGAGATGAGCGCTAAGGTGTAGAGGGACTAATTACCTTCTCATCCCATAAAACTGGGATTCGCTTCAATAATGGATGCCCAACTTTAATTAAGCGCTGTGTATATTTAGCCGCTCGTTTATAAACGAGTGGGATTAATGGCGTACGAGCCAAGCCCAAACACAGCAACGCCTGCAGACACAGCAGTTTGGTGTAGTTGGCAGAGTTTAGGGATTTTGTGTGAATGTCTGTGTGTGAGTGTGTATGTGTGTGGAGAGGGTTGTTTGGGTGGTGGGGTTTGATTGATTGCTGTGGAGCGGCTGTTCCCTCTGTGTCCTGTACTTGTTCGGGAAGTGAAGAGAGCCACTTGGCCAGAATCGACACATAGAGTGATTCAAACACAATGGCCTAATTCTCAGTTCTCAGAAAGGATGCCAATTTTGCCAGGCTCATCAGATGTATTCTGAAGTGTTTGTCATGTGGTGCTTTAGCATGCCTGAGGTCACCGTGGGGGCTTGTTCAAGAGTCCTTGATATGATTCTCCATTACTCTCTCATTTATCCTCCATGTCACCTTCCTGCTCATCATACTCTGTGCCCTACAGTATGCCATCAGCATCGCAATCTCTTCAATTGATTCTGTGCAAAAATGTTTCATGCGAAAGGCAACAACAAGCTCTGTTTCATTTTGTGACAAGGCAGTTGCATCAACGCTCGTCCACATGGAATAAGCCTCAGTACTTAGTCTAACAGACTAAGCCTTTCTTTTTTTGGTTTGGTGCATAATTAACTGCACAGACTCTCCGCTGAGATCGTTTTGTCTAGATACAAGCAGTTCCTTCTTTTTAAGAGACATTGTGTGACCCCCCACCATTCACTATTGTTGACTGGGAGCAGCTTATAGAACCATTAGAACGCGTTGGCTCGGAGCCCATTGAAGAAAAAAAAGAAAAGAATGAAATGAATTCAAAGAGTAGATGAATTATTAAATGGCTGTCTTTGAGCTAAACCCTGGGGTGATAATTGGGGCAAAAATAAACAACCCATTGACTTCCTCAAGGATTTCTCTCTCCAACATTGAACTAGTAGTCTGCACATCACTTAGACTATGCTAAAGAATTTGCGCCTGCTTTTTTCTTCCCTCTATTTTCCCTGAAGTTAAGAAATGTCAGAAAAATGTCTGGCTTCTGTTGATTTGACATTATTAATGTTTTTTTCAGTACCCAGTGAAGTGCTGCATATTTCATTAATTTGTTAAGCAGAATTTTGAACCTTGAGTAGAGAAACAATGAGATGTGTTGCTGTGATCTTGTTTCCAATTAGTTTTAGCTGTCATAAACATGCAACCATAAGATTTTCAAATATATTTAATTTACTCTTAAAGGAAACTCATATTGTGCCTACATTAGAGACAAGCCCTTTTTACCCTCCAGCTCCTACGAAGTGCATCATCCAGTTGACACTCACCAGTTCTCCAACAGAGCAGCCAATGTTTGCCAAGGCTAATGACCAGCCAGTTGGTGCTTAAAACTCCTATAGCCTTATGAGAAAGCCTGCTTTGATACCTAGAGATCTCACCCAGCAAGCCACTGAAAGGCTCCAGGAGGCAGTATTTTGGTGGGAGATATCTAACAGGACCTGATTCACAGTATGTGGGCTATTTCTGGACACTGATTAATTAGCACCATACAGCAGTATAGATTATCATAGTAAAAGTGACCATGAATCCCCACTGATCGCTTCAAATCCTCGCTTGGCTTCCACACCAAGTCCATTGGGTATGAAGTAGCCAAAAACTCTGGTCATGGGCACGAATAAAGCTTCACGTAAGCCCAGCTGAAGAGTTGGCTGTGGATTAGTGGAATGACGCTCTGGTACTCATTCTTTGGGTGTGACCATGGGTAAGGAGCTATTGTGACAAGCCAGTGCCACATATCTGCATATTTTTGGCACAAGCAGATATTTATATATGGGGCATATAAACCAGCATTATGAACTTATTTCAATGGACACAACTACCATATTATGGTATTAGTTACCTAGTATTAAAACCAAAGAGGATAAATCACTATACTAAGCACAGTATACATTGTGCCTCTTCTCACTGCATCCACTTAAAGATGAGGGACCCTGCAGGCACGTTAATGGTTCACTTCACTTCGCATTTTATGTGTAGGCATGTCCAGAGTAGACCCTGCTGTTTCCATCGCCATATGGCACTATTGTTAAAGAGCACAAATTAGGGCTGGGCTAAGTACACGAGGCTGCTGCAACGAATAAATATCACTTTGCTCTGTGTGAGACCGAGGGATGTTTATTAAACCCTGTAGGACACATCATCTTCAAACTGTCTAGCGTTAATCATGTAGGATGTCCCCTCCCCCATAATCCCAGTCATGGCAGAGCGACGACTGCAAAGAACATTCTCCGCTGTACAGTACATCTCCACTAACATACTATACTGCAGTGCACACAGAAAAAGTAAAGGTGTGAACTGGAGCGCAAAATGGTGATTCCATAGAAGGACCATTTCTGGATCCACAAAGGACCTTTCAAGAACCTTTTAATATCCCAAAGAAACATATATGGTTGTTTGGGATGTTAAAAGGTTTTTAATTCTTGTGCAATTGCAAATGAGGCTATACAAGGGCAGATAAACAAAAACACAATGCAGTCTATGCAGTCAATCTAAGCAAAGGAGTACAACAATGGTTCTTAAAGGTTCTTTGTGGAACCAGAAATGGTTCTTCTGTGGCATCACTCCGAAGAACCATTTTCGATTCTAGTTCGCACCTTTATTTTTCGATGTATGTATGTAAGTCAAGGACGTTACGCGTATATAAGCGCAAAGTTGTAGAGTTGTCAGCTACACGGAGACACTGTTTTTGACGAGAAGTAACTTTCAGCAAATCAGCAAAATTTGTTTTTTTTTTCTCAAAGCATCATTCTAAAACACGGAAGTACACATCTTCAAATAGCTCCACCAGTCTTTAAAGCCATCACTTTAGAATAACCTTGTGATGTCTTTCATGATGCAGCCCTTTATTGTTTTCTTGGGTAGCGTTCCCGCCTTCATCCTGAGACGCTGCGTGTCTGATATTGAACACGGTGCCTCCCTTGACGTCTCCCCGTGGTTCTCTGTACGCTGTGAAGTGTGGGCTTCATTCCTCGCGGTGCAGTCTCCCTCACTCCCTTCACTCCCCTCGCTAAGGATGTCTTCATCACTTGCTGCGCTCTGCTCCCCACCAAGGTCCCTCCTTTTGAGCATGGATGACTGAGGAGGCGACAGAGGAGAAACAGCTCCCCCTCCCCAGAGACACGCCGCTGATTGTACCAAAGGATGAGAGAACCTCTTTGTCTCTCTACCTTTTACCTCCGTATCACCTTGCTTGATAAGTCTCCTTTCCTCCGCACTGATCCCTCTAAAAATAGTTCCTGGCTTCACAGGCTTTTGAGCAAGTTTGACAAAAGTGTAACTTATCAAAAAATGTTATCTTTTCTTCTGTAAATGAAGTGACTTATTCACTTAGGGGTGTTATGCGCAGGACTTTATTCAATTAATACCTGCACAGACTAACTCGGGGACAGAAGAAATCAGAAAAAGGTCAACAAAAACACAGCCGGGCACGTAGCGGGAAATGCAATAGCAGGCAGGATGAACTGTGTCAGAATAGATCCCTAGTCTCTAATATCCTTCCAACCCTTCAGTATATGCTTCCATTTATTTTTAGCACAGCCCAATGTGACCATAAGTCCTGGTCTGACTTCAGGGAAATGCATTTAAATGGGCTATCATCTGTCATTTATAGCCTGTTTGCTTGTCTTTCGTAACATTTAAAGTTAATGTGTGTGGAATTTTCTGTAAGTATTTGCACTTACACTATCCCCGGTGTACGGCTTTCCATCAAAATATTTCATTATGTCCCCTCGTCTCATAACTGTTTTGATGCACAGCTCACCAGTATACCAAAAGGGATCTCACATGATATTAAGCCCAGGAACTCCTACATTACACCGGATAAAAACAGAAAGCAGATCACTTGTGCTACGGTTTTCATTTTATTGTAGACTTTGTCATCACAACCAATTTAACAACAATATATTGACAAGAAAAAATAATGAAATTTTCAATTCATTGAGTTTGGATTGATACATTTTGGAAGCCAAATCTGATGCACAATGCGGTGTAAAGCCTTCAAGAAGTATACCTCTGTTTGGAGGTGTAGTGTGACTATGACTGTGACTGCTTTCTACACATTGTCATGTGTTATCTATTATTTTTTGTGAAACTGTAAAGTCGTGCTGCTCATGTTTCCTTTTCCCCTGTCATTCCAATTAGACTGCCATGGAATTTAGTCTTGCCTATTTCTCATGTTCTGGAAAGATCTTGCTCTTGTAATATTTTTCTCTTTCTCAACTCATTTTGGGTCTTAGCATCTCCCTGATATCAAGAGTTTTGTGAATGTCATTTGGTTTGGCTGACCTTTCCAGTGCCACAGTTGAAGGGTGAATAGTGACAGACATTTGCGGAGCTGCTGAGTACCTTTCACTGTGGTCTTAGCTCTCAGAGATTTGACACTCATCTTTGCTGCCGCACAAAAGACTGTGAGACAGGCGATAAATTTATGGGGATAGAAGAAATACAGGTTTAGGAGCCCCTGAAAGCTGCCTATGGGCATGGATCGAATGGATTTCTTCTCAGTGGCCCATTTCTCTAAACTTGAATGTAAATCAGAGGATGGGGAGCTAAAAGGAAAAAATGCAATGAGAAATTCATATTATTTTGGTGACCCTTATTTTTTCACATTGGAGTCCATGAAGTTAGTGGTGGGTAGGCTGGTCTGCTTTAATTGCCTAAATGGAAAAGACGTGCCAGTATGTCTGGACTGATAGAGCCAGGCTGGAATGGACAGATCTGCAGTGGTTCTCAACGTGGGGTCCGGGGACCACCAGGGGTCCTTGAAGGGGTTCCAGGGGGTCCCCAGCAAATTGATGAATTGTTAAACTTCACCATTACTTCATTTACAAGAAGTTAACACAATTAGAGAATGTAGAAGAATGACTATTTTGATCATACTTTCACTGTTATCTCTCTACCTACAACATAGATAGTCATGGAACGAAATCATATCTAACAATACAAATATTCTCAGATTTGGGTTTTGAGACAAAATCTTATCAAATGGGGGTCCGTGGCCCTAATGTGGACTAAATTAGGGGTCCTTGATATGAAAAAGGTTGAAAATCACTGTGTTACTGTATACAGTAGAACCTAGTAACTTTAGGTACATGGGCAAAAGTCTATTCCAAATTTCAGTTTCAGTTTCAGTCTTAAGAGGGAAGTGCCGTTGCCTTAATTACTGATTTAAAAAAAAGTATTCTAAAAATAATTTCAGTGAGGTGGATTGAACCTATTAAGATATTTCAAAGTTGCAGACAACAGAACTGAGAGTTTGATAAATATAGAAATGAAACTGAAAGCTTGTGAAATGTGACATATTCTGTACAGCCATATGCCAGTCTGATCATCCTGCTTTATTTCAGGAATTAACCACTAATTGGAGCTCTAGTCTACAATATTTTTAGCAATAATTGGTTCACTCACTGGTTCGCACTGACACAGCAAGAAGGTCCTGGGATCCCATATTCTTTCTGTGTGGAGTTCAAAGTCATGTAAGTCAGGTGGATTGGAGACTCTAAATTGTCCATAAGTGTGAATGAGAGTGTGAGTGTATTTGTCTGTCTATGTGTGTTAGCCCTGTGATGGACTGGTGACTTGTCCAGTGTGTTTCCCTGCCTGTGCCTTCCCCCCAATGCATGCTGGGATAGGCTCCAGCTCCCCATTACGCTGAATAGGACTAAGCGGGTATGGAAAAATGAATGAATGTTCCATGAGGAGCTTCCTTTAGATGAAAACCATTCACAAGAGAATTGCATATATATGACAACATATTCTTATGTATGACATACTTCAACTGCCTGTCTTCTGTCTAACTCTGTAACTGAATTGACTGAAATTCTGCTATCAAAATAGAATGAATGAAAAATATGTTCATACCATACCACACTTATTATGTTACTCTCAATACCCTTGACTCCAAAACTATACACACATCACACAGCTGTACAATGTGTGTGCGAGTGACTGTGACTTTGTGATGTGATGTGTTGAGTTATAGATGGGGGAGCGGAGTGTGTTCAGTTCTCTGCGTCACGGGAACAGCTTCCTTATAGCTGATATGCTCATAGCAGCTTCGCGACAAAGAGGACAAACTAGACTCTTTATGGAAATGTAGCCACACAATCCATCTCTTCTTTTGACATTTTCACTGCGCTGCTCTGTGCTTCAGCTGCAAGGAGGCTGCTCCCATGCCGTGGAGAACTGAACTACACAGACTCTGCTGCCTGAGCCTCGCTACACCTCACAGTCACTGTCACAGCACACCAGGGAGGCATGGAGAGTGAGGCAAATCAATAGTCAATTAAAAATTGCACCTTTTGTAATATTTCACAAAAGAAAGCAGGCAAGAGCACGTACCAATCAAAGTGTCAGCGTTGGAGAAGCTTTGTGTTCAAACAGAAACTAGATCAAAAAACCTCGCCTTTCTAAAGTGACTGGTAGAATTGAGTTGCTTGGCAATTTTTATCTGCATTTGGTGGGTTGGCGGATGTTCATTTCAAGCCTTGGTGATGTGACGCGCGGCTCTGGCATGGACTGTAGTGGGCAGGTGTTTGTCTGTGGGAGATTTTGAAGACGTGAAGTTTTGTTCCAAAATAAGATATCCAACTGTTGAAAAAAGTGACACGAAAATTATTGATAACAGAAAATGTGTTATCAAAAATTAATAGTATGGTTTTTAAAGGATAGTAGGTGACTTAAGCCATTGGTTGACAAAAAAAATGAAAGTCCCCATGAAATTAACTCCTATTACTTTTACTTGCTGAAAAACAGAGTATGGTGACTTCATGCTGCACTAGTAGGCGTAAATATGCATTTCTAACCAATAAAAACATCAGATTTTTGAACAATCCCTCCCCTCCGCACCCCTCCCATTATACAGTATATAAACATATATATAGTGTATATATATGATACATAAGATTCCCTTTCTCTCTCTGACTCATATTCCATCGGTTTAGACTTTTGAATGATCCCCCACTGCGTTATGTCCCGCCCCGACATCCTGTTTCAATGGGAAATGCATCCAATCCAGGAAGTAAAGATGACATTTTTTTTAGGTATTTATTCCTTTTAAATGAATATATACGATTTTGGAATAGAACTCTTGATATTCATATGCTGTCTCATTCTGTGGGACCGCTGTAATGATCTGTGGTGTCTCTGCTACTGCTCCTCCGAGAGGAACACTTCTTCGACAGAGCGGTAGAGCATACGCTTACAAATCAGAAATGTGTGGATGATGGTATGAAGAAAAAAAAAACAGTTCTTGAGATGTTTTACGGCTCTACTTTTTCATCTGGAAAAGCCCTTCAATTCAAAAAGGGTTGGATGCAAAAGATATTAAAATAATCTCAACCTCTATTGTGAAAGATTCAAGGTCAGCAGATTGAGTAAACGACGACAGAATGTTTATTTGAATTCATTGATTTAAAGTTATTCTGAAACTTTTGTGTGATAACACTGTCTTTAAATAAAAAAGTAAATAAAAAAGGGAATTAAGAGCTCATATTGGCCTAAGTCAAAGTCTACCACCATTATTTTGCTTCAGCTATAAGCAAATAGCATGCAACCTGTTGTGATGTGAGAGTCAGATGGTAAATGTGTTATAATAATAGCTACAGGGCTGTCAGATCAAGCCCAGACTGCTGAGAAATCAAACTTCATGTAGCGTTGTGAAATTTCAATACTACTTCGATTACCATTGCAAAATACTGAATTCAGTATTGAATTTGTTCAATGTTAAGTATTTTCACCAAATCTGTTCTACAAGCTAAATGTTCCAACATTGCCTCCAGGCGGAGCATGTGTGGAGACGGCACATGGATTGGTATAGTGAAATAAGAAGAAGAGGGATTGGAATAGACAGTGAACTGCAGCAGTAAGTGCAAAATCCGACAGAGCCAAACAGCTGAAAACATGGAAACAGCATCAAACAGTCCACCATATCTTGAACTGAATCCCAGTTCATCTAAACTGGTTGACAAGGAGCCAAATATGAACCATTTTGCTTAAAGAGGCAACAAAGACGGACTCGGTTGCTACAAAGCTGTCTAAGCAAGTGTGGTAACATTGATTGATGATTTTTCCTGTTTGGCATAGTATCATAGTAGAATCAAATTTGTAGATATTAAACTTGGTATTGGTATTGAAGTAAAAATGTTGGTATCATGATAACACTAACTCATACAACATGGTATGTAACAAAAGATACATGTTACATGTAGCAGGAGTGCTGTAATATTAAAGTATGTTTTTACTTGTCTTTCAAGCATTCAAAGTAGACATTAACTAGTGGCAGGGTGTATAACACATTTTTAAGATGGTTCTAGTATGATTTCTCTCCAGAAGTAGATCAGGCCTTGGTCACTGAAGGCTTAGACAGCACAGTGTAGATAGAAAACACATGGGTGAAGCACAACAATCCTTGATTGGCTCTGAACGGCTCTATGCAAATGAGACAGCCGCTCTCTGGAATCTTTGATGAGACTCGCATGCTGCCCTGAGCTTCTTGGCTCAACAGCCTTAAGTATTAGACAGATTTGGAGCAACAAGTAATCACAGCAAATACCCACAGCATGCTCTAAAACAACCATTCAGTACATTCAACATAAATCCTCAACAACAGCAGCGGCTCTTACACCTAAACGAGGCACGTAACTCTGGACAAAAGCATGCAGCACATTCAGTAAAAAGGGTAAACATTTGAGCGCTAGCCTGCCGGAGATACATATTCACTGTGTAGGGGATATCACTTGAATAGCTTGAACTCAGCAACAGTAACCTTTTTGGAAGCTTCAGGCAATCATTATGTTTCCAGTGCTAAGCTAAGCAAACCAAGGTAGCAGGCAACAATGCAGCTGCTGAAATAAGGGTACAAGTCAATGTCCTGCAGTCTGTCACTGCGGTCATGGCAACAAGCACATGAGGTCATTTTAGTGAGCAACCTATAGACAAATGGACCCTTCATGCTCATCCTGAATTAGTCACCAGCTCACCCACAAGCAAAGAGTTCAAAATGAAAAGACTGATTATCATCTGTCATCATCACATCGCATGCCAGCAAAACCAACACAACAGCATAATAAAAACAGCAGCGGCAGCAACATAGAAAGGTTAAAAAGCTTTAGAAAAAAATAGCTACAGTTCGCTTATATTTACACTGGTCATGGCCAGTTTTCCATTATTGTGTTGTGTTTTGCAGTTTGCCATTGCTGGATTTGGTAGCCTAATTGTTAGAGTATTAGTAGAAACCTGCAAGGTTAAGAGTACAAGCTATATGGCCCACTAAGGAGAAGCCATGATAGTAAAGGATGCTGTTAGGATAGAATATGTTGCACTGAGTAAATCAGCAAGACATGAACTGACAGGCCCTATGCATAGCTTGTTGCTAGCCCACGGTTTAATTTCTCAGGATGAAGTGAGGGCCGTCCTAGTGTTGATACAGAATAAATCGGATCTACAGAATGATGGAACGTATATTTAATCGGCTAAGGAATTAGTGAAAATGCAAGAAAGTCACATAGCATGAATCTCTGTTCTGAACTCGGTGTTAAACTAACTGTATTGTTCAGGTGGCAGTGCGCCAAGAAGTGGATTAGAATCTGAAACCGTCATGAAATTTTGATTTGGGCTGGTTGAAGCTTTCTATCAAGCCAAATAAACAGATGACCAATAGTTCATGTAGTTGATAAAATATGTGTTTATATTTTTTTTTTATTTATGTATTTTTATGTATTTCTTTTTTTGTTATTTACAGGGACACTGGACAAATATTGGGTTAGCAATTGTAAAGTATAGTACCTCACCAGCACAGAGGACACAACATCACAGCTGAGGTGATTTCTTGGATAATGAGATATTCTTATAATCTCGTATTATGTGAACGCAGATGATGCACTGATACACCAAAACCTTGTATGTATTGTCACACCATGCATTTCCAGTAGATGGATGATACACATTGCATTGTACTGAGAATCATTTTTTCTGAACATGGAAGGCAAATATCCTCTTGAAATGCATGATACCCAACATTTTATGGGGTGCCAAAATGAAAGCTTGCGACAGAGCTGAGGCTCCACCTAAATCAAATTAGGCCGTAATGGAAAGTAGGTGCAGAGATATCTGCAACCTCAAGTGTGTCAAAGTCAATATGTTTGTCAGATTGCCCCTGAACAGAGTAACAGTGCTCCATAAATGATTCCTTGTTCCATATAATGAAGACTCTTTCAGCTGGCTCTTGCTGCTGGCTGTGACTTTGCCCGAGAGCATATTCTCACTTGTTCTAACCTATTGTGACTGAATGACTGTGGGATAGAAACAGGCTCACAACCTGACTTACAATTATAGCTGGGCTATTTCTGTCGGGACACAAGAGGTTGTCTCTGCCCCGTGTTTCTGCTCTACTGATCTAAAGACAAACACACACAGCTAGATTTGTTAACTCATTCACAATGATGCTTTTTCCCTCCAAAAATGGAGGGGGGAGGAAAATCATTAAAGAAATGTCCCTCTTTTACTACAAATTCAGTAAAGGAACAGTGAAAAGTCAACTTAATTCCCACGTTTTAATTTTCACAGTATATGTACTATGAATCACTGTCATCTTTTTCTGACAAGTAATTATGTAACGGATTTACATTTCACTTGAATTTTTCAGACTCTTTCAAGAATCATATTATTAATGCCCAGACTACAGTAATGCATGTGACATCTACATTATAATACTTTAATAAAAAAAATAATAATTAAGAGAGAGAGAACTTGCGCTGCACTTCTTTGACTAATTTCAACCACTTTGGGCTCAAACGAATCATCTTCACTCTCTTTACAGAAACGGCCACATGAGATTTGTGCCTGGAGCAAGAGGCCCATGGAATCCACCTTTCATTTTATTGCAGTGTATTTTTTTTATAAAAGTTTCTGTCTGCGGCATATTGGAATGGAATTGTAAAATGCCAAATTACTCAGCAGTCAGTAATAACAGTTGATCATGCACATTAGGCTGGAGCAGCCACTGGCAATGGTTTGATGGGTTGGCCTATCAATCTTTCAATCTCTTATCATTGTAAATAACTCAGTATTCTGAAAAACACTTAATTTGCCAGTTTCAGTTAGCATAATAGTGTAACAGTTATCTTGAAAAGGATGGATATGCATGCGTGTGCATCACTTTCCGGGGTGAGTGAGTTTGGGAAATGTTGTGCTTTCTCAGCATTGAGTTGAATTGCAAATGAATCATCTCAGTATTAACAAAACACTCAATTTTTCAGGAACTCATACTTTATAAAAAATATGAGTGGGTTTGCACATATATTCCTGTCAGGAAAATGGTGAAATGAGCTTTCACATAGAAGTTTTTCCAGTGAGATATTACAATGCAAATTATGGTACCATGGAAAGCCTGCCGCCTGCCCCATGTCTGCTACAGTCAGGGTGACTGGAGATGAACCTTTTTAAATGATGTAGCTCAAACTCATATTATTCTCCCTTAACTACGGTTTGTTTTGAACAGAAATCCTCACAATTCCCACTAGATGACCAGAAATCCTGGCACTTAATAAACGTAACAATTTATTTGGTCCGTATATGTAAAACAGCTCATTTAAAAGCCCCAGCTGTCAATATGGATTATTGTGTCAGTGTCAGGCATGTTTCCCCATTCTAAGTGTGATTAAAGAATCATAGACACTGGACCATCGTAATTCACCCACCCTCGAAAGTGCTGTAACTCGCTTGTTTCTAAAGAGCAAATATCCAGAATCTTGAGCCTAATCCTGGTGCAAACAGACCGCAGTGTGCAGGCACTCAATGTGCCGTTTCCCCTGTTTTTAACTTTCTGAACATTTCCAGTGTTCCGTGTGAGATGCTAGCCTTCGAGATTTATTTGAGCGTCTCCAATATGTGATGCTGACCTGGTAGAGATGCAATAAGAAACTTTAAATCACATTTTTAACTTCCGCGTGCAGAAATGACATTAACAAAGTCCTGAAAGTGGGCTTTTTTACAGCACAGTACGCAGAGAGATCAGAGTTTATAAAGGCTTATGGACGTTTAACTAGATAGTTTCAGACAGTGATATCAGGATAACCAGGTAATGACTAATGAAAATGACTGAACTGAAGGACATGATTAGAATATGTCCAAGAAATACTAATAATAGCGAGAAGAAGAATAATTTGTTAAATACAATCAATCAACATACTGGACGGGCAGGGACTCCTACTTTCGCCTTAACACAGAGTGTATGGTACTAATGAGGATCATGTTCTGCACATTTCTCTCTGGAACAACAACAGCCCATCAAAGGGAATTTAATTATTTCTGTGTATCGGACACTGATGGCAACCGGAGAGGTGTAATTTTCATGTTCCACCCGTAATTTATGTGCAAAATGATGGTAATGAAAATTATTCTCGTGATGTTTCACTCCCGCTCTGAAATGAGCATGGGAAAGTCGAGCCTCGCCACTTGTGACTGCACAGCCAGCAAATGATGGAGGTGTATCTAATGAGTGACAAATGACAGTATTTAGTGAACACATGCACACTAGCACACACATGCACAAACATTCATACACACACTCACACACAAACACACTTTCACGCACACAAACATACATGTAGAACACACACACATGCGCAGACTCTTGAACACACTCGCACACACATGCACGCATTAACACAGATATGCATGCTTGAACTCACACAACCAAGCACAACATACGCACACAAAATGCATGCACACACACACACTTACACAAATACAAACACACTCACACAGACCAAACTCCATAGCCTCCGGGACGAGGGTGAATCAGAGCAATCTGGTCATCCTAATTACGGCATGCTGCATGAGAGACTGGTGAGGGACTCGAGGAACCCTCCAATCAAAACCCCAGGCAGCAGGGTGCTGGAATGAACTGGGGCTCTACATGACATGCAGTTAATATGAAGGCATGAAATTGCAAATTCAGGACTCTTGAGTGTAGTGTGCAGCACCATGAGGTCATTCATCGTCTTTTTGCTGTCTACGTCCAACCACAGTCAGGAGAACATGTTAGAGGTCTTGCCCTGCTGGGAATATGCCAAGTCTTTTCAGTGGTACATATAGCACAGTATGACACAATTGCTTAACTTGCCTTTAACAAGGGCTGCAACACATAAATCAAACAGTAAACCATGACTTTACAGTACATCCTTTGTTTGTGCTCATGTTCCACTGGCTTTACTATATATTCTATATGAGTGTATGGAAAATTACATGCCATTATATTATTATTATGGGTAGACAAGACAGAAAATGAATATCAAAAACAGGGCATGCTTTGACTCATCACAATCATTTTATTTTGCCTTTATTTGTCACTCACATAAGTGTCATTTCTGCTCTTTCACAGCCATTTGGTCGATTTGATAGACTAACCGTCATCGTGCCTTTGGAAGGGCGATGAAATTTTTAACTAGTTTAGCAATGAAAAACATCCTTGAAACAAAGCGCCCCATGTCCAGAAGCAAAAGCTTCAGAATTAATTGAGGCTGTTGGGCAATCTGCTGAGTGTGAAATATCTCAAGTAGAAAATGGGATTTTTGGCGGGAGTTATTTGAATGAAATAGCTGGCATGGGATGTTATGACAAATACTCTGAACTGTCATATTCAAAGATGCAATTGTCAAAGTAGAAAAATGAAAAATATGAAAATGGAATCTATTCAACAGCAGTGAATAGGACAGACAAATTAGAAGATGCATTTCTATGTTGAATATTAGTAGAATATGAGAAGCTTTACAGCGTATTAGTCTTATGCGGGATTTACATTTTCTATTGTATGTAGAAAATACAGAGATCTCATGAGGAATATGATTTATTGATTGATTGATTCATTATTTGTTCATTTGTTTAGCAAATTTTAAAGAACTCTGTTAGTTTCATGAGAGTTGAGATGACTGGAGCTACAAGTTAGAAACATTATAAAGACGGACAAATAATGTCAGATCTAAAATGAAAGGTGATTTTACTGCAAACAGACAGGCTTTCAACAAATTATGTACATCGATGATTCATGTCTCAGAATGTTTGACACAATAATTTTCATTGCACCTTTCCAGAGTTGTTTCACAATGGGCTATCCATGAGCCCACTGTAAATAAGTTCTATTTATTTAGGGCTTCCGATTTGAATCATGGTATTGCTCCATATAATCGGTTCTGAAGCAGACAAATAAACAAATAGATAAGATAAACAAAACAGCTGTATGACAAGATAGAGCAGAGGAAAGTGCTTGGATCAACAGGCTAGGCTGTGTCCTTTGAGAAATTAAATTTGAGTTCGGTTTGTGGATTTTATCTTTTTGCGAGAATGAGTGTGAATGTCAGTCATAATATTTGCTGCGCCCGGTAAATATTGATAGCTGCACTGCAGTAATGAAGTTGAGAGAATACACAGGTGCACCGAGTATGCCCACCTCTTTCCGCACATAACCATCTATCAGCCCAACTGCAAAGTTTGGGTCATAGTATTACCACATCCTCATCACAGCATACCTGTCACCTCAGCTGCCACATCAATGCTGCAGCACAGTATTCATCCTAGTGCTCTATAATAATCGCCCAGTTCAGTATGTAAGGTACAAAGTTGCCAGGAAAATTTAGCCTTATTAAGAGTTTTAATATGCTGCACACTTGATGAAGATTGTTGAAGCACTAAAAACACGTCATCAGCTATATGTTCCCCTCCTTTTCAAAGTGGATTCCTCATCAACAAGGATCCATCAATCAAATGTAGCACAGGGGACATTATTCACACTTGATGAACCTCTTTATCTCTTTAATGTGCCAAGTTACACACTTCAAACATCACCCCCTGCCCATGTCCCCAAAGAGTGGATTTACACTGAGGACATACTGCACTTGGTTTGCTGTTTTGCATTTCTCTTTCTCCTTCAGTTTTCTTTCAAACAGGAACCCACTGTAAAGCAAATTTTCTGACCAGGGTTCAAAGCCTTTTATGTCTGTTTTAACACCGTTTTTAATCTGTGGATAAACACATAAAAAGAAAGTGAAAGGGATTCAGACTACATAGTCTGTTCAATGGGTTAGAAAGAGTTGATAGGGTTGGAGAAAACAAAAAAGATGTAAGGGATATGCCTTTCGCATTGTTAAAAAGTGTAGGGTGGACCAGGGGTTTACCGATAGTTCTTTTTTTTTTTTTTTAGAAAAGAACATCAAAGAAAAACATTATTATATAGAAACACATTCCAGCATACTATTTGAAAGTGCAGCAGTAAAACTTATGGCTGCACCTTTGCGCTGTAGCATAATATTCTGCAGTAATGACCCAATATGATGCCATTTATTTTCTGAGGGAAATTCAGTTTGCACAAGCCAGCACAATAAGCACTACACATCATGTAATGCCCACAAAAGTTAGCCTTCATAGTTAAGTCACTGTATTAGTCTGGTTAGTCTAATAATTCACATGGAAAGGGCAGCGCTGAAAATGAAGTGCACAACATACTCAGAAGCGGGCGGCATATAAAACAACATTCATGAATTTAGCAACAGTCACAGTATTGTTTTCAGTCTGGTCTGGTCTGTCTTTGCTCATGGTCAGAGCGGAAAGTACGGGGCGCACTGTTTAATGCATAACAGTGGGACAACAAGGCATTTAGAAACTTTGAGAGCCATAGGAGCAGACAAATGTATTAATATTATAAACAGGTCTGGAATTTGGGGGAACGTCAGGGTCAAGAGCATTTGGTTATTTAGGATGGGCTGATTTTTCACAGCCTAAACGTGAGCAGCCGGGGCACAGAGGCTTTCTAATTTTTTACCAAAATCAACACTCATCTTACAGTTTTAATCGTAATGTCAACTGTGATTCGGTCACATTTGACTGAGTGACCCATTTTGATATAAATCTCCACTGTGATTGATTAATGTGGGGGTTGTAACCAATTACGGTAAATGTATGGGCTGTAATTTGAGGAACCAAGTTATTTGTCTTGGGATCAATAGGCTGCAGTTGACTTCCCATTGCCACAGATGACTCACAGTTCTCCCTCTATCTTCTTTGTTCTTCTTTACTATACTGTCCAAAACTAAAGAATACACAAACATTTGATAGATATTTCTGGTGTTATCAACAACATTTTAGTACATAGTAGATATTTTTTTCTCAAACTAATCAAGAAATTGTTTTTTCTTCACACAAGACTGACAAGTTAGTCCATTAGTATAGCCCAAATCAGAATGTTTGTAAACAAACAGATTGGCTATAACGTTACTTCCAAGTGGATAACTCGCACCTGTCGGCAGCGGAAATCGTTCGTTTTAAACAGCGGTAAATAAGAGTCAACTAAACAAAACATTAGCGATTATGCCGAAAGCGGGTTGTGTTTGGGGCTGTAATGCCAAATATAGCTTGGTACATAATGGATTAGGTTTAGGCTTTTTCCGTTTTAAAGCAACCTAATGGAATCGGTGGATAAACGTCGCTGTTGGGTAGCATAATGTGCAGGCTTGCTAGAGTGACAGTAATGCAGTCTCTCGGTTTTGCTAGTCTCGTTTGGGTCTAGCACAGCAGTAGCTCCGTTGTGACTGGCACTGCACTGCCGGTCCCAAAGTGTTCCATTAAAAACCGTTCGGGTAAAATCTTTCACTTCATGTAGGCAAGGTTTCCTGACCGAAATTTTGCCAGCATGATAAGCTTTCTGAAATCCTTGAGCCATTTTCTGTTACACGAGTAAAACATATTGTCAAAGTGCCACAAATGTTTTATCCGCATGGTTTTTAATGGACCGCAGTTCTATCACAGCACAAGTAGCACAACACATGCAGTGGTTTGTGATCTGGCTTTGCTATCATACCCTGCTTTACAGTCAAGATACTTTACAATTGAGTCTGAAAGTGAATAACGAACAGTCCACAGTTTCTACTATAAAGCAAAACACTAAAGAATGACTGGTTTGAGGTTGCTTTGTTAGATCAGCACTTGAATTTGAACTTCTGCTCGCTGAATCACACTAACAGCCTACTTTGTGTCACTGGCTGTCACTGTTTGGCTATATAACATAATATAAAATAAAAACTGAAAGTTATGATTAATTTGTATAAGACAGTGGCCAAAACAGAACTTTTAAGCATTTCTAAACATTTTGGTAAAATATAGTAGTTTGTGGACACTAGGGCTGTCAAAATTGGCCAAAAATGACGTTCGATTATTCCTTCTAAAAAAACACATAGGTTCGAACCATTCGAATATCTATTTTTGCGCATTATGTCCATAAGAGGGCAAACCAATACGAGAGACATAACTACTTGTATAGGTATATTTATTTCAACATAAACATGTCTTTTAAAAGATCTACATACCTACACATTACAAAATAAACAAATAAAATAATGTCCTATACCGTAAAACTTCATTTAAAGACCGTAGACCTCTCTCTCTCTCTCTCTCTCTCTCTCTCTCTCTCTCTCTCTCTCTCTCTCTCTCTCTGCACCGTGGTTGGTGCTAGAGTGAGAACTGAGAACACGCTGTCTCTCGGAGGATTCATACTGGTTTAAAAAAACAGTTTGATACAACTTTATCTCGAGGTTCCACAATTTTGCCGTCTGACCAAAATCCGAAGTATTTCCTTTTTAGATTGCTCGGAGGGGTTGTGAACTCTCTGCCATCATTACCACACGGTTGTTGTTGAATTATTCGCTGGTTTCAGCTTGACCTACATTTCATTTTCAATCAATGAAAGTGACGTTGTTTGACTTCTGTCCGTCATGCAGTGCATTCAGTGCAGCGGCGCAGGCCCACGCGAGAACCCGCGAGGCAGACAGCCTCGTTAGTGCTGCTTTTTTTTTTTTTTCACAATCGAATATTAATTTTCACAATCGAATGTCTGTTTTTTTTTACAATTCGAATATATAATCGAATTTAGAATATTCGTTGACAGCCCTAGTGGACACATGCTTAAATAGGCTATATATTTAGGTTATGTTAGGTTATACACTAACAAATATCAACAGCAACGACATCAGGAACGTCTCGTTTTCGGTGGACAGCCAGAACTACATAATGTCTGTGTATTTCTAATCACAAGAGCTTAAAAAGGGGTCTTACTTTGGTTAAATAACACGAAAAATACTGTAGCGCCAAATGATGCAGCACTACCGACGTTATCCACCCGGAAGTAAGTTCTTTGTTGTTGTGACGTCACGCTGATATGGCCTATTGAGGAAAGTTTGATAACATATCTGACCTGGGGCCAGTTATTGCATTTAAGACCAGTCTAAGCCTTAGACTGGTCTTAGATTCTCAGGTTGGACTAGACTAATTAAGACTGTCTGTTACTTAAATATTACGACAGACTTATTTTGAGGTAGGAAAGTTAGCCGCTTTGCCCCTGGCTAATGTTGAGTTAAGTACTTTGTTGTTATGGCAACGAGTCAGCCTAACTGTCAGAGTGGGAAGTTAAAATACTGAAGCTATTTCATAAAAGATGGCAAATCTTTGGTTTTTGGAACGAGCCTGAAGAAGAGAGTGTTTAAACAACCCATTAGAGATCTACAACAATCAAGAAGTAGTAGGAACAGGTAAATATAAGTGTCTATAGCAAGTTTGACTTAAGGTCAGATTTAAGTCTAAGACTAGGTCTATCTTTATGCAACTGGCCCCAGAGATGTTCTACAAGCACACATCAGCCTTATTAAGAAACTTCCATATCCATATGTTCATATTGCATATTAATATGATTATATAAGATTATGTTTGTGTATAGATTGTAGCAGATTTGGTCTGTGTATGTAATTCCATTTATTATGTTAATATATAAGTTGAGAATCATTCATTCATTCAATTCTCCTTGCAAACCCTCTTCTGTTCAATGGGATACAGTGAGATCAAGATTTGGCAGAGGCTCAGACTCTGAAGTAATAAAAAACAAAAACAATACATTTTGACCTGTGAAAGATTAAAAATGCTTTATTGAGACAGGTTATCAACAGTTGGGATTGTTGGGCTATCACTCTAATATTGTTGGGGTTGGTGGGTGATTGCTTGGCTCACGGACCACATAATATGGTTCCTGGACTCTGTTTTATTGATCCCTAAAATAATTTGATTTTTGCATTATCTATAACCAAAAACAGTAGGAAACAATTGCCCAGATGGAGTTTGTCTGAGAGCAAGCCAGCATTTTGAAGTATTGGCTGCTAAAACAAGGGAAATTCAAAACAAGGGAGAAAAGTGAGAAAGCTATAATAGTATGCTGTGTGGCATAACCAACAAATCTGAAGTCTGATTTACCCTGTATCCAAAATCACAGCCCTAGCGTAGTTGGATTAACATAACCCTAATGCTTCTCTTTTATGCTTCAAATGAACCCTTTTGCAGCTTCTGTGTGCAATTAGATAGGGTGAGAATGTACAAATGCACCAGCTGTCAAGTGACTTATTCATTTTTTTTTTAAGTAGCTCATAATTGCAGATCATGCATTCAGTTTTAGTTAGTAGATAAGAGATTTGGCCTGGCTCCGGACACTGCAGTTACTGTATCAATTTACTGTGCAGCAGCATTTAGTTGCACAAACATATTGTTGACCTAGGCACACATACACAGACTGTCTCACATACATGCACACATATGCATGCACTATCTATCTATCTATCTATCTATCTATTGTATCTATCTATCTATCTAAGATGACAGGAGTGGTGTCGGACTACAGAAACATTCACAACGTGCATGTTATGAATTCATATTTCATGCTCTCATTTTCTCACAAATCCCAGTTGCATCTTGGGAAATTTAGGCAATTTCCAGGGGTTACGGCTAGGGTCCCTCTGCCCAGAGACCCCTGACCTAGTCTGTCTGCAGAAAATTAATAACATAAAATATAGCTTCCTGCTAACATTAGCTAACATTATCAATATGTGAACCATTGGTGTGAGCAGGTCTTACCTTCTATATCATGTACCAATCTAGTTCTTTCATTTGGACCTTTTTGGGAATTTGGCCTCCAGCTCTGCTCATCTCTTGGAGATATCGAAGGATAATTTTCGGCTTGTATTTATTTATTTTTTTTACCAAAGAAGTGTTGAGCTGCCATTGTTTACATCTGCTCCGCTGTCTTCCATGTAGAGTTTCCCAGACAAGTATGACATAAATCAAAGATGGCCACTGCGTGAATAAGGCAAATTGCACAATACCAGAATGATACCAGAAGTTACAGAAATAATTCCGCTCTACCTCCAGTTTCTCTATGCTAGCCAAAGCTAGCAAGCTACTAGCAAAGCGTTCGATAAAAGTCTGATACTGACAGTGTTTCTCATAGGCTTTGTTCCCGCCCAGGAAGATTTTTTTAAAGTGTTTTTTTCATTTTAATCTCAAGTTTGACAAACTGACATCACATGCGACATGATATCATAAAAAGTTGTGAAATGAGCACGAACTCTGAAACACAATTTACATGCTGTTATGTGAAAATGACGTTCCTCCACCACAAATTGGATTCTGTGACAACAGTAACAATTCAGCTGAAGGTTGGATAACGGTTAAGTTTAGGCAAGTAAAACAACTTGGTTAAGGTTATAGGGAAAGGCTTCATGGTTAAATAAGAAAAAAATTCTCTAAAAATTTAAATTTGACTCACTGTAGAAATTTCCTTCATACAAACTGGGAATTGAACTCCAGTCAGCAGCATTAAAGGCAAATGCATGCACCCATCCACCACTCCAACCACAACACTGCGCTATTGCAGCGTGAGACTACTTCCTGTTTATAGTCATGTCTCCTTCACATAACCGTTTTGTGCTGGGAAAACAGAACCTTAACACTTTATGTGCCACCAACACATAATTTGGTGTTAACAAGTCGTGTTCATTTCAGTATTTGTGTGAGATCAGGTTGGAGAGCTGTTTATATGTCCTTTCGCCATGCACAGACCAGCAGACCATCAGCTCCTCCACTCCCTTCCCCTCTTTCCCACTGTGTAACTAAACGCACACCGAGTGAGAGAAGAGCGAGACACAGTGTGGTGTCCTTTGTTATCTGAGATGGTAAAAAAAATATATAGGCAAGTGACGGTGCCTGCATCGCCTGACTGATCTAATAATCATTTCCCATCCAAAAAGCCTAGTCTATCCTGTTTATTTTGAAAATTATTGAGGCGGGAAGAGCGCCTACCTGCCTGCAGTCAGTCACTTCCAACAGACCTTATAACAGCAGGCTCCTTTTTAACGGTAATTTTTGTTTTTACCGAGGAGCCTTGTAGTTCTGCATCAGTCAGACTTGGCTTTAGTGCTGTCAGTGCAGGAGGAGCTTTGCTCTGACAGTCTCCCGCTGTGAAAACGAAAGTGAAACTTTGTGAAGCTCCAAACTCGCATGTGATTGCATGTAAACAGTAACTTCCTTTTAGTCATTGCAGATGTGTAAAACTGCCCAACAGTTTACATGAGTGCTAGTGAAAAGACTTGCATATTGCCCCTGTTCACCATTGTATTCCACTGAGCACACTGCTCTCGCTGTAGGTAAGTAATTAATTCATAATCCATGACAGGCCGTGATATATTGAAATTAAATCAGAGTTAAGGTGCATTGTCTGCAGCTTTTTGTTTAGTCACACTGCGTTCCAGTTTAGTGGTAAATTAGCATAGTTGACATGTGTAACTCCAGTCTTCTGAGACAGAGGGTTTTATCTTCCTACTGTAATTTAATATTTGTTTTCATCTACCTCACTTGTATTCATCCTCCTAATACTTACATAACAATGCTGAGTGTTTAACACAACAACTCATTATTAAACTGGAATGCAAACCATACAGGTTTTTCAGGTAAACATAGTAAAATGTTTGCAGTAAAATTATGTAGCTTACATTTTAATACAGCAATATTTTTTCTCAAAACAGCTGCTAGTATGCTTGTAGTTTCATTCCAGCTCAGTCCAGTAAGCTAAGGCTTTATGATTTAATTTCTCAAAACACTGCTAATGTGCAGCTCTGTTGGGCTCAGGCTGGACCGAGTCTGGCTTGAATTTTTGGGCCTGATTCAAGCTCTAGTCCACTCTGATGTTTACATTTATTAATCTAGACTCACTATGAAGGTTTGTCAAAAGTAAAGATTACAATATGTTTAAGGAATTGTCATTAAGTATACATTTAGAGATTTGGCTGTGTATTTTATTTGGTAACAGTTGACATTGAAAAGACACTTATGACACATCCATAACACTTCAATAAGCCTGCAATTGTAAGGATAGTGTGCTCTATAGTGTGTGCTCTATAATGCAGCTGTAATGCATTAATAACACAAATGATTGGTGCATTGTGGATATGAGATGTTATGAATATATTATGTTAACATGATTACCATCTTACCAGGAGTCGTGTGAACAAGATGGGTCATGCTGGAAGAGGTTACACAGTACTGAATATTTTTTTTATCAAATAGCTATCTTGAGAAAACATAAGAAAAAAAACTTTTTTTCACAGAATATTGCTCACTACTTGAGTTGATTATTTTCTATATCTTATACCAAATGTGTCAATAATTAAGCAGGGCTCCGTAACGAGCCAAAAAAAAAAAAAGTCCAGTAGTACTGAGTGACTCAGGAACATTATGTACTGCTTTAGGGCTGTGTGATAGAGTAATGGCAATTTTTAGCATTTGTGAATGAGCTGTTGAATACTGAGAGGATCCTCACAAATGATTTAAGGACTTTCTTACTGAAAATGCAGCTGTCTTGGATCAAGTGCCGTTTTCATCAAAGGGCAGACAGATGTGGTGAGGTAGTGATACTGGAGGCTTCGAAATAATAGCAAACAGGAGTTTAGAATAGTGTTTTCTGAATATTACATGTGTATCATACCTCACACCATGATGGGAAAAATAGATGTGTAATGAAAGCATCATAATGGAAGAAAGGATGTGTAATGGCAGGCTTAACAAGGTGATAAGCATGTGTTACAAGTGTCCAGGTAATGCAAATCATTATCTTTTAATTTCTGCCCATTTTGAAAAGAACCCTTGATGCACGGTCACCCATTTGTCTTGGTCATAACTGTCCGATCAACAACCCCAGCATGTCAGTTTGAAATATGAATTCTTCTCCCTGTCCCTGAATGCTGTGTATACTTTATCGACATTTGGGCAGCTTGTGGCCGTCTGGCCGCGGGCATTTGATGTAGATTCTCTCAAAGACTTCTTTGGGGATTGCTCATATGGTCTGGGGCCAAAACTGAGAATTGAATGATGGATACTACACTACCTCAAGTGACTCTCTTTGGCCTCATATAACTTTACAGCCCCATTTTCCCCCCCTTGGTCTGTAAATTAGGCGTCGTAAAAAAAAAAGCATCAGAACCAGGCCTTACCCACACTGATCAAGAAATTTGTCTGTGACACCTATGGCACCCGGGAGCTTTAAAGGTGCACATGTCTGTGCGCTGTGAATACCCAGCTGCCAATGCGGGGGCTGGAGAGGGCTAGAGGTAAAGGGGCCAAATCGTAACAGATTGCCAACCCAACCCCCTGGCCTAAAGCAAAAAATGGACTTTAGGGATGAGGGTGCCAGTCATGGCATTATTGATGCTGAGCTGTGTACAGGGTAAGGCCCATCTGCCACTGTCTGCTATTTGGGAGAGAAAAAAAAAAATTAAAAAACCCTTCCCTTTTGTCATGTCTCAACTGAGCCCTCAAACTGTGCTGGCAAAATCCTCTCTTCTGTCCCCCTTGTCCTCATTATAGGCACAAAGCTGTAAGTCCAAGCCTGGTTTACCCTCAGAGAGCGGCAGCCTGGAGAGAGAATGGGTAAAGCCATACACAGCCATGACATATCGTATTTCCTATCATATGGGAACAGAGCGAGAGAAAAAAAAAAAAAAAGCACAATTGTGCCTAAGCACTCAAATCATTCCCTATAGAGAGTGGAAGATCCTTGTGTAAATGTCCCCCCTCTTTTTCAATGAAAACTCTATGAACCTGTGAGTTCTAATGCAAATGGCTCTGAATTGTTTGTAAAAAGCGTTCTGTATATTAGGTGCATGTAAGCGGTCCATATCTCTCTGAGGGAGACCGCAGTATTATGTCCACTTGAGAGTGGGCCACCCACAAGATAGCTGCCATTGCTCAGTGACGCATCATTGAAACCATATGTTTCCAAAGACAAGCACACACAAACACATTATCTCTCCCTTTAACACACACACACACACACACACACACACACACACATAGACACACAGACATGCAGTATACGTGCTCACTGCATTTTCAACAACATCGGTATGATTAATGGGCTTCGGAACTGGGGAACTTGTTCAATGTGACACAAGCTTTTGTCTCTGTGTGTCATCCTCTTCCTCTTCCTGACAGCCACCGCAGCCCCCTTCTCCCCACACCCAGCTACTGCCGGCTGGTTGGCTGGGGCGGGAGGACGCGATATGAGCTGACAGCACAGTAATAACCCATGCAAATGAACGGAGTGGGGTGTAAATGCAAATGCTAAAAGCACAATGGAAAAGTGATTAAAAAGCATTTCGGTGTCTTTTATCTCATGGTGCTGCTCGTGTTGGGGAATAAAGGATTTCAAAGGAGCAGACTTAGGTCTTGGGGACTCTTGCCAGCACTCATTTCGACATGTCTTTTTTTTTCCCCTAGAGAAGACTTAACTTTGATTGTTTCGCAGGCTGCCTTCTATCTCCCCACTGCCACAACTGTAGCCCATCCAAGTGTGTGACTTCTCAAACTCCTGGATTGTACACTTTGCCAGTGTTTCATGTCTCACTCAACGTAACAATCTTGGAGTGCATGTATGTTTCTCCCCCTCTCGGAAAATAACTACTGTTTCATATCCGTGTGTATGTGATTATGCGTCTTTACAGAGGTATGGATTTTAATACACCTCTCTGTTGAGAACAGTCTTAGCCTTACAGCGGGAATAAAGCATCTGTGGGGCATACAGTGTGGATATTGGCAAGAGCTGGCACTGTAAAATTTGTTTATATTTTTTCGATGCCAGAATCATAGCCTCAAGCTTACAGTTGAGATCATTAAACGGGCTCAGGAATGGACAAATTAACTTACAGTCCAGTAAGACTCCATCACGGAGAATGAAAGAGTCACTTGAATTGGCATTTCGAGTTTCCAGTTGCTTAATTTGCATTAAAGTGGCATGGACATTTCTGTCTTCACTCTTCATGCCTAACCTCCTCTCCATGCCTCTGTCTTTGGCACCAATTACAAATCCCATTTAAGAGCAGATGAGTAAAATATGTATTGCAGCCTTCCTTCTGAGGTCTCCAGTGTTCTTATTCCGGTGGTTCGTACAGATAAATGCACAGGAATTTGTCTTGGTGACACTGGTGCAGAGAGATATTGACAACTTGATGAGTTTCACAGTATACACAAACACACAAGGTACAAGGACAACAGCACCTCGCAGCCAATGCATAGGGACAGCGGACGTGACATGCAGGGTGAAAGATGATACGAGGCAGGGTGGCACGGTGAGAAGGGAGACTGTCCTTCAGCTGCAGCACCCGGGTTCAAGCGCCCGTGTCAGTAAGCCTCCGCCCTGCCAAAGTGTCCTTGAGCAAGACACTGAATCCCAACAAGCTTCGGGGACCCTGTCCTGTAGCTGAGCCTGACCTCTGACCTCTGAAGAGAACATCAATAAAGTTAAATAAATCACATTACCATGGACAGTAGATTCTACCTTGCAAAATGCACTACATTAATTTAACACATGGTATTTGCCAGCCTCTCTTTTCCCTCCTCCTGTATTCTCTCTCTGGCTTTTGTTACGGATCTGTGAGTATCAGAGACACAGTGTGATATTGTCACTCTTAGGCAGTAATAGCAGGGGGGATATTTTTTTGATGTTCTTTGGGGTCCACTTGTGTCTCTCTCTGCCTGATCTATTATTTCCACTTCCGACTCAACCGAAACCTCTCCAAATTTATATGTGGAATGTTGGTGACATATATGTTTCCTCAAGGCATTCTCTCATGTCCATTTGTCCAAAGTACATGGGGATATGGCAAAGTATGGCATTCAACAAACTCACCATATCTGCTGCAGAGAATTCAAATCTAATCTAGCATCTTTCATGGTAAAAATTAGTCTAAAGTAAATTACTGTCCTAATAAAAGCCACTGGAAATTAGTTTGAAAGCTTTATTAAAAACAAATCTCTGCAGTGGAGCATTCAGAATCAATGTTCTTTTGTGACTAAATGGCATGCGTCCACATAGGATAGTTGGTGACTCAAAGCACAAGTCATGCATAAAAGCTAATATGCAGTAAACAAAGAAAAAAGCATCAGTAGCAGACAATTGTGAGCTGTCTGAAATTGGAAAACCTTGGCTAAATGATTACGCTAATGTTCCCTTTGTGATTGCTATTCAAATTGTCTTCCAGTTTAATTGTGGGCCAATGATTACAAGCTGCTGCTTTGATGTGCTAGCTTTCACCTAGGTATCAATTTATTTGAAACTAAACCTGTAATGTCACTTGCAAGATTGCTGGAATACTTTCAGACTTGCCACATATTTGATTTTTGTCTGAACATACCATTGATTGCATTTTGTTCGATCATACATTTTGACTCAAGCAACCACCAATTGACTGCTTGTTGAGCGTAGGCTTATAGTTGCTGAAACACAAAGACTTGCTTAGAAAAGTTTATCCGGTGATGAGATGAACACTCAAACGGAATATGCAGATTTTTAAAGGCTGTTTTAGAAGTTTAACTTTCCAATTACACAACTTTGACAAAAAAAAATCTCAATTTAATCTAGTAATTGATCATTGCTCCACTTGTCCCTCTTTTGAATGCCATCCCTTACCTTGGCTCGTGGAGAAATTATGCTGCTGCCCAGTTAAGCTTTAGCCGTGAGTAATTTAAGTAGCAGAAAATTGTCCAACCTTTAACTAATTTCAGAAACTTTTTCATTGACTACTTGTCTATTCTAGCCCTTAAATTAAGAGTTGATCTCAATGCTAAGCAGTTTTGACCATCAGTGCCAGAGAGATTCATTACTCTGGACATTGTTCTTACGCTGTCACTCAGAGGGATTATTTGTCAAGAAAGTAATCCTCCAATGGTTTTGATCTGATCACAGTGAGAAGCGAAACGCCTTGCACAATCATTTAGCTCGGTGAAGCCATTCAAAATTCATACTGATTACTTTGGGACCCCTGGGCTCACGATCAAAAAGTACAGCTTCATCAAATACTTATCGCTGAATTACTTTCAGTGAAAGAAAGCCAAGGAATGACCTTGGCGCCCTTCCTTTGAGATCCCCTCACCACCACCACCACCTTCCCCCTCCCCCTCTAAAAATAAACCCCTAGAGATGTGGACCTGAGGCCAGAGTGCTTAGTACAGGGGGATGTTGGGAGTGTTTTTTTTGTGAGTCCAGCTGTCTCCAGAGCTCTAAATCCCTTAATTATCAGGCCAGGGAAAGCAGTCTCTTGGGAGCATTAAACGTGCTCCTGTTCTGCACACTCTCCAATCCCATTTGCAGTTTTTTTTTTTAAGATAGCAGGGTAATGGTGCTTGAGGATATAGAACAAGAAGGAGGTGGGAAAAGAGAGATGAAGGGTCTGTTATTGATATAACTGATACAGTACTACTATTGTCTGTGGACTAAGGTCTGTGGATAAGTGTTGCTTTTAATGCAGGGATGTGCAAGAGTGTTCTTACCACCTCTGTCTGAACATTGGGGACAGTCAGCAGAAATTACTCATGGGACCTCAGAATTCACACTTTTACACTTTAACAATGCATTAGGCTTCAGGATCTGTATTCATCTGATATCACTGAAACCAGCCGGATTCCATGGTATAGTATAACCATGGGACCTGGCCCAGCGTATAGTGTAAGAAACCAGAATGTAATGGACTGCATTTTTTAAAGAGAATAGGTTAATGGTGCTTGAGGATACAGAACAAGAGATATGTGGGAAAGGAGAGATAGAGGGACCGTTATCAGTAAAACTAGTATAGTACTGCTATTGTCACTAGACAAGTAAGGGTTTGCCATTAATGCAGGGGCACGCAAGAGTATTTCAGGATTGTCTTTGTGAGACCAAAGTGTCGGATGAAAATGACAATGCATTTCTGAGTTTATCCAATGGGTTTTGAAAGGGTTTCATAAGCCCAAGAGGTCAGGGAATTTCCTCAACCCATAGAGGTCCATGTAATCCTTCAATTGAAGCGAAAAACATGAACATCACCAAAATTGGAGTGTCAAGGTTTTCACACAACAGCGAAAAAGAGATAATAAGATCAGTGCTGTGGATATAAAAAACATACTTAGATCTTTCTCACACAACCCAGACCAAAAAAAATAAAATAGTATACATTTCCACGAAGGTGTAAATAAAATCCGAGGAGACAAAATAACTGTGGAAATCAGAATGCCAGGCACATAGCGCAGAAGTACTTTTGCCTGAATTGTACATACTGTAGCTCTGCTGTTTTCATTATGAAAAGGAGAGGAAGGTATGGTGGGGAGAAACTTTGGAATTTTTGTATCTGTGCTCAAACCTTTTGAGTCTTTATAGAAACCTCCAACAGAATGTCAAAGATATTGACATTTCTTATTTTTTCTAAAAGTTTCTTTGCTTTAGATTTTTTTTTCAAAGATTTGTCTGTTGCAATAGTTACTGTTTAGCAAACTTGTCTGTGGTAGCTTTTATCATTTCAATTCGCAAGTTTCCCTTTCCTTGGTTTGTATCAGCCCTCAGCAGTATATCAGCAACAATATGCTAGACACTAACCTTGTCTAGAAAGAATTTTAATTATTTATTTAAAAAAAAAAAAATTGGTATGCATGCCTCACCAAGTGTTTGCAGAGAGGCAGAGCCCCCATTTCAAACACCCAACAGACAGCTTACCACAAAGAAAAACAGCAGCACAAAAGCAAAGGGAAGAAAAAAAATCACAACCTTTAAGAAGTGGGTGAAGAGAGAGCTGCAATTAAATGAGGTATGAAAGGCTTAAACTCTATCATCACCGACAACCATCTTAATCCTTTAAAGGATTGTTGTGTTTGCAAATTATGTTCTATGCATGGTAGGTCTTGGTTTTAATCATGTCAAATATTGCACCAAGGCTTATTGCTGTGTCTTTGGCTTTGATGACTCCCATTAGGTGGCTCCCCACCTACTGCGGGGCAGAGAGCAACGGAGCACTCAGAGTAATGATCAACCTATAGTTCTCCTGAAAAAAGCTGACCGAAGTGAGGAATTATTCATCTCAACATTTAGGCTACAAGATTCCGTTCGTGATTTAATTCAAATTAAACAAAGCATCTCTTTGCCATTACTTTGAACCAATCTGTATCAGGGGATCAGCAATACATATCAGTCAAGGAGAAACAGTCATTTTTAATGTAATAAGACTTCAATTTACCAGACTAGCTTTGTCTAAATTAAACGTCTGGTGCGGTGTGTTGACAATATTGTGAAAATGGATCATAATTCTTAACTACATAATACTTGAGGCATATTGCATTCAGACAAGAATTTGAGGAGGGTGTTATTGGACTGTGGCCACTCTCTAAAATGTATCGTATAATGTTGTTTTATGGAAGAGAGCAATCAATATCATAAATATATAAAGCGGAGCAGTTTTGTGTGATTATTCGTCTCGCATATTGGAGCAACTTTACCACACTGGAGCCACTTTAACACATGAGAGTACTTGTATGTCTGGGAGCACGGTTGGTCAGGATCAGACTATCTCTGACAGCTTATCATATGCCAAGTTGAGACAGGCCTGTCAGAGAGCTAATGGGGTGTTCTCAAGGAGGTGTTCTAAGGTTAATTTACAACCATATGAATTCCATCAATAAGCAATTAAGAGGTGTGGAAACAGAGAGGCACCCAGGCCAGCAGCTGTATCTCCCCAAGCCCCCACCTGCCTTTTAATCAATTAATCGCCGTGGCATGTCTGTTTAAAACCGCCTGATAGATTTAGACATAAAAGTGACACGTGGAAAAGGCATTGCTCCCCTCATCACCTTTCTTGTTACCTTGTATGCCTTAAAGTGTGCCTCGTGGATTCAGAAATCTTGTCTAACCTCACACTGAACACACACACACACACACACACACACACACACACACACACACACACACACACACACTCCCCCTTGACAGATTTTACACACGTTTCCCATTCTGATTAAAGCTCACGCCAATTGGGGTAATCATAAAACATTCTGCTTCCTCTTTTTTGTAAATGTGGAGGGAAATTCACAGGAAATGTTTTGTGCGATAATGTGGCAGACAGAATATTTAATGCCCACCCACGACGATGCATGAAAATATTCAGAAAGGCAAGACATGCAGATATATACAGTATACACTTCAACCTCTTTAGCTGATGTCGTGAAAAGTGCCTGTGATGTTGCACAGTCCTCTTCAAAATTCAATTGGTCCTTGATTTTCACCCATGCAGCTGGCCATCATCTGCTATAGTTAGTCATCATCGGCTTGTTGATACTGGAGTGAATCAGCCACAAGATGCTATGTGAAGAATCCACATTCATACCCAAGGCACAGGACAATGACAGTACCGCATGTCAAACATCTGATTTTCTGGGGGATGTGGGAGATTTCCATTCATTACCTCCTTCTCCTCCCACTGCTCCTATACTGCTGTGAAGTCTTGCTCACATGTTTTCTCTTTACACTGCCATGACATACTTGCAGGGATCCCCAGAGAGATTCATACGGAGGGTTAGTGATATGATATGCATGAGATTTGCTCCTTTACCAGCCTCATCCGACTCACATGAGCCCTAGGGATCTTTGAGCACATTGTCCCAACCAATCAGTTACCATTTCAAGAGATTCTCAAAGCGGGTCCTTTGTCATTATATACTGTATATGTACACAGATATATATATTTATGGTCCTTGAATTTCACCCATGCAACTGGCCCTATGTATGGTACAGATAGACAGAGGTTGTAACATAATTACGCAATATTCAAGTCTACATGTGGATTAAAGGAAAAATACACCCTAAGGCTGTGTTCACACAGAGCATTTTTTGATGTGGAAAAAGCGCTGGCTGGAGCGCTTTTTGTGAGGAGAAATAAGAAGCGGATCACGGCAACGTCACCTGACGTTAGCTGAGCAGCTGCTAGCTCACTAACCAGCTGGTTCACTTCCAGCAGACAGAACAGTGTTGTGCAACAAGCAAAGGCTTACCAGATATTTCCAATACATGTCCAGTATAATCCATACTGCCTTTATGATCGCTGTTGCGGTAACGGAAATTCATTTATTACAACGTCCAATTTCTCCACCGGCGCTTTCACTTTCTCCATATTTGTTGTTGCTATGGGAAACGGCCGGCGTCTCTGTGATCGCGATTAGTCGGCTGGAAAAAGCGGTTCACGTCACCCGGCGCTTTTCTGAAAAGTTGAACATTTCTCAACTTTTGAAAGCGCTCCGCTCTGACGAAAAAAACGCCGGCTGCAGCGCTTTTCGGGAGCGGCCGCCTTTTGTGCGCCTTGCGGCCGCTTCCCATTCCTTTTAATGAGAAAAGGCCGCTGGCGGTTGGGGAAAAAAACGCTGTGTGAACGCAGCCTAACTGTTAAAAAAACAGCTACTTGTGATGTACCTTGCATTTCTGGACCAATTTTGTTTTTATTCCTACTCATAACTGCTGAAATGTAGACTATGTGACGTCACACTGAGATATTTCCAGCGCAGCTACAATGGGGTTTGATAGCAGAAAAAAATTCAGCTATCTAAAATATCAGTAGTAAAGATCAGATTTTAGCGTCAGTCCCCCAAAAAACGCAAAAAACGGGCTTTTCTTTTTTTAATTTGTAGTTTTATTTCCATTTAACATACCACTTCTTATATTAATTTCTTCTTTATATTTTTACCCAAAGGTGGACATTTAACAAAAATAAAAAATATATAAGGAAAAACAAAAAGAGGGCTCCTTTCTAGACTCACCATTTTGTACCTACATTCAGCAATCAAACATGATGAAATCCACTGTAGAGGAGATACCAGTTTTTCCACCGACAGTAGCCTCAGTAGACCAGAACACAATGCAGCAACAAGACATGTGTTTTTGTGTTTTGGCTTTTTTGTAATGAACAGCCTGACACAGTACACCACAGTATTGCTCTCTCTCCACTCTCACTCGCTTGCTCTTACTATGCTATTGCTATTGCTCCCTCCACCTACATGTTAACCAACAGCTGGGTGCAAGGGCGTAGAATTGGGTAGGGACGGTAGGGACGTGTCCCTACCAATATCAAGTGACTCTGAAATGTCCCTAGCAATTATTTTGATTGACAATAAACGTTGTTTTGTCCGTCAGTGTCTAGTCAGTCTATCTAGTTAACAGATCGCGTTCTCTACTACGAGTCCCGCTGCATTGGTGTAGTGCATTGGTGTCCCGTGTCAGCATAGCAACGGACGCTGTAACGAAACTTTAGTATAACAGCTGTTTTAGAATGTTATTGCGTCACCCGGATAAAAATTGGCGTGACACCGCCTCCCTAAACCCCCCCCCCCGCCATTTCTTGCTAACGTATGAAATGCTGTGGGCAAGAAGAGCCAAAGCTCCGCCTACCGGCGAGCATGCGAGTGAAGATTCCATCCTATTTTATATTAGTAACAGTTGTGTTTCGCCATTAAAGTTAGTTTATTTAAGTACCGTGTCGCGTGCATCTGTGACGAGTGACGACCGTAAGTAGCCTACATGTCACAAGTGAGATTGAACAATGCTGCTGTGTGCCACACTGGACAACACTGATGTAAAACAAATATGCCAACAGTTCATCTCTGTTAATGACAGGCGTAGGCATGTGTTTGACTCAGCTGTTTGTATGTAGGGTTTGGATATAGTTTACAATATCTTATTATTATTATTATTATTATTTTAAATGTAAATACAGATCGTTGGTTTGAATAGGCAACAGTACTACAGTACCTGCCTTAAAACAAAATGTGCTCTTCAAAGTCCCATTCAGCTGGCAAATTTGAGTAAAGGATTCATTAATGTGCTACTCCCTGTGTCTGTGTGTCTGTTAATGAGTGTATTGGCTACCATAACTATCTAGATCAGTGGTTCTCAACGTGAGGTCCGGGGACCACCAGCGGTCCTTGAGGGGGTTCCAGGGGGTCCCCAGCAAATTGATGAATTGTTAAACTTCAGCATTATTTAATTTACAAATAGTTAACACAATTACAGAATGTAGAAGAATGACTGTTTTGATCTTAGTTTCACTGTTATCTCTCTACCTACAATACAGACAGTCATGGGATTCTGGATCAAAATCATATCTAACAATAAAAGTATTCTCAGATTTGGGTCCGAGAGACAAAATCTCATCAAATGGGGGTCCATGGCTCTAATGTGGACTAAACTAGGGGTCCTCGATATGAAAAAGGTTGAGAATCACTGATCTAGATGACATGAAATGGCGGTCAGAAGTCTATCATAAATGTAAAATGCCTCAGCTTCCAGTGGGGGTTACATCCCCTCCGGACCTCCCCCATTTGTGTCCCTACCAATGTCAAAATCAAACCTACGCCCTTGGCTGGGTGGATGTTTGAAAGCCATTCTGTGAAACGTAGGAAATCACTAACTTAAGTAGAAGTAGACGAGGCAGGTTCAGGGAAAACTGGGTACACCAAAATGAGTAAATTACAGCACTTCATGACAAAATAACTCCTGGAACCCATTGGACATCACAGATTGATGATATCTAACTGTGTGAGAGTGTCTGTGGGTGGAATTTTCCTTTAACTGTATGGTGTGTTGGATCTCATAAGGCTTTCTCCTGTCTTCCACAGCGCCTCCAAACAACATCTCAGTGGTGGCAGAGAACACTCCAGCCCCATTCAGTCGATACCAAGCCCAGAACTTCACTCTCGTCTGCACTGCAAAGGGAGGCAAACCTGCCCCATCGGTGAGTTGCTGCTGAGCATGCATTATGGCTGCGTGTCCACTGGGAACCTGTCTATACAGCACCGGATTCTCTCTCCTGTTGTTTACAATGGCAGGGACACTGCGTCGCATGTTCCTGACAGCTATGAGGGCTTAGTATGTTTTTTAGCGATCGGCACGGAGAGCGCTACAAATGTTTGAACTTTTCAGAAAAAAAAAAAAAGTCACTCTGTGAACATGTAAACATGTTTTCAGAAGCGGCATGACAGCAGCGGGATCCTTGATCCCGCTGCTTCCTGCAAGCATCTATTTAGTGTTACGTGCTAAAAAAGCCTGGTGGATACAGCGCCTTAGTGTATGAATTTAGATCAAGCTCCACACAGCCCAAACCAGGCACAAGTACACACATACAGTATATTCCTGCAGTCATTTAAAGTAGCTGTCACAGCATACTACTGTCACCTCCATTAGAGATTGGCCTGTGATTGATTACCAGCGCTAATGTAGTCATGCAATGTAGTCATTAAAAAAGGTAGATCAGATTTAGGAAACAGATACATTAATATTATTGATGGTCACAGTGAGAGTAATTCATCTAATCGCAGTGACATGATAGTAATGATTGCACACGGAATTATCATTGCACACCCTAACACCCGATTATACACACTCTCGCACGCACACACACTGACGCATATATGCGCACATGCATAAGCACAGGCGTTCATGCAATCACGCACACACACACACACACTTGCGAGGCACACATGCACACACACTTTTGCCTCAACTTTCTGAAGTGCAGGACAAGGTCTTGCAAATATCCGAAACACATGGTCCTGTGTGCGGTGGCATATGAGCTTGAGGACGCTGTTTGAGTGCAGCCACTTGCTGTTCGTCCCCACCGGGTCATTAATCATTGTCCGTGGGTGTATGGTAATGGACTCCAGACCCTGTGCACACCTATCTCCTGCAATTATGAGCCCAGCGAGAGGTGAATACAAGGTGAACATGATTTCCGTCTCTCAGGTGCTTCCTGCTTGATTGTGTGACGACCATGAGTGAGGTATCTCCGCTGTCCTGTCCACTCTCCTGTTGCGATATCGCAGGAAGTCTTAAGCCATTAAAGCTCAGCACCGCTGGATCCTTTTTCAGCGCTTAATGGAGGAAAAGAGATCTGAAAGGTTTTGTATGGTCAGTGAGCCTGGACTCTCTCCATGTCACCGGCCAAGAGCCACTCACATTGCTGATAATTAGCTTAGTGAGTGAGTGAGTTAGCGAGCAAGTGAACCGAATGACTGACTTAATGAGATAAAAAAAAAAAAACATTTAAAAGGATATTTAGTAGCTGTTTTGCTCTCAAGTACTCCATTGCATTTCTCTTATAGTTGATATGAATAAGTAAAGACTATAAAAAGTTTTACTTCATTATAAGATCTGTTGAGATTTTGCCTGGCAGTGCATTAAAGCCTTTCACATTTTGGGATAATTTGATCCAGCAGCTCTGTGACTCAAAATTGTCTATTGTTGAGAATGGCATGTTTCAAGTGGCAATGATATCTTAGAGTGGAATTGAGGAATCTGTTTTATGTACTGTGTTTCATGCGGTAATGCCATCCTCAGAGAATGAAAAAAGAAACTTATATAATTTCTTATTACTCTTAGAAAAATAGAGAAAATGCATAGATTGACATACTTTTTTTGTTTTTGCAGATAGATACAAACAGTACAAACACAGAAATCAGACACCATGTAAAAGTGATAAAAATACAAAACAAAGAGGCAACAAGATGAAGAGATGATGCACATTCATCTCTATTCTGGTAAATCATGTATTTTTCACTGCTTTGGTATTGCGTCTAAAAACATTAGGCTACGTCATTTTGATGAATTAACATAGCTAGCTAACAAGTGCTAATTAGGTAGCATTAATCAAACATAAACAGAAAAAAATTAATACAATTGTTATGTCAGAGCTTACCATCAACGCCAACCACGGATGCCACCGTTCTCCAAGCATCGTTTTTTAGATATTTATTATTTATTTGGTCGTTCAAATAAAAGTTGTGCAGAACTCGGAAGCTTTGAATGGCTGTAGTCAACTTCACATCCATTGTTTGTGAAATGAAATCACATCAGTGGGGAAACAAGGACGCATGGAAATCTGATGACTGTTGACAACTGATGACTGTAAAACGTTCAGCTGTGACCAACTTTTCAAACTTGTTGACTGTGGATCACACATCAGCCAAGTTTCCCTGGTCACTCTTCTCTATAGTAGAGGAACAAAACTTCTTTGGGACTAGTTGGCCTTCATCAGGGCATTCAGCTCTATAGGAAAAGATTTCTAGTGGCTTGTTGATTGTTTGTTGCAGTGTGAATGCAAGGTTACACAATACAGGACTGGGTATAAGTGTAGACAAGATATGCTGTATGACAATGGACTAAACATAACCAAGCAATCAGATTTGTCAGATGTTTTCCAACTGTGCTGTGAATTCTGCACCTCGCACCATGCATCACTGTCATGCCCGTAACCACAGTTTAAAAAACACTTTCTCAGGCATTATTGCTATAGTCAATGATTCTCAAACCTAGGCAATGTCAGGCACAGAAAGGCTTGATGGCATAATGTTAACTTGCCACTGTAGTTAATAGCTGTGTGCAGATTAAAAACTTTCACCATTGTGAGGATTTTTCTAAGGCTTGCGCTATTAACTAAAGTTTTGAAGAAATATTCATTGTTCCTGTGAATGTCTCATTCACAATGGCATGGGAATGATTGTGTCTCAGTAATTAATCAGGTATCAGATATTACCAGAAAAACAGAAACATTGCTGGCAAACTTTAAAGTGGCCAATGCTCCCACCATGCACATTTTTACAAAAATTATGTTGGTAAGCCATTGCATGAGTCAGAAAATGATCTTTGGAAATTTACCTCTAAGAGGTAAGAGTGCAAAATGCCTGGACTGAAGCTTATTCAGGTTTGCTTATTATATATTGTGTAAGCAAAGAGGAGAGCCTCTGTGTTTGCACTGAAAAGATACGAGGCACAAAGTCTTGTCTGCACGGTCCAAGGAAAGCGAGTGAAGAAAATACTTTGTTGACTCGGAAAGTTACATTGCCTCTGTGGAGAGTTGATCATGGCCTGTCAAAGTTGCCTTGTACTGTAGGACTAAATCAAAACCCAGTAAACAAACTCTGACAGGTTTCATAGATAGATTTTATAAGTGGAGTCTCTCTAGGCTCCCCAGTCCTGCAAATTTCTCTTTAATCTCCTTTGAGATCTTGTACTGTGGTCCTTAGCCAGTAGAAGAAAATATTAATTTCAAAATGACATGGAAAAAAAGTTTTAACTCCTTTGAGAGATATTAGAGAGATTACTTGCATATTTATTTTTTGCCATGTTGCATATTTGATGTTCTTTTCCTATAACACTTTAAAACTTTATGGGGGGGAAAAGTTTTTATAGCACAGCTAAAATTATTCATAACTTAAATAAAAACATATTATTTGACACAGAATGGTTTATTGTCTAAAACGTTATTGTTATAGTGTAATTTTAGTATGTTACTGCCGTAGTATACCATATTCAGTGGTTGTCATAAAAAATCACCAAAGCTAATGTTATAGTCCATAAAGGGTCACAAAAAGGCCATTACAACATAAAAAAACCTCACAATTGTGGCATGAGTATTGTACATTATAACATCTACAGTACATATAGTATTATAGTTTACTTGGTTCTCGTTCAGTTTTAAGAATGGGCACAAACATTGCATTTAAACTGTGACCATTTGTTGTATTTATGCTGTTGTCCACAGTCATGCTATATAACAAAATCTCATTATTAGCTTTGTAAGTATTTGCTTGAATGTTGCCGCTTTGGCCTGGTTATGTGACTGCAACTTCAAACGGCTCCCTTTGCTTTTTGATGAAACTCATTTAGTCTTTGTCGGTGCCGCTGCCCGGGGGCTTGTTGCAAAATGAGCTGTTGTCAGCTCTATTTTCAATGTCATATCATTGCAAGCCCGGTCTCAGTAGTGGCTCCCAACTTACAAAGAAAGCACACGATTTATTCAGCCAGCATTTAACAGCTGCTAACTATTATCATCCTATTGTATTTGTAACACTGAATTATCTGTTTTGAACTGTACCAAAGTATATACAACCTTAGTTCTTGTGAGAATCATTTATGGAATTTTTGAATACATTGAATTATGTAGTTATTAAAATATGGAATTTTTCCTGTGTTCATCGTCTGTAATTAAGACTAAAAGGACTACTACAATTAGTTGGGCCATTTGTAGTACTTTAAAGCATGTCAGTTTATTTAATCATTTCACGTCTTCAACTTCTCTTTATCCAGATGAATCTCACTGAGGTTTAGGATCTGCTGTACGTAAGGGAGACGGATGGATGAGGACAGCAACAGCATCATTAAGTAACAGGCAGAACAACAACAAATAAACAATTCAATATAAGCAGACAAAGAAGTAAGAGAGGAAAAAAAGAGAACGTGAGTGAGAGAGAGAAAGAGAGAGACGGAGGGAATGGAAAATAGGCGCCGCAATCCAAAACTTAATCAAAGCATCGGCAGTTTCCAAAACATTCAGCTTCCATGGCCCTCACTAACCCATCTCCACCTGAGCTTTACCACAGACTCTACACTTTGACACTCACAGATTATGATGGAAATGGTGGTATAATGGACTGCACTCTATAAAAGTGCCTCATATTATGTTTCAGAAGCGGTTCTCATCTGATGTCACTGGAATAAGACACTGATGTTCAAAATAGTCCAAATAAGAAATCTAGTTTCCTGTCCTGGGACCCAGTCTTAATAAAGCTTATTGCTAGTTTTGTCATACGGGGACCCACCAAAAGTAGTTTGGCAACCCATTTTGTATCCCAAACTATAGTTTAAAGCTGCACTGTTGTCAGCCTAATTCACAAAGTGGGGCTCCAATAAAGAACAGCGTCCCATCTCCTCTAATTGAGACGCTGTAGATTCTCCCCATTTGCCTAAAAGTAATTGTGGTGTTGGATATGTACATTTCTCTGCTCACAGGAAGTAATACATCAAAAGTTAAAAGTGAAATTCAAACTTTTCTCTAAACAGCAGTGAGCGAGCGCTCAGTCCAGGGAAAGCTGGACTCACCAACGTTAGATCTTCTCTCTCATCCCTTTGGTATCCTTTGGCAATCACAGACCGGCGGGGTTGGTAAACATGAGCGTGCTGTGTGCAGTTTACTGACGTAACGTTACGTGATTTCTGGGTATTGATGTTCACATTTTTCAAACAGTTACTTCTCATTGCCTTTTGGAGCAGCCAACAACGTGCAAAAATTGCCAAGTGCAGCTTTAAGAGAGCAGGATATAATAGACTGCATGCATAAAAAGTGCCTGATATTATGTTTCAAGATCTGTCGGCATTTGATGTCATTGAAGCAAGCCACTGGCATATCAATAATAGCTTCCCAGTGACAGTCATTAGAACATCCTCAGAGCACAAGCAAGCACTGATTGAAAAGAGGAACGATAATGACAGTTAATAATAAGAACGAGCGATGATTAAGTCATGGCCAAGATCCCTCTCTCTGCCTCTCTCCTCTTTCCCCCCCTTTCTCTCTTGCTCCCGCTCTCTCATTGAATCATTCTGTCACCATGGAAATTATTGCCTTGTCCTTTCGACATCACCATGATTAATTGCAGCAACATAAAGGTGTATTTGGACCAATGGGTGAAAAGAAAAGGTTTATTGTTACATTTTCAAATAGGTTTTGGATTTGAGATGTTGGGGAGGTGGGGGCGGCTTGGCAGTATGTGGAGTGCAGGTGCTTTCATCACTGTCTATTCACTGGCAAAATGCAAAGCCCTCCTCATGCCATCCCAGCTTAATTTCACTACTGCCATGGCATTGTGTTTGGGCTACTGCTTTGAATTACATATCTCTCTTTTTTTCTGAGCTAATTCATTTCAGAATGAAGTAAGTGGTTTGTGTCTGGCTTCGTTGTCTGAACACGTTGGACTATGAAGTATTTGAGGATTTATAACAGAGGCGTGATTGATAATCACTTTATTCCATGCAGTAACACCAACTGTGAGGGGACAATACAACAACAGCACTAAAAACATTCAAAAGCCTCCTATTACATGAGAGCAAGCACTACTTTCCAAATCATATGCAGCAGCGAAATCTATTACCTACCAAAGGACCAAAGGAAATATATTGTCTTGAATTGTTTGAAAACTTCAAAGTTTAAATTTGCTATTTTCAACGATTTGAAGTTACAAAGAATGATCTGGTAACTCGTCATTTGAATTTATAAATTGTGTTATAATAAACAGTGTGCATTTGATTCTATTGTATGACATTCCAGAAAGCCTTGTCTGTAGTACTAATGCACAATAGATGCAGGATAACTGCTTAAAAGGGGACTCATCTAAAGCCATACACAACAAAAGTGCCCATGTCACTTTGTGAAATGTAACCATTAATTGGAGACATGCATCAAGGTTGAAGACATCCTCAATGTTCTTTTGGCAGCTTTATAACCATCACTTGTTGAAAATTAATCAGCGTGCTTACTCTCCCGTTTGAACACGAAAAGATGTGATGCTTTTTCTCTTGCATCTGCCTTTCATAAACATGGAGATGTGGAAAATGAGATTTTAACGATTTAACAGGTATCATTTTCAATGATATAAAGACATTTTGTGAGTCCTATCTGACCCTTTTTTTTCCATGAAAATCATCCACATATTCATGACCACTGAATGTTACTTTATGCTTGTGTGGTGTTGTTATTATTATTTTTTTAAATAACCTCTTGGGGTTAAATATTTAAAAAGCTAGAAGGTACGTATCAGTTTTGCCGGCTGGGATCAAATGAAATCTTTGATGCTCAGTATCTCAGAACTTCACTCCGCCCAGATAAGCTATAGACAGACATAATTCCAAGCTCATGATTTGCTGTATATATAATCCAACAAGCTACCATGGACATGCCCACAGAAAGACACTTCCCTAGCATTTTAAAATTTACTTGAGTCCCTCATACTGACATAAAACTGTCCAGGTTTCACCTTCAGTTTTCTATATATATACAGCATATGGTGCATTGCACTGGCTCGGTTTAACATGGACTTGCCCGCAGCAAGACATTTCTCTATCATTTCATATCGTTCTGTCACATTCCATTATTATTTTGATCTGCTTCCTAGTAATGAAAGGAGAAATAAAAAGGGAATAGAACTGCAGGATAACGACATAGAAATGACACTTCACTCTCTCCCTGCAGCTACATATCTGTCATCCCATTCATTCAGGTCTTTGATGAAACATTCATTGATTCCTCTTCTTATACCCCATGCAGACAGGTGGTAATGAAAGATATTTTGTCATGGTGGGATCATAGGTAAACTGATGCTTGATCTTATGCTGTAGGAAAGCGTTGCAGTAAAGGTATTGTTCCTGACTGGTCCAGATAGTCCACATGGTGCCATACTTTATCACTATAAAGTCATGTACTGTATTGTTTAAATCAATATATTTATTTTCTGTCCCTGGAAATGAAGACTGTATAAATGTACCTGTCTGTAACTGTTTCCAGAAACAAATCAAAGTTCTCTGGGCCTTCAGAATTAAGTCCTTATTATACCAATGCATAGCCAACACAGGTGTTATTGTGTGCCCACACCATTTTGTCCAGCAAAAGCTACAGAACAGGTGCATGGATCGTTCTAATCCATGCTGCTTTCCCTCCACCTGCTGTGGTAATTAATGAGCTGTTTTAATACACAGTGAAAAAGCTTCTTTTCCTCGCAAGTCGTTCAGTAGCAGTAGGAGTGAGCAGGAGATTGAGGAGGTTCGGGAGGCAATGGGGTCATTATGGATTTGAGCGGGATGTTTCTACTTCCCCTGATGCTATTGGATTTTAAGCCTTAGGTGCTGCACAGTGTACAAGAGGTCAACACAGATATGGTGATTGGTATTGAATGCTCTCACATGATAAAACTGAGGCAAATGTGACATGTAAATTAGCCTTACATGCATGGTCAGGCTCTAATCCATATACTTGTATAGATAAATACATTTAGAAGTCTATTTACCCAATCCATGCAGGTTCACAAGATAGATGTATTAAATGTGGTGTAGGCCTGTTGGTTCTTTTAAGGATGGGCCTTGTTAGCTCAGCTGTAGCTTATCTTACCATTTTTGTTCGCGGGCAGATTCCCAAAAGAATGTAAACATATCATAACACCTGACACAACCTGCACCCTATCTTCGCCAATCTTTTGGAAAGCTAGTTTAAAAGAACATATAATAGGCTATCCTTGCACCTGTGTCTGCACTGCACCTTGGCTACACTTATCTTCGCTGGAGCTATTTTTAAAAGAACATAGGCTATCCTGCGTGTGTGTGCACTAATTAGAAACCGAGACGGTACTTGTAGGCGCAGCAGTTCATGTCTCATCTTTTAACAACAGGCTGCGATGAAGCGAGAGCTCAGAATTTCACTAACGAACAGAACCATTTATTATCAGACTTGATAGGCTAGATGGCAAAAGGAAACATCTACTTTCTAGTCCCACAATCTATTTTTACTCTAATGAATAAATATTGAAACAATGACTGCATGTGATGCAACCTCTACAATCAAACAAATCCCAAAATGAACAAACAAAGGAAAATAACAAACCAAAAAAACATGCTTATCCAAGAAGAGGGTTAAAAGAAGAACATGCCTGCAGCCTGTCCCTGTTTTGGGAGTGTGTTGCTGGTAGATGGGGACATAGAGCAAAACCAGAGTTCATGGGGAAGTACAGCAGGTTGGTTAGGAAGGACGTCTAATTTGAAGGGTTTTTCTTTGGTCCATGGTACTGGCAATACCCAACACTGCCCAAGTGCCCCTGAGCAAGGGCAGCTAACCCCATGTGTGTGTGTGTGTGTGTGTGTGTACCAGCCTGCTCCAAGGACAGGTACTGGAAAGCAGTTAGGGTTAGCTATAAATACTGTGATACAACACAGCAACACAGCACAACTTGCAGCATGTCCAACATGGGGGCCAAAAAAGAGGCCCCCATCCCTAAACGTGTTAAAATAAAGGTGCTAAAATAAAGGTTAAATGGAATGAAATACATATACTATATATATATATATATATATATATATATATATATATATGTAGGCATATATATATATATATATATATATATAATATACCTAAAGATCTATTTAATCTAATCATATAAAAAATGTGGTTATGATGAATTCTGAATGAAATGCCACAGGCCCAAATGCAGCGTACAATAGTGTCAGTGTCCGAAACTGTCAGTATCTACAGAGTTGACGATATTTTCAACTTAGTACTAACTCAGTTAGTATTGTTGGATTGTAGAAAACAAAATTGCAGGTTGTGCAATGCCTTTAAAGGTGAATAATTATTCATGAAAAAGGGCTTATAGCAAACATTATGAAGCTGTATTGTGGTCATGCAAGGGATTATAAATTCCCTTTGGTGGATGTGAACATATGAAGTAATTTGGAGTTATTCCTCAGGAACATGGTCTTATGCTTACTTGTTTACACTCATTATTGCTATTTACCCACTACAGGCATCGGGCCCTGAGGTGGCACCATATCAAAGCATGCCTCAACCAACTCCTCACAAAAGCCTGAAACAATGCCAGTGAAGTGCAGTGTATACAGTAATGACACTTTGATCTTGGGCAAATTGAATTCAAATGACCAAAGGTCTCCAAAAAAGCTGTGGATTAAGTTTTCTTTTCTTCAACAACAAAAAAGAGGCATATCTGTTTCCAAAATAGCAATGCCACAGGCAAGTGACTATGCAACCTTATTTCAATGCTAATATCTGGAGGTTATGTGCTGAAATGGGAGCTTGAATTCCCTGTCAGGAGATTAGGCAGCCAGAGATGGTAATAGACTCATGAAATGGTGAGGAAACTCCTGTAATATCCTGGGAAAGCCTGCTCAGTGGCAGCACACAATACTACAGGACTGATGTTGCACATGAGCAACAGTTCAGCTCTATCTACTATCGCTTCTTGAAGCTGGTTGTTGCTTTTTTACTGTGCTGACGTTCAGTAAAAAAGAAATAGTGCAGAGATGTATATGTCTTACATCTCTTGTTCTTTCATTTACCTTTACCTTTTTAGAGAAGCAAGCGAAGAATTGTGTTGTATTGTTTTTAATGCTGTTTTTTAATCCTTTAATGTTTTTGTGCTGTAAAGTGCTTTGAGTTATCGAGAAAGCACTATATAAATAAAATGTATTATTATTTCATTTATTCCAACTTCTCTCTCTCTCCCCCTCTCTTTCAATACTCCTTACTCTCTCTAAGGTGTACTTCAAGCGTGATGGGGAGTTGATAGAGGTGATCTCCTACACTCACCCCTCTGCCACCGAGGAGGGAGGTGGCTCAGCGGGGGTGAGAGGAGCCAGGCCGCTCATCAGCAGGGACCTGGATGACACCAAGCTGCAGAGGTCCCTCTCCCTGCTGGACCCGGAGGGGCGGTCGGCCCGTCTGTACACAGAGAGCCCCCAGCGTGTGCACACTCAGGGCCAGCAGGCCTCCGAGCCCAGCCCCGCCACGGAGGTCATCCCAGAGACGGTGGTGAGTCGGGAGTTCCCCCGCTGGGTCCAGAGCACAGACCCGCTCTACTACTTCAGCCACACTCACATCCCCCAGAGCGACGGCTCGGTGCTGGTGCAGGCCCGGCTCACCTGGACCCTCAACCCCCAGCTGGACAACGACGCCCTGTTCAGCTGCGAGGTCAAGCACCCGGCGCTGTCCATGCCCATGCAGACAGAGGTCACTCTGGGTGAGTACAACGCAGACAAATTCCTTGTTTTTGCACGCTCTCCTCTCCTCTCCACTCCCCTTTTCTCATCTGTTCTCCACCCCACACACACACACACATACACACACACACACACCTCCCCCCCCCCCCCCCCCCCCCCCCCCCCCCACACACACACACACACACACACACACACCACCCTTTTCTCATTTCTTCTCCCTTCTAATCTCCTGCTGTCTCCTTGCATCCCCTTGCCTCGCTTGGAAACCGACTGGGCCCCCTTATGTCTCCCTTGCAAATGTACTCAGAACAACACTGATTTTCATTTGATGCTGCTTAATTGTGTTACAGCCGAGCAGATTGCGAGTTTAGTGGTGAATGCAAAACTCAAAGTGACTGACAGGGCAATTCATCGAGCTGTCTGTTGCTAGATTGAGTTAACTCACTACCGTTATTGAAAAAGTCAACCTGAATTAGAGAAGTCAAATGAGAATTTAGACACACTGACCAATGTTATATCATTGGAAAGACGGTCTCAGTGATGCTGCCCCGCTTCTAACTCCAATAAGCACCTCCCTTAAGCTCCTCACTCTTACGCCTTAGTGTTTTATACAGAAGGATGGCCTCTAACTTTCATCACTTTCCTTTCAAGGAGAGAAACACTGTGGCAGTGGGATTATTTGTTTGTTGAACTGTTAAGTATCAAAGCAGAGGAAGATGCGATGCTGATATTGAATTCAGAATCAAGTAGTCTTACTTTTAGGGAAAAGTCAGCATTAAGCTTTCATAGTGAGTGATCCAAGAGAGACACTACCCATGGGCGGAAATTACGGGGGGACAGGGGGGTCCGGACCCCCCCCTTCCTGGGAAAAACAGAGAGTTGTCCCCAAGGCCGGCGGTAGCTATGGGCAGGGGTGGGCTCAGCCCACCCAAACGTGCGTCTTGCCTACCCAATCAAAAATTAAGAAAACATTTTTTTTTTGTTTAGCCAATGGAAAAATATCACAGAAATCCAAATACCAGTACCGTTTCTAACTTCTGATTGGGTGGGCAGCCTACAGCCCGCCTCCAAAGTCGCCCACTGCCCACCCCCCCTTTTCGTCGTGTTCAGGCACAAACACACAGAGCTCTGAAGCAGACCCGTCCGCTGCACAGAGTGTGGCCGTATTCACACCAAATCAGGCGTTGCAGCACTTCCCGCAGGGTTGTGCGGAGGTGTGGGCATGTTTATTTGCTTTAGAACGTAACCGCTGTGAAATAATCCGAAAATAACGTTTTATTTCTCTGATTCAACGGCTTTCTCGCTACCACTGCTCCCTCTCTTCATTCACTCTCTAGCTCGCTCGACCACCGCTGCGCTCTCTCTCTCTCTCTCTCTCTCTCTCTCTCTCTCTCAATTCAATTCAATTCAATTCAATAGGCTTTATTGGCATGACATTTGACATGTGTTGCCAAAGCACAATTACGATTATGAAAGACAATGTTAAGGAATGAAATTAACAAAAAATAATGTGAATAACAATATTAGTTAATAGAATAAAATAGATAATGAAATAAATAAATGAAATAAAATTAGTAATATAAGTAAGGGATCATGTACAAAAACAGTAATCTCAGAGAGAGGAGATGCTTTGCACCAGATTTAGCTACTAGCGAATTTCCATCAGCAGTCCATTTGCATCAACTCAAATTTATTCGATGAAGGGAGGACAGATTGAGGAGAATGATCTGTGTCTGCCAGACCCCTACCCAAAGTCCCGCCCCCAGCAGCAGAGAATAGTTCCCCACCAATCGGTGATTACTATTGTTCCACACACTAACAGATACCATACTACTACCTTTTTAAAGATATAATTACGGTGACGTTTCTAGAAAATTTACCCATTCTCTCAGTTCATGAATGCTGTGCTGCTAGCGAAAGCTCATAGTTTGACCTACATTCCATTCCATTCATTTACTTTATCCAAAGCGACTTACAACACTAGAAATGGGGACCAATCCACTCCAAATGGCCTGAAACGTCCTCCTAAACACTTTCTGAGGGAACGATTTTGCCCTTGACACAAAATTTACGGATACGTAATTTTTAACGGAGACACTTTATCATAACTCCCGAACCGTGAGTGGTACAGCCACCAAATATGGTGTGTGTGATCGTCTCTTCCAACTGCCCATGTGTGCCAAGTTTGGTGCCCCTAGTGTCTTCCTTTGATATAGCTGCCATGGACTCCCATTCAAAAAAGTTAACCCATCCAAACACACAGCCATAAGCTGGAGAGGCCTGAGGGCACGATGGCAGGAGCTTGCATCTGATCTTGACTCTGACAACTCTTCGGTTGCCAGCTGTCATTTTGCCAGATTTTTGAACCGGCAACCTTCGGACTACTAGTCTGCTTCTCTAACCTCTGGGCTACCTACCGCCCAAGTTGTCCACCTATTATTTCTACCAGTCCACCCTAATATAGCAGGCTAAAACCGGCCCTGGTTGTCCCCCTCAATATATCATTGTAAACATAACTATATAATTTTAAATAATATAATAATATGCATTGAAAGCACTTGTGCTAATTATAGACGCAAAACAATGTGTTTTTACGTTTCGAAAGATTGCGTCCCCCCCTCATATGCCTCACAGTGGTTTGGTCCACTGCCTACCTGCCTCCCCGAACCCCCACACACACACATTAGCCCTCGGTACGAGTGTCTGTGGAGGATCTCTGGAAGTGTGTCAGTGGTGGCTGACCTCCAGTAAGAAGCTACTTTGCAAAGGTTAACTTAAAACAAAGGATGTGTCAGACATTTTTCCTTACTTCTACCACTCAATAGAATAAAAAAACGATTGTAACCAGACTACATTTTGTTCGCTCCATTACCTCGCGGTTGAATCTTGTGCGTCAACGCGGCCGCCATATTGGTACGGGGCAGCCGCGTCTCCTAATGCATGTATGTCTATAGAGGCAGGAGGTCTATCTACAATTAAAATCATCATAACTCGCTGAATTTTTGACCGATTTTCAAGCGGTTTGGGTTGTTACAAATGCCAGACGTGTATTTATGATACAGGATACTTGGTTAAATTAAAATGCAGGTTTTCATACCAAAATACTTTATCTTTTGTAGATGGTAACAGTAATATTTCTTACCCTATGTAATTAGGTTCTAAGTATATTCTTTTTTTCTTACTGCATGTAAAATGGCTGCCACTATGTAATTTTGTTTATAATTTTGGAAATAAATGAAGACTTAATTCATAAAAAAGACATAATTACAACAAACACTATGTTAAAATATGAAGTAAGTTTCTGGCAGGCCTCATAGCGTAAGTTATTTACTTATCAATTATCCAGTATACTGTATATAGTAGTAATAAGGGTTTCCTCTATATACATTTAATACAACAGTACTTTTGGCGGCACCTTTGGTGTCCCCTTCAGGAATTGCTCTTGAGAAATTTTTCTGTTTATTGTCCCCCCCAACAGTGAAATGAAATATCCGCCCTTGACACTACCTCTCTCTTTTTCTTTTTTTTTTCATCTGAAACAAAGATGGCTTCCAGTGTATCTCATTAACACTTCAAAGGCACCATGTTGGCATGGTCCTCCTGGAGACAAGCCATGCAGCGCTGACATGATAAACAGAGACATTACCTTCCATGAGATGCTAGTGATAGTTGAAGGCAGACGGAGACGCTGAATGAGACTGCGGCTGGTACATGTTAGCTTGCTGCTCCGTGTCTCACTGTCAGTATTTTATCTCAGATCACTACATTTCATCTCATTAAAAGCGTCCCTCTTATGCTGGTGAGCGTCTATGGCCATGCTGAGCTGATGAAGATGGAAGGAGTGACCTCCACTAAGATTATTAATTGTAGAAACTAAGCCTTAGGTGTCAAGGTTAAAGAAACAACAAGAAAGAAAGAGAAACCTTAAGCAAACAAGGCAAACTGCAGGCCTGCACTTAGTCATAACAAAATGAAAAATAGACTTTGTCACCTTGTTTGCCAATTTCCCATGCCATAATATGCACCTATTTCACAATAAATGACGAAAAATGTACAAAAATATTATTTTCTTGTATTTTCATATCCAAAATACCATTACATTTACTTCCTGGAAAACTGTCTTTAGTCGTTACGTCATTGTGTACCAATAGGCATAAATAAAAATCTCTGCAATCTCTGCCTCTTCCCATCAAATAAAACTAGCTTTTTCCCCCTAACTGATATCCCATTGGTTTACACTTTTGAATGATCCCCCCCTGCGTTATGTCCCACCCCAGTATCCTGTTTCAACACAAAATCCATCAATTTAAGGAACCAAGATGCTCTCAAAAAGCAGGTTCAATATGACTTTAAGCAGTTGACTCACCATGAATGTGGACTCATTGTTTTTGCAAGTTTCGTTTCATCACTTCCTGTGCGCCAAGAAGATTTTCTGCCAGTGTCCATAGCCAAATTTGGGCAAATAGGGCGAATCTACGGGGTCTCAATTAGTGGGGATGGGACACTCCTCTCTGTTGTAGCCCCAGTTTATGATTCAGTCTGTTAAAACAGGTGTATTTTTAGATAAAAACCTTTCCTAGTGCAGCTTTAATCATCCAATCGTCTCTAAAATATATGAGGATCCAGTCTGTAAAAGTGTTTTTGCTTTTGCCAACCAAGGACTTAAGCTACCTACCTACCCTCATTTAAAAAGTTACAAAATGTTTTGATTCTATGCTACCAGTCATTTGGTAGTGTCACTTTTTTCAAATGGGGGATATCTCGCTTTGGAAGAGAGCCCTACAAACTGTAATAACTGTCACCGACTAATCTCACATCCCAAGTAGATGGAAATACAGTATATCACATGCGAGACTGAGACAGCAGTGTCAGTTGATGATATAATGGCATGAGCTGTCTCCATGAGACAAAGTGTTGCAGTAAGGATTTTAACAGCTCTTTGCTTCTTTCACATGTTGACGATAAAACAAATGACACACCCAGAGGGGAATGGGCCCCGTGAAGCTCTTGCTAAATGTCAAAGGCTCTAATATTTTGACAAGGCTTGTTCTCTGCTGCGTTTGAAGTCATTAATTTATCACTAGCTTTGTTCTTTAAAGAGATGGAAAGAGCATCTCCAGACATTCTTTTTTTCCCACCACCCAGAGAATAGAGAACAGAAAATGTGCATTTGTTGATTCTAATTGGAGCACACTTGAAATTCAAAGCATTCGCAGACCTGCTTGGGGCTTGATCCATCTTGGAATGGCAGAGTATGAAAAGTAATAGTGTTGTGATGCAGGTCGGAGGTTACGTGCAACAGAGAGAGTCCTTCATTTGAATTGGCTCATATCATACAGAGAAACGCTTCGCAAATTTTTAGAGCAATCGAACATTGTTTCACTCTAATCTAATGTGACTGCATAAAACAGCTCACCTAAGGATTTCTGTCGCTCAGATACCTTAGCCATTTAGATTATGCAGCTATAACTGGCTAATTGCACTTGGGATCTGTCTTACTGTATATACACACAGTCTCTTGGTTCTCTCAGGTGTGTTTGGTCAGGAAATGAAAAGGAGGTCTTTGCAGTGCCCATAAGTAATAAATCTTTCAGAGATTTAATATTGCCACATGAGACGGAGCGACAGTCTGACAACCGACCAATGTTGTATTACACTTCATGAATATTCATGAATGGCTTCGTGCTTGCCATACAAATGGATTTGGGCTGGCGCCGGGCCTTGGGAGTGTCTCAGAAAGTGCTACACCTCTAGGAGATCTAAGCCCCGGCTATTCTGTGCTCCGAGATTGTATTCATGAACACAGTGCATCTTAATAATTAAAACCAGCTCTTTGCCCTGGATTTACATGGAATAAGGTGTTTATTATTCAGCAGCATCAGATGAGTGGTGGAATTCTCATTTCATACACTGTACAGCAGTGAGAAAAGATCCAGGCTTCCTCACATCTACCAATCATTCCTTCACCAGACCGTGATAATCAAAGAGCAGATGCTCAGTTTCAGGAAGGCGTCTGTGCAAGATGTGTGTGTGTTGGGGGGCGGGGCTTGTGTGTGTGTATGCATGTATGCGTATGGGTATTTGTATTTGTATGTGTGTGACTGTCTGTGTGCCTGTGCGAATATATATTTTTGTTGTGTGTGCGTCTCAATTCCACATTCATCCCTCTCTCTCATCTCCCTGTTTTGGGTAGCCTGGTCTAGAATCCATGAAAGACATTACACAGTGCTGGATTCACCGTGATACAATGATCCAGCAGTCAGGCCTTTTAAATTCGGTTGCGTGCCTCTCCAGTTTCCTTCTCAGCGAAACCAGTCACCCAGCTAATGCGACAGGTTCCCTTCGCCCGCTTAAGATGTACTCGCAGCCACGCAAGTCTGTTATGTCGCTGGGCAGACCTGCTGGTGTCTTGGCTCGGTATTAAAGCACACCTGATGCAGGGTACGCAGTTGTTTTTCTGGAGGGCATGTTTGTTCTATGACCCCTCCAGAAGTGATAACAGTTCCTTGTTGTGAACTGGAGGGGTTGGGTCTTAGGTGACACGGTCTTATGGAACCTTGGCTCATTTTCCCTGTGAGGCCATCACCCTCAGAGAGTGCAGCGTTACGTCCGTCACATTGCATGCTGTCCTAATCAAAGGTGGTGACGTAGGACGCCAACTGTCGCTGTTGGAGCCAATCCCAGAAATTAGCCATCATCCTCCCCGGCCATATGCCTTGCAAGCTCTATGTGACGCCATGACACCAATATTTAAAAATATCCTTCCGTTAGTGTGTGGGAGGTGGAATGATAGCGCTTCGCACCGCCATGCCAAAAGTATCCTGTGAAATCCATCTTTAGCATGGGATGGAACACTTAGCCATTTCAAACTGCTCACATTATGACTTTGGTTGGTTTGCCAGTATAAATATGCCAATATTTTCCTGTTATCTAAAAAAATGACTGAATCCTTTTTAATTAGCTCAGGCCAATATTCTCAAACTTTGCACGACTTTGGACAACTATGCACTACCATGCCCTGATTTTGTAACAAATTAGTTGATTTTCCTTATTAATTTACAGAGTAGCAAGTTGTCTTTTTTGTGTTGAGCAGCTGTAATCACTCCAGAACTCGGCTGTCAAGCCTTTCTTCCCATTCTGTCACTTGTCTAGCATCTCTCTAACAACTCCATGTAATGCGGCACACTCATCTGAATACAACAGTGTGAATACCCTGAGGAAAATATGGGAGTTTTCTCTGTTTTCTGAAAGGATCCATAGACATGATATATGTGACCAATGCACATGTTCAATCGCCTTTACAAATGTGACAACGTAACTCCTTATCCATTAGGCTGATGCAGGCTTGGAGTCAGTGGCTGCCTCAGAAAAGGCCGTGCTTCATTAGCCACAGTGGACAGTTTGTGGCTTGATTAATAGCTAAAAACCGAGGTCATTTATCTGTTTATTTATTTATCCTTTAGTTTAACTCGTCAATGAAAACAAGCACCCAATGATTTATATTGAGAGTTTCAACTGAATTAATTGGAGAACTCCTGAGGTGGACTTGTACAGGAATTATTGATAGGATGCCCTTAGCTTAAGTCTTATTGCGTGTGCTGCCTAGTCCATTGTCTAACACATGGAATCACACAGCGTGTGATGCAGTTATCTTTAGGGGAATTGTTAATCAACTCAAACGATGCAGAACCTGCTTATGTAGGCCCAGTTTAACCCCCTGCACTCCCTAGAATTCATGGGACATTCGCAGTACTACTCTTCCATGATATTCTACAGTAAATCGTGAAGTTTAGCCATAAAGAAATGACGTACCTTTTTATAACATTATGCAAATCACTCAATTTATCTCTGCACTACATACACAGGACAATCACTGGCCCCTCACAATCTCAGAATATTAGAATCTCCCTCCTCCCTCTCCCGCCTGAACCCCATTGTTTTAGAGGGTCCAAATGAAAGCCATCTGGGTGCTGCTGTCCGCACCAAGACAAGGGAATTAGCTCCCTGAGTGTTCCTTATCTCGCCGCCTCCACACTCCACCCGGTGCACTCCCATTCTCCTCTAGTAATGAGTATCTACCCAATTTAGTTCCTTTTCTCTCCAAGGGGGAATAAATCCAGCACAGTCCTTTGGATGAAAGAACCTGCAGGTCCCTCGCCTCTCGCCCTGTGACCTTAATTGACAGGAAATTGTATTTGTCTCTCTCCCCCTGTGACAAAACAGGTGTCCAGCAGGATTTGCTCTCCATGCTCAGTAGGATGACAGTTCCTTTCTCTCTTTGTTTCTTTTCTCTTTTCAGCGGCTCCTAAGGGCCCTAAACTCTTGATGTCCCCCACTAGGGCAAAGGTAGGGGACACGGTGCGCATCACTGTGCAAGGATTCCAGGTAGGATCTCCTGGGGTAAGTGCATGGGTTTAAGTGAAACCGGAGGGCCAAGTTCAGTCTGGGATCGGAGGAGACGTATGCAGTTAAGCCTGTCTAGTTTTCTGCTATAATGACCATTCCTACTGGGCAAGAAATATATTATAGACATCTCCTCAGTCTGTTCATGTATGCATACAAAACGTTCATTTTGTTCGATATATGTGTGTGGATGTGCTGATGACCAAATAAACGTTCTTCTTCTTCTTCTTCTATTGTATGAACTAATGCAATTTCGTTGATTGTAATTGCATTCTTACGTTTTAAATACTGAACATTCTGGTGATAAGTGTGCAGGTTGTAAAATACTGTAAAATATTCAAAGGTTAGGAAAACAGTCCTCTCCTTTCAGGTTGTTTCCTATTTGTAGTCTGTATAGCCTCGGGGTATAAAACTCCTTAAATTCAAAATGAATAACCTCAAACAAATCCATTTGTTTATGAATAACTGAAGTCTCTGTTGTTCCTTTGTTACACTATTGCCCATGTCTATCATTCTAAGCCAACAGGCATGCATGCTCCGCTAGCTGGTATACTTTTGCTGCCTGCAGAATTCTTGCTACATAATCCCAGAGAAGGAGTGAAAGGTAAAAGCAAAGAGATTGTCTTTGTGTCACTGTCATCCCCTGCCAAAAAAAGGCCGTGTCCCTGGCGTGAATGGCCTGTGGATGATCCAGATCTCTGTGATGGGGATGACACATTGAAGCCAGTCAGCTGAAGCCAGTCAGGTGAAGAGGATAGGGCTAATCCTGATAGGACATGCTAATGGACCACAGCACAAATCGCCTTTGTTACTTCTCAGTCACTGCTTCAGGAATCTCTGGCAATGATAAGGCGGGTGTATTGTTTTTTTTATTTTATTCCCATTTCTGTGATACGTTTCAATGTAAAATTAATGCACTGTGCCTTTTTTGGTTCAGTGCACCAGACTATAGACTGCACAGATGTATATGTGTATATTTCTGCCCGCTGACTTCAGGATTATGTGAGTTATTCTTTGAATAGTGTTAAGAATGGTTATTATAAACAGGCTTGACTGTGGCATACAGCCAATCGGGCCCTTCGGCAGCAGTAGGCATCAGTGCATGGAGATTGATCATAAAGCAAATCTCCCTTATCCTTCACTGGACCTAGGCTCTGGGGTTTCACAAGTAGATAAGATTGTGTGTCAAGATGCATAATTTTGCCTCTCGCCTTTCTTATAGTATGATAAAAAAATAGATGCCAGTTTCCCCTGCAGTTTATTGTTTCAGGAATTTATTATGGATGATCATCCTACAGTGTGGGTTTTAGTTTGTGCTACTTTACTTGATCCTCACACTGTTAGTGCATATGAGGTTAAACAAGGCACCGATGCTTTCACCGGTGCAGAGCTTTTTGTAATTTGGGCTTTGGTAGGCCGTCAGGGATATGTGACAGGAAGGTCTCATTTGGACCTTTCAGTGTTTTTTATCTTAATGTGACCTTTTGCCAGGAGCCTGTCTCGATCTACCAACTCATTTCACTACTGTCGTCATTTGAGCTCGGAGAACTCCTATTAACACGTTTATTTTGAAAGGTTAGACAATTCACACCAGCTTAGTCACAACAATGACAAACCAGTGCGTCAAACAGTTTCACTCTATTAAACCCACACAGAGTTATAAGGGCACATTCAAATCAAGCATGTTTGGAGCGCTCTATTTGAACTGGAGCATTTGGTTCGTTTGGGCAGGTGAGAATGATATGATTTGAACTCGGGTGCTCTTCAAATAACTGCACCAAGATCGCCTGATACAGAAAATGACTCCAAAATGTGCAGTTTCACGAGTTTAGGGAGACAGATTACTCGGTTACTCATGCTTGGAAAGCCTAACATAACAAAATGAACTGAGGGCAAACCACAGTCTGGACTGATGCTCATGTTAGGCAATTCCTTCATGTGGTCTTCACTGGTATGAACACCAGAGAAGGTAAATTCCAGTAAAGAGCACAGGCCAGTCCATCATGCTTTAGCTAAAGTTACAAGGACTGAAATCAGATTTGATTTGACTCCACACAGGCGCCAAAATCTCTGATGTCGCTGGATGACAGGTTACCAAAACAAAACAACCTGCTTGTGAGTCTGTGTGACTGTTGTGTTCATGCCTTGGTTTGTTTAGAATTTGTCGGTGTGAACCTAAACGAACCAAATACAGGTGTAGGTGTAGACTGAAGGTCCTCCATATTCTACACAATCTACACAGTCATATTTTTGAAGCAGCTATCACTGAATTTTCACTGTGGACCTTCCGTCTGTTGAATTATATCGTTTTCTTTAGGAAGAAATAAGTCATTCTGTCTTGGTATTATAAGGTCTATAGGCTGAAAAAGGATTGAGTGCCACCAACCGCTTTCTGCACTGAAAGCCCTCTCTGCTGACATGTATTCCAATTGCTTTTATTCAAAGTGTACCAAGTGGATGGCAGAGAAGACATATTGTGTGTGTGTGTGTGTGTGTGTGTGTGTGTGTGTGTGTGTGTGTGTGTGTGTGTGTGTGTGTGTGTGTTGGGGGAGGGGTGAAGTGTTGGGGGGTGAGAAGGAAAGCCTTATTCCTCCGTGGGAGAAGCCTACAAAAGATTCGCCCTCTTATTGCGTTCTCCTATTATCTATGAACACGTCAACCTACTGATATGAATGAAATACTGCTTCAAGGAGTACTATATTTTTAAATTGGGAATGGGGGGGATTCTCTGGAGGGCTCAAAAATGTGAGGCGAAAAAAACTGTTGTAAAGTGAAGTGTTGATTATTAATGCATGTTGTTAACTTGCCGTTGCATTAGGGGGAAAAATTGGAGCTTGTATTATTCATGTATCCTTTGCTCTTAATCTCTTGGCTGAGCCTCACAGACTTTCTCTGCGCCGCCCTCTCACCCCTCCTTTCCTCCCACTCTCCCTCTCTCTCTCTCTCTCTCCCTCCTCTCTCTCTCTCTCTCTCTCTCTCCATCCCATCTGGGTACTGGGTGTTGATAGAATGAGGTGTTCCCAGAGCCCCTCTTCACCTGGACGCGGGTAGGGGGCCGTCTGCTGGACGGGAGCGCTGAGCGAGAGGGGAAGGAGCTGATTCTGGAGAGAGTGCCAGCCGAGCTCAACGGCTCCATGTACCGCTGCACGGCCCAGAATCCTCTGGGCTCCACGGATACGCACACGCGCCTCATAGTCTTTGGTATGTACGCGCTGCTCGGCAACACTTCCCCGGCCCCGTTCCAGTGGCTACTACTCCACCAGCTAAATTTAGATCACATTTAGGTTTGTTAAATTATTTAGAAGATGCTGAATATCAAACATTTTTTTGTGACTGTACAACTTGACTCTACAAGAATTATCTGGAACGCTTATACAATTACACAGCTAAATGTCACAGAGAATTATATAATTCTACAAAATTCATTTAATATATCTACAATATCTTTGAAAAATACTTAAGAGATTTGCGTGACCGCTTTTAGGTATGAATTATTAATGAAACTAAGTGTGTGATTAATAAGAGATTGTATCACTAATTGGCTCAACAACATATTCTTTTAAAGGCTGCAGTATGAAAGAATAACTGTAGTCTGTGGCAAGGGATTTAGTGACTATCCCACCATTGGCATGTGTTGTACTGCTCCCACTCACTCAAACACCAAACGCCAACAGTCACATTAAAGGCCCACGAGGGAATAATAGGATCTTTGTTGTTGACAGTGTTAGAAAAGCACTTTGTTCGCTGGCCGACCGGAGGTATGGTGTTCATCCGAACCTGAAAGTCATTCGTTTACTTACGTTGATGTGGGAGTTAGATTGCTTACTGACTCTACTACATCTGTGTGTCCTGCTGCTCTGGATCTGTTTATTCTGGACACTGTTGGAAGACCTGGGATCTCCGGAGCTGTTCAGAGCTTCGCAGGGCGCTGTCAATCAAGAGAGTGCTGTTTTAATCAAATCACTTCTACTCTAGCTGAAAGGATGTTTCCTTAAAGATGACCAACTGAGGTTTTCGGCCACTAGTTAAAATATTGGCGCTAGTGAGCAAAATGGGTCCCCGAACAAAAACGAAAAAAGGTTCCAGGTTGTTTTTCCTCTCTGCTTACTCAGTAACCATGTCAGCAGTAGAGAGAGATACAACCGAGTTTGGGAGAGCAAAGAAATGAAAACCTGATCGTAATGTTGAGTGGGAAAAGTCGGAGACATCTTATTAATACCAGAGAAGCTTTTGATCGGTGGAGAAAAGTTAAGTTAGAGAAAACATTCTGTACCGAAGATGCAGCATTCTTCTCACTCGACTGGTAAGTTGGCTTGCTGGCTAGTCTAGCTATATGTGTTGGTTATCTTATCAACTCCAGTAGTAGATGGATGAATGGGTAGCTGGTATGGTTACCTGAAACAACTGCAATTTAGGCTGTCAATCAAATGAAGAGGCGGGAGCTTCCTCGCCAAGCCATGCGCTGCAATCCGGATGTAAACATTGTAGCCTTGTAAACATTGAAAATTAAGACTTTCCAAACATCTTAGAAGATAATATTCAACATAGTCTAACAGCATTCTCTGTCTGTTTGCGCAAAATTATGAATGTAAACAAATACATGTTGTTTACCTGGAAAACTTTGTTGGTCAGCTTTAGTTGATACTTTTACTATAAAGAAGTGAAGTCATGCAAGAGAAAGTATAAGCCCATCAGGTTTAATGTTATTAGGGGTTAAGATTTGGGTTAGTGTAGATTATAGTTTAGAATTTACAGGGTTAAGATTTGAGTAAATTAGTGGCACGCACACACATTTACCCTTGGAGTACAATGTTCAGGTAAATCAGATCAGCCATTTTCATTCTCCATCTACTCTGACACAAAGAGCTTTGTGTCCATCATTTAAAAAATCCACGCTCCTGAAACACTCCTGTGAACAAGGTTTAAACTATGTCACAAATGTACAAATTACTGGGCGGGCCCAATAAGAACCCACTTTAAAGGGAAACTGCCACTTTGGGGAGGCGTTACCTTGGGAGGCGTTTTGCTAGGAAGAGCGCTAATGTCTATTTAACACCCTGATGCACCCTCAGGTGTCATCGGCTACGTGCCTAGTGTGGCCCATCTGTCTGCCTGCTCCTTGTAGATGGCTTCCACTCTCGCTTAGGGGAAGTAAATGGTGATTAAGTGACCTTGGCACCGTCCCCCGTGGCCTTGAGATGAGACACTTCTATCTCTCCCGGGGGCGAAGAGAAATATATTCGGGAGCTCTGCTCACTTGGCAAAGTGTTCAATATACATCATCAGGAATAATAGAGTATAATGACGGCTTGGTATAGAGACTCTCCACCGGCGGAGAACAGTGCTCATGTCTTGATGATGTACATCTTTAGCCACCTTTCGTGATAATACCCTCTGAGATTACTGTGAAGTGAGTCAGCACTGGGGAGGTAGGCAGAAGCATACACACACATTCCACACACACACACAAAAAATGCACACACAGGCATGCGTTCATATGCAAATACACACACACACAAACACACACACACACACAATTCTCTGTGCCTCAGAGGGGAGATGCTATGGTAATGTGGATGCTGTCAGACCAGCAAGGTTTCATACTGGATATATGGTATCCACCTGGTTGCATGTGAAGAGTCTGCAGTCCAAAAATAGCCCACAAAATGGAACCTAGGGGTGTTGCTAATACTCTGCAAGCCCTCATGCTCCTTCCATTGCAATTACTCTATCCCTCCGAGAACTTGGAAACACATTGTCAGAGCATATTGTGCAGGCTGGACGTCGACAGTACTTATTAGAGGTGGAGTTAGTTTCTCCAAATTCTCTCCCACGTCTCTCTTCTCGCTACAGTTGTAGGGGCCTGCTGGTCTCTCTGCTGCTGTTGCTGCTGAAAGTGTCCCGGCAGTTCTGGTGGAGTGCGCTGCGTTCCCAGTTCCATTAATAGTCCCAGTCATCCTCACTAGGGGCATGTCATTTACCATGTGCTTTAGGAACTTAGGAGTTCAGCTTCATTAGAAAGCCACAACCTATGTCAGAGATCACTATTTTCTCATTTTATTCTCAGTCTCTCTCTGTATCTGTCTCTTTCTCTCTGTCTCCCTCTCTTTTTCTCTCTCTCTTTTTTTCCTCTCGTACTTTTTACCCAGTCTCACTCATTCACTCAGTCTCTCACTCATTCAACTCAATTTCTTTGTGGCTGTCTGACTGTCTATCTTTTCTCTTTGTTTTCAACAGAAAATCCGAGCATGATGAAAAACACACAGAATCAGAACAGTAAGTATTGCTGCCTTGGAAACAACTGGCTTTGAGTGTGTGTGTGTGTGTGTGTGTGTGTGTGTGTGTGTGTGTGTGTGTGTTTCCATTGTAATGCATCTCATAATGATAGGATTCCTGCTTTATCACTTGATCATTATGTTTCCAGAGACGTTTCAGGCGCTGAGAGTAATATGAGAACAAAATGACAATGCGGTCTGTTCAGTCAGGAAATGTGTGCAGAAATCTGGCATTGATCAAACAAGCAAGTTCTTTGACAGAGTGCGGTTTCAACAGCCAAAGTATTGACAGGTGGCTGTCTCTCATTCTGTCCTGAATGCATTGCCCCCAAATAGACTGTGGGCTAGACTGCAGAGTGGTTCAGTCAGGATTCATCTTCGCCAATGTTCAGCAGAGGTGCAACAAGCCTCTTTCAATGACTAACCGCCCCTGTCACTTTTGGTTGAGTGTGAGATTATTGTTGTTTCATATGTGCGGTGGAGGCTCATTTGCGGCTTCCCAGATTATCATATGTAAAAATGAGGGATTGCCAGGAGAAGCCACAGAGGAATGTGACAACCACCTTTCCCTCTCCCTCTTTTCTGCCTCTCTCTCTCTCTCTTTTTCTCTCTCTGACTCTCTCACTTTCTCCTGTTTCCAATCTCTCTCTTCCTCTGTTTCTTCCTTTCCTTCCCCCTCTCCCTCTCTCTGTCTGTCTCTCCCCCTTCCAAATTCTCTCTCTTTCTTTCTCTTCCTCTCACTCTATTTCTCTCTTTTACTCTCACACTTACTTTGTTCCCTATTTCCAATATATCTCTTTCCTGTCTCTCTTCCTCTCCCACACTCTGTTTCTCTATCTCTCTTCCTTTTGCTCTGTATGCCTCCCCCCCCCCTCTTTATTTCTCTCTTTTTCCATCTCTGCTAGCCATATCTTAGGGATGCAAATTTGAATATGCAAATGCTTCGGTAAGCGCAGGAGCAGGTGTGCCACAGCAAGGACAGAATCAGGTCAGCATGGAGGCGCCAATCGTGGAGTGAGGCGCAGACATGCCATGCATGCAAGTCAAATCGGTGTACAACAAGGCCCCAAGAGGTCACCGCACATGTGCCTGATCGCTTAATGGCTGAGCACCCCACTCCTCCCCTGGTGTGTGTGGGAAGGACCACCCCTGTCAGTCAGTCAGGGCCGCAGCAGACCAGAAAACTATGCTTCCCATAAGGGGTCGCATTCATCTTTGTCAGAACTCCGCGTCAAGCTGTTGTATGGCAATGAACTGAATTAAAGAGATGACTGAAATATGGTATTGAAGAGAAAATGTGGCGCATGGATTCTGCTGCAGAAAACCTGTCAGCCTAGACTGGTGAAAGTGCGAAAAGTTTGGGGGTGTCGCTTCACTGAGGGCAGCAGCGTCATCTTGGCCCAGACAGGAGTCTGTAAACATAAAAAAGTGGAGTTCATTAGAGCTGATAAAATCTCAATAGATATAAGCCTTATTGAAAAGGGACTTTACATTCAACAAGTCACTATTACTAGAAATCATTTTATAAGGTCAGTTTGACTGAATGGATTCCAGGTTATCTATTGCCAGCTGGCCTCCCACTCCCATTCAAGTATCTGAGGAGGCCACATTTGGTCTGCTGTTTAAAACCACCGAGAAGGGAAAACCTTGTTTTGGAACATGGGCCGGGTCAGAGAGGGGCCAGACTGGCAGACGTGCAAATAGATATAATCGTAGCCACAGACAGAAATGTTAAGTAATGGTCAAGTAGTCATATGCAGAGATGAAGCATCATGTGAAGAGTCCCAGTTATCAATAAAATCCAGGTTGGCAGAGAGGTGCCACGTTCTAAGCCAATAGTTGAAGGCGAACGGATGAGTGGATGACTCGCATCCATGACTGCAGATGGGAAGGGGACCTGAGATGATGTTGTGGTTGGATGAGCTCATTATGGAGTTGGATGAAGTTCAGGTTGTTGTTGCCTAATGTCAATTGTACCTGCATGAATAATAACAGTGGCAGAATGACCTACGTTGATTGAGGGAAACATCTGTATAATGTCAGTCTGTAGTTTGGGGGAAACAATGGACTTCATCTGCGAAGGAGTCATGATCTAAGGCAGTACAGGTTGCGCACAATGTAGTCTCCAATGACTTTGAGGTTGTCCAGCTTACATAAAACTTTGAAAGACTAATTTAAATGAACTTAAAAAACTTGAGATCCAACTGTCTAAACAAATCAAAGTTTTGTAGTGCGCAGCCAATGTTACGTCAAAATTGATCATGTCATCTGAACAGAATTTGTATTTAATTTTGCACCAAATATGCCCTAAAAATGTGCCTGTGTACCATCACCATTAGCTAGTTGGTGACTGTTAGCAAATTCGCTAGCCAATACTTGCCTTTTCTGGAAATTAACATCAATTAACATCAATGCTAACGGTAGCATGAAGCTTATTTGCTAACCTAACCCTCCTTATAGGTACAAAACATGGCCCTAAGTTTGCTACTAAGTTATATAGCTACAATATCACCATGAAAAAATTCTCGTCAAGACAGTAAAACAATATCTCTGCTAGTGGATACCCAATAGACGAGTAAACGTGCGTGGTTATCTCCGTTTTTTCCTCAATTGCACCAATGACTTAGCAGCAAATTAGTATTTGTTTTTGCAGGAAGAACTGGAAAACCAGTCATGAACCTCAAAGTCAATGAACCATGTGGGGACATTAAAGGTTCTCTGTGTAATGTTGGTATTATACCGCACCATTAAAAAAACACTGAAGAACCAGAAAGTTTCTGTGTGCACAGGGCTGCACAGACTCTTTCTTCTCCATCAGTGCCATTATTTCAGTGCTATATTGCTTCTGAAACGGTGAATAGAAAACTGGTGGATTGTGTCTTTGTCTGACAGTGACTTTTTCTGTGGTGTTTGTAGATGGAGCCTCTCGCATGGACGTGCTCGGACTAACGTTGATGGCGCTTGTCCTCACAGTGACAGTGGAACTGACGTGAAACCTCTCATCCAAGACACTCTCACACACACAAACACATACACACACATACTTGCCCTTCTTACACAACAGTCACATATGCACACAGGCACACACACACACACAGACACACATACACACTTTCCGCAATCCTGCAAGCCTTCTCCAGTCATCAACAGACCCTCCATGCGTCAGTCTATCAGGAAACAGTGCCACCACACGATGGCGCTCCACTGTTTTTGTAACAAAATAATAACCAAGATAATGATATCAAAAGAACAACATGATGAACATGAGAATAACCACCTCCTATATTAGCCCTGCCCAGTCACACCTTTTTTTGTTTCTTGTCCCACGTCTGCCTGTTGATCAATAAAATCAGTTGATTTGAAAAGGAAAAGAAAAAAGCATTTTGGATTTTATTTTGATGAGTTGAAATGTCATTGGTGTTGACTGAAATGTGAAACGTGGAACTGGCTTAGGCTGCACCACCCTATTGACCGCACCCTTCTGTCACATGTCCCAGGATGCACCCGATTAGCAACAAGCTGATAAAACCACGGGGGAACAAACACAGATGCTCCAAGAGAACATTCTTTTTTTATTAATATACAAGTATTCCTTTTTCTTTTTTTCTTTTTTTTTTGATGGCTCGGAATGTACAAGAGGATTTAAATGCATTGAGAAACTGGAAAAAAAAAAATCTCCTTTTTGAGTGTATTTTGTGTACATCAGTGTAAATATTGAAGATAATTAAAGAGGTTATATGGGTTAAGGTCAGGGATGGTTGCTGAGGTGGTTGGGGTTTACAGTTTGCCGCCTTTGTTTGTATTTTCATCCAAAACACTGTTTCCAGATATATTCCTTGGCTGAAAGGACAGACCAATTAATAGCCTTTTTTATTTCTCATTCAGGCTTTTTACATCTATATGGCAGGTCTCCAAGGACAGAGTAAAAAAAAAAAAAAAAAAAAAATCTAACATATGTCTGCTGTTTTTGGGGTTGTGGTGCATGTGACGTTTGAAGATTCTTTCTCCTTTTTGTGTGTTGCAGTTGACAGCACTGCAGCTCATTGTCACTGGCCTGTAATCCAGTTATTTACTTGTTACATACTATCTTAAGTGACCTACATTGTGTACAATACGTAACTCTTACCCAGACATTTACTAGTAGGATCATTTTAGCCGCCATTCCAGGGAGGTGCTCACCTGAGGCAGCGTGTGTAAACAGGGTTGTTGCATTTGTTTCATATCACCTGTATTAAAATGGAGAGATGATCAAACTACAAGCCTTGACTTTACTTATGACATAACACTGTGTTTGACTTGACATGTTCAGTCCTCTTTAACACAGGGGAAGATATCTACTCTTGCACACTCTTGCACATCTAGATGGCAGGAGGAATTGATTACAATCCCATTTGATTACAGTCCTACCATATCAGGGGATTTTGAATTTGAATTTGAAAGACAGCCTGCCTATTCAGAGGCACAAAGGCCTATTTTATACCAGCTCACCTACATGCTCCTAAATGCTTCCTAAATGTACGCTGTTTCAGACTGTTAACACTGTATTGACCCCCTTCAAGCCTACATGGTTTTTGAAGGAGATTTTGACTTTGCTGTTAACCCTTTCATTATGTACTCTCTCACACACAGTGATGGGTAGCTTAATGCAGAGTAATCCTGCATTTTTTGGACTTCACAAGAATTGCAATTTAAGCTATTCTAAGGACACAACATGTATTAAAGGATTAAGGTTTAAACCAGGTGGGAGGTAAGAGGAGAGATTTTTAAAGCTTAGTAGAACAGAGAGGATAGACCCATCCGTTTGGGATATTGGCTCACCTTGCCAAAGTACAATCCATATTCCTGCATTCTGAAGATGAGAGCTGCATAGCACAAACACTATTAACAGACAGTCATCTGCACTTTGAATTAATTTTCTGCAGCGAGGGAAGCAGGGAGCACAAATCCTTGTCCACCCACTGTATAGCACTATAACTCTGCTATCATTTTAATTTTGATTCAAGAGGCACTTCAGTCCTTTTTTGTTCTTTTATCTTTCTATTCGCATTCAAGAGAGAAAACAGGTCCATCAGCATCTCTGAATGCATTAGAAAATGTGCAAATTGTCTTTTAATGACTTAATTATCCTGCCGGTAGAAATCGCGCATCATGACTTTGTGTGTATGTGTGTGTGTGTGCGTGTGTGTGTGTGTGAATGTATGAGTGTGTGTTACGGATGTCCACAAGATGACAGTATGTACAAACAGTTCATGTAACTTAAAATTCAGGTCATTTCTGTCCTGAACAAACGATGATGGACCAAGTAGATGCAACTAGCGATAAATATGTTATATTTTATATTCGTGGCTTTATTACATTTTCTATCCCCCACAAAGGTTAGGCTTCTTATTTTAACCGTGGATGTGTAGTATTTAATCATTCCCCTCGGTGGTAATAATTGTTCTTTGCTAAAGCGACATCAGTGTGAAGACAAAAGAGTAAGCTTTTGTGTGGACCTTTAATCATACAATGAGAAATTGCTGTGTTTGCTCATAATAAGTGGATACTGCCATGTTTTATTCTTTGTGAGGAGGCAGGATGACCCCTCAGGATAAGATTTGAGCTCCTGCCTCATTATCAGTTACTCTCTTATTCCCTTCACAAAATTATGACTCACAAAACAAGATGGTCACAAAATCTTAAGCTATATTCTTTTGGCTGAATGGACAGACTACGTCCCTTTCTGTACACCATGCCTCACTCGCCTTCCTACTCCTCCACTAATCTACATAGTTATTAGAGGGAAAACCAAGGTTGTTCAAAATGTTGTTTGTGCCTTCTGTTCCTGCTCAATTGCATGTTGCACACTTCTCATGGATGCCGCAAGGGAGAAGAGGTGAAAGTGCCTCCACACAACAATGCACATGGCTGACAATCATTTTGCTCAACAGCGCTCCTGAATAGTACACCTGAGATGGGAGCACTGGTGAGGATAAGGAGCTGTCTCTGTGGCCTACCGGTGAATTATTCACGACTTAACCATGCCTGCAGAATCTGGTTTCCTTTATGTCGTCTGCAGGCTGTGCTATCAGATGACCAAACAGTGTCCATGTCAGCCAGGACGCCTGACACGCCTTCTGTATGTCTCTCCGCGTGACACACCTCTAAAATGCTCGCCAGAGTGCTGCTAAAATACACTCTTTGTTGTATTGTTGACCGCAGCCTCGCTCAAGCATGTTATCAGCAACACAAATGACAGCCTGACAGCAGTGACTGAGTGACATGGCTCCCCTGTGACAGAGATGTATGTTTGCATCTCAGTATAGTGTATAAAAATGGATGGCATTGTCAGATTTCTCTGTAGACACTCCCTCTATCTTCTTCAGAGGGTTATCTGTATTATTTGCAATTGTATGTGTTCCTAATACCAAGCGTTTCACAGTCTTGCAGCAATATTCCAATTCTGTTAAGAGAAGATAAGTTAAGCATCTGCATTGGCACAGTGAGAGACCTTTGATCTGTGGCTTTGGCTGTGCAAACAGATGTATCCTGGTCATTAAGTCTTTGATAAATGTCACCTATCATCACTCTCCACCCCTTATTCAAACCAAGTTTTCCTCCTACAGCATCTAATGGTGTGTTTGAGCGAGTTAAGGAGTGTGATCTATCATAATATTCCTATGGACACATTCAGAAATTGACATAATAAAATATGACCTGAACCACTCCTGTTCACATTGTAAAAACCAAGCGAAAGATGAAACAGCAACATAGCTCAAACACAGTTAAGATCAGTGTATATTCAATAAATTATTTCACCTTTTATAGCTGTTGGATAGTTATGGGAAAAGCATGGGTGAGTCAGCAAGTTGCATAACCAAATATTGATCTATGGGGTATTTACATGTTCTGTGTATGGTTATTGAGTCTGCATCTCACAGGTGGAGCATGACCAGTGCCCCGCCCCTACAGAGCCAGGGATGCAAATAGTACCTCTACAAGTATCAGCTTACGCTTGGTCCTTTAAGTAGAGAGGCACAGTCATCAGATCACGCCAGCTCTCGTACAGCGAAAACCAGGCAGCATGCTACCGTCAGCTGCGATGCACTGACAGTAGCATTCAATAGGATAGGTCAGCCAAGCTCAACCGCCATCATCATCATCATCATCATCACTAGCGCTATGCCCATAGCGGAGCTGCTGGGCATCCAGTTCGACATGCAGCTGCTGTTGAGGCTGAGTCTCTCTGTGGCCGCGGTACTTCTGGTTTCTTGGGCCTACAGGTTCTACAGTTCCAGGGATACACGGAAACTTCAGCTCTGTGCCAAAGACAGCCAAGACAGACAGACCAAAGAGCCACAAAATGCAACCTGCCAGAACTGCAAGACGGCGCTGCAACCGCAGAGCTCACCTAAACATGACACCGATGACGGGGATGAGCAACTCAGACCCTCGCCGACAAACTCTGCCACTGATGACCTGACACCTGACAGCACCAATGAATGGCCAGCCGAAGCACATCCACATCAGGCTGAAAACACTGAGGATATTTCCAGCATATCCAACACTGACCAAGGCATCAGCATGGAAGGGGAGATACTCTCTCATCAGAAGCAGGCAGAGGTTACCACCAGTAATATTTCATTTGGATCTGCTTTGAACCTTCCTCATCCTACAGCGAGTGGGATGGCCAGTACAACGGGACGCCGTTCCCCTTGTTTTCTGCAGAGGCTGGAGGGCAGTGTGGGTGTGGGCAGGGAGTTAAGGCAGGACCTGGAGCGCCAGGGGGCCTACTCCAGCTTCCTCTCCAAGGCAGAGATCAAAGTGGAGGATGCTAACGTGGTGCTGGAAGGAACAGGGGACCAGATTGTGCGTGGAAAGATATATGATTACTATGTTGAGTCTTCCTCTCACTCTATTACAGACTCAAACACCACGTTGGGTCAGTATGAGAGGAAATCTGACTCACAGCCAGCGGAGTTTGGAAGTCGTGGCAGCAGCCTCACAGAGCCTCCTTCGTCTCTGAGCCCCATCATTATGCGTGATCTGGTTTTACCACAAAGCGCTGTTGAGGATCCCTTCTCACTAGTAAGCCTCGAGCTGAAGCAGCCCACAAGGCCTGTACTCCTACGCAAGGAGAGCTATCTGGCTGCAGCAGAGCATTCTGAGCTCCCCATCCCCTGCCTAACTTCAAGAGTTTCAGCACCAGAGAATCACTCTCTGGCCTCATCCTGTGAGGAGTCCAATTCTGGCAGCCCCGTGCTCAGCCCCTCAGACGGCCTTAATGTGGGGGAGGAGCCCAATCTGAAGACTGTAGCAGGGGCTCCATTTTTACACCTGCCAGCAAAACACCTTGACATCACAGATTTGGAGGGCCTAAAGGGTAAGCTTGATTTGGGGAATTGCATGGAAGTGCTGGGCCTGGCTAAAAAACACAGACAGACCTCCCTGCAGCAGGCAGCCCTTAGAGTCATGTCAGACAACTACCTGCAGGTGCTCAGGGACCCCAGCCTGTACGGGAGGCTAATGGCAGGTGAGCGGGAGCAAATCCAGAAACAGAGAATGAGAGGGAGGAGGTTTGTAGTGGTGGCCGATATGGACCCTCAGGACTGGGCGAGGAACACAGGAAGGCAGACAACAGAGACAGAGTGGAGGAGGGCATCCAGTGGCCTCTACTATTATGACGACTACAGAGACACCTGGCACCCGCTCTGCCCGATCCCACAGGAGGTCATCTCTAAAGCCTGTGCCATGTGCACAATGGACAACTACTTATTTGTGGCGGTGGGCTGCCAGGGCACAGACAGAGAAATGACACCCTCAAAGCGAGTGTTCTGCTACAATCCTGTGACATCCATTTGGAAGGAGATCAGTCCCATGAATGAGGCCAGGCCCCACTGCAAACTGGCAGCTCTGGAGGGCTATGTCTACGCCATCGGAGGGGAGTGCCTGTGTACAGTGGAGCGCTACGACCCACGAACGGACAGATGGACATTTGTGGCTTCGCTGCCTAACGATACGTTCGCCGTGGCCCATCGCGTCACGGTCTGCAACGGGGAGCTTTTTGTTTCCGGGGGAACCCTCAGATATACGCTGCTGCGCTATAACCCCAAAACCAACTCATGGAGGCCAAGCCTGCTAGTAGGCAGCAAAGACAGAACCACAGAAATGGTGGGTGTGAGGAGCTCTCTGTATCGGTTCGACGTCAACCCACTGCTGGGTGTCAGCGTGTACCGCTACCACACAGTGGCTCGGCTGTGGTACGAGTGCAGCACCAAACGTCTTCTTCACTGCCCCGCCTTCCAGTGTGTTGCGTTGGATGACACCATCTACTGCGTCAGCCGCCAGTTCACCATGAGGTTCATGGCCGATGAGGTCTCTCCTGCTTTCATAACTGAGGATTTGAGTGTCCTCTCTGCAGCGAAGGGCATACTGTTCCCCTTTGTCCTTTCACTCCCTGATAAGAAGCCTCTCCAGACCAGTGTATAACCAGGAAACATTTTTCCATTGATCAAGAGATTGGGTGGTGACGGAGTATCCCATTTTACACCAGGTTTCTTGTTGACTGAGAGGGTTTTGGTTTCTATGATTTATATGATTTATTTGGTTTTTATGATTTATAGTCACTTAAGCTTAACCCAACATCATGTTAATGCAAAAGTGTAACCATTGTGTTATTCTTATTCAGCCATTTTCCCTTCCACATAGACTCCACTGTTTCTTAAACCAGGACATTTTCTTGGATAGGGTATTCCATGAGGAAACATATGTTTCTTGTGTCTCAATCCCTGGCAATTAATGTAAAATATTAGGCTATTAATGGTAATCAGACTACTGTTTGTTTAGATTTACACAGGGACTGCTGCCATGTAAATAGTTTGTTTCGCTGATTTGCTTCCTCCTCTCTGCCATTAAGTTAGTTTTAAATCATACCAGATGCTTACTTCTTTAGCTGCAAAGATAATTCATAAACAAGTCTCATAGTAAATGAGTTCATTCAACTCTAACACATTACAGAGATTGGGCAATATACTGATAATCTATCACTGTGCATCGCTGTGTATAGGGCACAAATATTACTTACACAGCGGACTGGATACAATGCAACTATCTACGTTTGCTCTTTAAATATGACACAATGTAAATGGTTGTGTCATGCAGTATAAATATGTGAGCTTCTATAAATAACATTTATTGCTACTTTTGAAACTCTTCCAAGACTGAGACTTGCAGTTACTCTAATATTTTATTCACTCTTTTAGGTGGCTAGAAAGCAGAGTATTTGTTTTAATCCTGACTGAGCATGGGGCGTCCTGGTGGCTCAGTAGTCGTATGTCATCCCCCTCTCTCTACAATCTGTCCTGTCTCTCTATACTGTGACTGCCCAATAAAAAAGCAGAAATGCCAAAAAAATCTATTTAAGAAAAAATCCTGACTGAGAATAGCCTTTGTCCATTGTACCATAAATTGCATCGCTTTATTGTATCAATTGTTTTATAAACACCATCACAGAAATCCATGAATTTGTCATTCATTGTATCATAATCCAAAATTACTGAATAATGCCATTAGTCGAATGTCTGCTCCAATGTTTGTTTGACTGATAGCCAGTATGACATTAGCAACAAGATAAACAGTTCCGGTTTAATTTGATGTGGTGAGCAATTACGTTAACAGAAATGTGCATGAGAATCATTAAAAGATCAAATCCCTCATTGTTTACTCATTTACAATCAAGTCTCTTGCTGTGCAGGCTGTAAAACTGTGGACTTCAAGACAACACACTGACAGGTTACAGTGAGTGACATGCTGCTATAGCACCATCATGTGGCTCAGAAAGCAAACACAACAGTGGTTGGAGGTAGATATGCTAAGCTCAAGACTTTTCCCATAACGCAGAGGCATAATGTGACACACAGACATCAGCAGCACAGTAGAGCGACTAACTAGCTAACAGTAGGTGAGACAGAGGGCTTCAGCTGCACTGGAAGGCGGCAGGCAGGTGGGAAAAGGGAGGCAGACGCAGATGGCTGACCATCAAACATAAGCATCTTTGATTCTTCCTAATTAAACACTTTGATTCCCTGTAATTAAACACCTAATGGAATGGGAGTTAGACACGTCCCCTCAGACTTTCCCTTGGATGACTCATGGCTTCTGGTTTGCCTCAATACCCAGGTCAGCTCTGGCATCAACACTTTCTGTTTCCTATTTTTTCTTTTTTTTCCAGAGTATCTAGGGCAATACTAACAGCCCATTCTGAGTTTCAAATATTAAGTGTGAGGAGAGAGAGAGAGAGAGAGAGAGAGAGAGAGAGAGAGAGAGAGAGAGAGAGAGAGAGAGAGAGAGAGAGAGAGAGAGAGAGAGAGAGAGAGAGAGAGAGAGAGAGAGAGAGAGAATTTGCATGTAATTATCCTCTGGAAGGGCGGACATGATTTATGGACTCAGCCCCCTCCTCTCTCCCCTTCACAATCACACACACACACATACAGTATATATACAAACACTGAAACTGCTCACCGCACAACACACAGTAAACCTAGTCTTCACAAGGACATAATGAGACTTGCGTTTAATTTTTAATTCCTTTTGATTTCCCAAATGTTCCGCTCCATTACATTTTGCATGCTGCCAACTAATAAAAACTAAGAACCTCAAACAGCACCACTTTGAACATGGTTTCTAAATTAACAAGCAGCGTGTGAGGTAATCCAAGAGTGTCTGCTTAAGCCCGTTGTGAAGACGGAAGGAGACTGGAACAGTGATCTGGGACCTGAAGCAATGAGCGCTGTCTCAGATCCAGATCCTTGTTGTTATGGTTGGCAGCATGGAGGCGGCTGGAGAGCATGCGTGATGCACTGGCAAAGCGGTTCTGGCAGAAGGCATTAAGTGGGTGCCCCTGGTACGTTGACCTGTACACACTTAGTGATGGGAGGTGTGTCTGCTGCTTTTCCAAACGGTGCTTTTTGGACTCCAGCAGGCCGAAGTTGGTTGGAGGGGCTGGAAAACAACACAGAGAGGAGAAAGGCTCAGCTGCCATGCTGCTGCAGCCATTAATTACACCAATGACTGATTTGGAACAATAAAAGGCATTTGTGGCAACCCAGATTTAATTGTGCATGAGCACAAATGCTGACATGTTTTGTCCATTTGAAATGTACTGACCTGAAGTATGCTGGCACTTCATATAGTACAGTTAACTGGATGGTTCAATGTATAATTTTCCATGCATAATTTGCAAAATTAAGCAGTAGTGGGATGGCATTATCAACTGTGGTCTTACCAGGAATTGGATGGTCAGACTTCTCTGGCTGCCATGTCAGGCTGTCAGGATGCCAGGAGCGCAGAGTGGGCAGTGCATTGGTGTGATTGCGCCCGTAGCTCTCATCGTACAGGGTGACCAAATAATGAGAGGGTGGTGTGCCATGGTGGGCAAAGAACAGCCTGGACGGGAGCCCCTGGAAGACAATACACAGTAGTCTGCACAGCTGGCCTTTACACAGTGGCCTTTACTGCTTTCAGATGCAGAGGGCACAACCTATTCTTTGACACAATCATCTTCACCAGGCAGAAAATGTGACAGCAGCAAATTGCTACTAACTGGCTTTTAACTGCCCAGTGGAAGTGATGATTTTAAACATCTTTCATGACTGCTGAGTCCAACCAGAAATTTGCTTTCATAAAGAGTTTTATCAAAGGCCTTTATCTTGGCCTGTCAATATTATGCAGGAGTGGCCAATATCGAGAGAAGAAAGCCCTGCCTTGCAGGGCTGTGACAGGCATTCCATTGGTGGTAATGCCATGATTGTGCAGTTTAAGGCTGACCTCAGCTCTCTGCAGGGCTGATCTTCTCACACTGACGTCTGGCTTGAAGTCCCAGTGGGGCCGGTAGTCCACGCGGCTGGTGCTGCTGGCTGTCTTTGGCTCTCGAGTGAACTGTCTCGGACAGAATAAACAGACATCGGAAAGGGGAGTGATGAGGGGGACTTACAGCCACTTGAGCAACGAGCCCAGCTGAGGGATCAGCAAAGCTCACACTTCACTATCGATCCACACTGTTATACAGTATTTCTTAAGTCATTCCTCCTCTCAGATCCTGAACCAGCAGCCCATGGCCGTACCTCACGTCAATGCAATTAGTCTCGAGCTCTCGCCTCTCCTACCAGGAGGCTGTGCTGATGTAGCTGAACTGAAGCTGCCTAATCACTTTGCTATAGATTTGACTACCAACTGAGGTACTGCAGAACTCTTGGCAGACCGCCACTGGGATAGCATTATGTTTTGGATCTGTGGCACAAAAAGGCAGGAGGTAGTCTGTGTTGTCACATTCAATTGAATTGAAATGGCATGCTTGAGTCGGGACATCTTATTTGGATAGTGGTGATGTAAGATAGCCTGCCCTGTTTTCCGGCTGAGCCAAGAGGCATCGCTGTGTTTACTGAGCCAATGCATTCTGATAACCTTTTGGTAAATGTTATATTATCATAGAGTGGATAACTGTAAAAAAAAAAAAAAAAAAAAAAAAACAATAAGCAATAAGCTGCAGTAAAAATGCCTACCTTCAGTCTTTCCTCCACCCAGTTACCTATTAGGACTTTCTTTGAATACTTCTGCTCTATTCTCCAGCCAGGTTGGGTCCATTTATCATCCTTCTTTCCTGTTTGATTCATGCTGTACCTGGTGTCAAACACACCCAACCAGAATGTTATGTCCTGTTAGAGCATGGTTAGCTAGTCAAACAGATAGCGTAGGTGCATTCACCTGGCCCCAATTATGACATAGGCAGTGGAGGGGAAACAGAAGAGCTCTGTTGCTATGGATACAGCAAACACTGAGAGGCAAGGAGAGCAGAGTATCCTGGGAGCAAATGGGAGATGTCTTACACCCATATTAAAAAAGAAAAACATTCCTGAAGGCTGGGGGACATGACATTTGCCTTTTAGCAGTGCATACTGTTGAAATTGGTGCCTGAAATTGTTTCCAATATTTGTGATAAAATTTGAAAAGTATTTTCCTCAGGACTACTTTTTATTTTTTGGAATAAAAATGTTTGTTAATTTTGTTTTCTGTGAACAAGACAAAGTTACTTTCAATGAACACAAGAACACACTGAACACACTGCCACTGGAGGCATTTTTTTTGTTTATTGATTAAATAAATCAAGAATGCAAACTGAGTAAAGCACATTACATATCCAATTCATGATTTTCATAGTGTTTTTACATAGTCAACAACGCTATCCACAACTCGCGTTGCAGAGGGAAAGGTCAGCCAGCCCTGGTTGATAAAGTTAATGATGCCATGAAAACCATCCATCACATGTTGCCAGGTGACATCTATTCCCAAGTCCATCAGCCGTTTCCTATAAAGAATCCCATCATCCCTCAGGACATCATACTCACAGGTGAGGATGAAGGTGGGCGGGGTTTTCTGGATGGCGGCGTCGTCCGCCAGTAAAGGGGAGACCTCGGGTTCCAGACCGGATTTGACTATGTGATACACCTCCCCATCATATTCCGCGGCCGGCTGCTCACAGTAGCCCCGAGCGAGGCACTCTGGAGGCAGGCTGGAAGGAGAGAGCCACTCCTGGTAGCATGGCCTGAGCTCAGTGGGGACATGGTTCCCTTCCAGCACGTCCTGGCACACAGACATGTCCCCGTTGAGGTACTGCAGGAAGTAGAATGCCACCCGGCCACGGAACAATATGGGCACAGCATGATTTTGCTGGTATGAGGGCAGGTTGAAATCTGCCATCTGCAGAGCTGGGTAGATGAGGACCTGAGCGCAGGGGGACGGCAGATGTCCATCCTCTCTCTTTGCCAGCCTTTGGCACAGTGCGGCTGCCAGGTTTGCCCCGGCACTGTCCCCTCCGACTGCCACTCTGCGCGAGTCCACGCTGAACTCTGCCTCAGCCACAGACAGGAAGTGACAAGTCGCCGCCTCACAGTCGTCCAGCTGGGCGGGGTACCTGTGCTCAGGAGCTAACCGGTACCTAAAAGGGGTGAGAGGGCAGACGGAGGCCCAAGATGTCAAATTCTGCCCATTTTGTAGCCAAAACAGCTCTAAGATATTAACTTGCATTGTAAGAATACATTGTAAAAGAGAGACAAAAAAGTGAAAGTACCCAACAGAAACCACAGTGGTCTCAGCCTCCTTGGCGATGTGCCTGCAGACTTCATCAGCAGCATCTAATCAGGATTAGCAGGACTTTACAGTTAACAAAACATAAAAGACTCATATGGTGCTTTGTAAGTGGCAAGCAAGTACACAGTCTGTACATTCAAATCATTGGCCTTCTGTTTACCTACACTTACTATCTCCTTTCCTATGATCAGAGGTCTTATATTATTTACAGTAAGGAGCAAAGAAGATTAAATAAATGTTTAATTTGTACCTATACTGCCCATCACCCATCCTCCTCCGTGGAAATACACAAGACCTCTTCTCAAGCCGTCAAAGGCAGCTGTAGGTTCGTACACTCGCACCGGCACCTCAGCAAACCTCAGGTCCTTCACACGCAGGCCGGGGGGAACTGGGTTCAAGCGGGTCAGAAAACAGGCCCTGAACCATCGAGTGAAGCTAACCTGATGACAAATACCCAGACGCTCCAGGATCCGGCCCTGGGAGGAAAGAAACCATGCATAGACTTATCACATTTTTCAGGTGGTTAATTAATGAACGCATTCATTCATTCACTCATTTATTCAATCATTCAAAAGAAAAGTGTTTTTTTTCTGAGGCACCTGATTCACCACTTGTGGAGTTTAATTTTTAATTTTCAGTTGCTGTTGTAAAAGGTGAACATTAACGATTGTGTAACACTTTTGTTTCTTTCTGTCCATAATACAATGATGAAAAACAAATGACCTTGCCTCTCTTTGCTTTGCTTTTGTTAGACTTGTTTTCTTATCTAAACTTTCTCTTATCTACGCTTTATTGGTTGCTAGAGGACAGAGAAAGGACATCCATCTTCGGCAAAGGCCTGAAAGAGCAGATCTGATTTGTACTGTTGTTCAAGCAGAAGCATTTTTCCTATCCACTGAGGAATAAGTTAATTTAATTAAAAAAAAAAGTTAATTACCTCAACAGAGACAAGAACACGATTTGACTTGCAGGAAACATAAAATAATAAGCACGAACAATTCCATAGATAGATACTCACCACAATTGCTATGCCAACAAACATGCCATGAACTATATGCAGTTTCCCGCTATTTGCAACCCCACGAGGAATGTCTGAATTCATCAGCTCAGAGTACACAAGTCCAATTACCAGAAGGAGGAAGGCTGCAACAAGAGCAGCAAAGCCAATTATTAAAATTGCAGAGCTTATGTCCATGGTGTTTCTGGTCCGCTCTGCTGAAGGTAAGTCATTAGAAGTAAATGTTTTATCTACCTGCTTGCAACCTTTCTCCACTCCTCCCACATTTTCACGCAAAGCATTCTGACCTTGGTCTCACTTAATGACATGTTTGGCTGCCTGTTACCCGGGAAAAAATAATGATGTTCTTCAAAATATTTTATGGCCGTGTAGTCAAAGTAATTACTTGTTTCCCAAAGAAACCAAGATGTTTCACTAAGAGATATTGATCATAATTTTGTTTATGTTAATAGAGCAGTTTTTTAATTACTTATACATTTCCAGGGTACCCATTACCTTGCCCACCAATCCCTTGCTATATTTTTATTGTGGCTAGGGATTTATATTGATTTTATATTCAACACCTGAAATTTATTTTTTTCCAGCCTTGTAATGTTTACTGCCTGTCCCTGGTATTGAGGAAAAATCTGCTACTAACGTCTGCACTCAACAAAGACCAGTATTTACATTGTGCAGTGACTGAGCACAGCCTTATCTGAACTTTCACTGCTGATCTGTAGATGGCAGTGATAGCATGAGTGAAAATAAACAGTGCTCGCTCAGATAAGTTGTCTTTTGATTTTTGCATTCTACACTACAGTAGGTGCAGCCTAAACACATTCACCACTCACCATAATGTATGTCTTTATTATTTTGTCTTGTTTTTGCAAAGCCACTATATCACATTTCATTTCAACTCAGCTGGGAATACTTTAGTGTCAGCCTCCAGTGCAATTTGAGTGTGAGCTTGCATTTTGTAAATCTCAGAAATATCCAAAATGATGACAGCATCTGGAGTTGTGTTGTCTTAGAGCTTTTAGCAGCCCCCGAGAGCCTCTCCGCCTTCCCTAAGTAGCTGAGCCCAGCACAAAGCAACCATTGTGAAGCTGCTCTTTAAACCCATCCCAGTTGCTGAGAAAGCCCTGCATTCAGCGATACCCAGCAAAAATCACAGCGCCGGGGCCAAAAATCACAGACTGGAATCTCGTCTGAGGCCCATGAATTCATAGGATTTGTTTAGGGAGGTATTCATGCAGGTTTCTGTTTGTCACCCTGCCAAGATTCTGCAACTGGAATGACCAATTTCCCAAACTGCACTTGTCATACACAGAAAGATATCCCCTGCTTCAAAAAAAACGTATTACAACAGATGGGGGTCAAACAACAGATTTAGCATTTACAAGAAACAAACATTCAAAGCCATCACTGTTTATAGACTGTTTTGTCACGTAAGTATATCCGACTTTTTAGATCTACAACTCTGCACCTCCTGGACCAAAACTGATGGCAGCAGTGACAGAATAGTCTGTCAGAAAAGAGTCAGAAAGCATTTTGTGTGTCTTCAAATCAACAAAAAACATGGTCATTCAGCAAAGTGTGTGTGCATGATACAAACCCCACTACTGGCTTAGTTTATACAGTGGTTTATTTAATTTAAGACATTTTTTATTCTAATTCATTATCTGAGCTTTTGATGCAATGAGTGACTTTATGTGACACCTAAACATGAGTTGTATTTTGAGGCTGTAGATTTGTTTGCAGTGAAACTTTCCTGTGTTATAATTTATTATTAGTGAAAAAAGTTCCAAAACATTCAAAATATTCAAGAGCATAATGTGAATATATGAAGAGTTTCATTCCAAAATGTGATCCACTGAAAAAGAAAATCACTGAAACACTACTCTATAATATGACTATACTAACTCTAACTCTAAAGTGATTGAACGTAAAGCACATTATACATTACTGAAGTTATGAGTCTGAAGTCCTTTGCTTAGAAAAACATTATGTTTTTGAGGACAGAATAGTCTGTGTTATTGAAATATTGACTAATGGATATCAAGTAAAACAAAAAAAAATGTGAATGTTTTGGAGTGAAAGCCTTCATATGCTCCAAATTTAAATATACTGTATATCTTTACATATATCTTCCGATATAGTTATGTATGTATTTCAAATGAATGTCATTTTTTAATAGAGTGACACTTTAATGATCCACAAAGGGAAATTATTTTTTGCTCGCCCCTCTCAGTGGAGGTCAGAGGTCAGGGTCACCAGAAGAGCAAGACTGGAACTGGTAGGGATTCAGTGACTTGCTCAAGGGCACTTCAGCAGGGCAAGTGCCTGTCAACACGGGGTTTGAACCCAGTTTTCCCCGTTGCATGGCAGCCACTTTATACACTTGGCCAACTGCCCAAGTACATGTGAACACATTTTTTTGGCCAGTTTTTGCACATTTTGAAACATACCTGTACACACATGTGACATTTATTTATTTATTTACTAACTTACTTATTTAGGCTACTAACTTATTTACTTACTTATTCACTCATTTATTTACTTACTCACTCATTTATTTACTTACTCACTCACTTATTTACTTACTTACTTGTTCACTCATTTATTTACTTACTCGTTTATTTACTTACTTAACTCACTCACTTATTTTTTTTGCTAGGGTTTGGGATAATATATAGGCCATTGACCAGGGTTTCTTAAATTTTTCATGTCATGAAGCCCCAGATAGAGACATCTGACCACAGACCCCCATTTAATAAGACTTTGCTCCAGGAACTTCCATATAGGAAGATTTTAGTTGGTGCTGATTTTGTATTGAATTATATAACTGCCTACACTGAAGGTGGGGAGAATAGTGGGGAGTGAAACCTGTGATTAGAAGAGTCATTCTTATCTAATATAGTAAAGTTAAACTTTTCCCAATGTGGCTGAGGCCCTCTGAAGAGACCACTGGAGGTCCCCGGACCCCACTTTGAGAACCACAGTGGTAGACAGATGAAGGGGGTGGGGAGAGGCAAGTACGCAACCACTCAGAGCAGACAGGCACTGGAGAAACATATTCATCCCCACTTAACATGTCAATCAGGATTAATGCCCTTACAAAACTCCCCTCAGGTCCGTCCAGGTCCTTTCACTAGTGGAACTATCGCAGCCAGAGCAGAGGCGGTAACATATAAGACAGGATAGGACAGGACAGGACAGGACAGGACAGGACAGGGTAAGAGAGGAGAGGAGAGGAGAGGAACACAACACCAAAGCCCAGCGGTTTCAGTAGCGCACACCACGGAGAGACAGCCGCGTCGTCTGGACTTGGGTTTCATGTTTGTGAGTCTGTACCCGTGGTCGACAGGCGGTATGAGAGCTCATTCACACTTTTCGAGAGTCTGATGCACGTCGCCTAACATGTCAGAGCACTTTGAAGTGACAGGCTCTTCCTATTTTTATTGTTCGCCTGTGGATTATTGATGCAACACTCAACTGAGGCTGCAGATGATACTGTTTGCATGCGGATAAACTTGCAAGAAGCGACCCGCTGTTCCTGCACTCCGCTCAGTGTTGGAGGATCTCAGACTTGGTGCGCGTAAACTTGCGTGAACATTATTTACTTGCAGGCTGCCCGAGGACTGTCCGAGATGGATTTGAAGAGCGTGGGTTGTATGTTTCTTTTCCCGGTTCAAATGCTCTATTATATAGTCAAGGCAAGTTTGTTTTCGCTATTGCCAAGCAGAAGGAAGGACCTGGCCAAGGAGGTGGTATTGATCACCGGTGGGGGACGAGGCATCGGTCGTCACCTGGCCAAAGAGTTCGCGAAGCAGGGGGCCAGAAAGGTAATTTCATTTAACTACATACAACTTGTTGCACGCACACACTGCGCTTAAACCCGTTTCCAGTAAACGAGCAATACATGATCTAATAATACGAGTTACTCATTTTGTTTTGACAAGGCATGTAGCGCATGCTTCTGCAGGCGATTGTGAACTTGTGACAGGCACTGGCATTGATATAGCGAAGTGTAATTTGGGAGGCTCAAGCCCAGACACAAAACCCTCTTTTGCCACTCATGCTATTCCTGGTGGGGGCAGCCTGGATCCCCACCTTGCTCCCTCCTGCTAAAGGGCTTGGCAGGTAGCCTGGCGAGTCCAGTCCGCCCTCCTGTTCTCCAACTCTATTGTTTTCCCTCTGTAATATGAAAGAAGGGAGCGTGACCTCTAAGTAGTTGGTCCAGTGAGACCGGAGACACTGCCCTCAATTTTGGTTCAAATATTGCACAACAGCGCGGGTCAACCAGAGGGCAAGTCTGGAGAGCCTTAGGTCCCTGTATGGCTGATTGACCACTGATGTCATTTAGTGAAGGACTGACATCCGCTCTGCCAAGGTGACTCTCTCACGTCCAGTTTGACTGACATGTCTAGAAAGTGTATTCCCCAAAGATTTAGGCTGTGATAAAGGCACTGACTGTGTGTGGGTGCGTGTGTGTGTGTGTGTGTGTGTGTGTGAGGGTGCATGCACATGTGTGCACAAAGCCACACTGAAACTGCTTCAAAGCCATTCACATAATAATAGCCCTGTTATAACCCCATCATAGTTTCTAGCCATTTCTGGGTCTTTGCACCATCATAAACTCTGCCAACACATCACAACACAACAATGCTTTTAATAAAACCCAGATTAAGTTTTGTTTTCAAGCATGGCAGGAGAGATGCCTTCTATGGGATGTATGCAAAATGAACCCAACAAAAAGGGTTAGGGGGTAACAGATTGCATGTGTCTAGACAATCTGATACAAAAATGGTTAACTGTAACCCATTACAGTTATTGAAAAACAAAGCAACCAGATGACAGATCCTTATTAAATAATAGGTTGAACTTGTCAGAATACTAAGAAATATGTTTGAAGGTTGGAAATTGGAAAGGCATTCATCATCATTTTACCCAACTGGAAGTTAAAGTTAATTGTACAGTAGATGATATTAACCATGTTTTGATAACAGTCTGTAAAATGGTAATGGTACTGTTTAACCTCATATTCTATAGATTTTGAAGTCAAAGTAAACCAAAAGTAAGATAAAGTGTAAACTGATTACATCACTGAGTTTGCAGCTTTGTGCTAGTCAATATTCTTAATGGATTACAGTACAAAGTAACCTCCCCAGTCTTGCCAACCAAGGAGCACAGTCTAGAACTACCCCACCTAAACCATGCGCTCACACTTATAAATAGCCTAGTGCCTAGTCCCCCCTCCCCTCCCCTCCCCTCCCCCCCTCCTCCCCCTCTCCTCCTCCCCTCTAACAAGGAGAAGGCACTTGGGCTTGAAATGCTCCAATTGCTACATTGATGGTTCCTCTCCACTGCCGGCCAGTCTAACCACTGTTCCCATCACCATTTCCAGCTATGGTTTGTCTACCAGTGGGTGAATGTTACACAGTGGAGTGCATGATGAGCCACTTGTGTCCTGTTAGTAGTAATGCGTTAACACCGGCCAGCTCTATTTTTGATCCTCTCAGATGGGAGTCATTATTACATATGGAAGAAGAAGGTGGTAATTTCCATGGTAGAAAGCAATCAGCAGCCCAGTGGAAAGCGGCAGGATGTAATTATCTGTATATGTGTGACATGCACTGTACATCTGCGATGCTCTCTTAAAGCACAATCGCAGCATCTTGAAAACAGTGTTAAAAGCCCCATGAAACACTAACTGCCTCGCTCTTTTAATGCCATCTCCTTGGGGAACAAGCAAGAAGAAACCTGTGGGTTTTAAAAGCTTTACTTTGCAGCTGCACAACAAAGGATGTCACCATGCTTTTCAGCACCCCATTGTTGGGTATTATCAAGGTGTGAAGGCTTTGAAAACAACACCTGTGGTAGTGTGTCTGACAATTACTCCCTGCCTAAAGACATGCTAAAAAAGAAGTAGGACGGTCATTATGAATAGGACTAACCTCTATGAACTGGAGCTCACCCCAGTTTGAGCCCCTTTGTGATTGGCAGCCGGAATTTCCTTTTTTCCTCTGCCTGGGCTTTGGTGTTTTCACGGTATGAGGAGGACTAACTACAGCGCTGATGAAAGAATCTTACGAGATGGAGAGCCGGGACTTCGATGGGGAGCCAGATCTTCTTGTGTGCTGTTAGGGGAACCGTTACAGAATGAAGCTCTGAAACAACAAACCAGCGCGAGCATTTACAAAAGCAGCATCCAAGTTCAGAGCTCTGGGAGAGGGATTTCAGGACCATTCTCTTGAATGGTTTGCAACTTTAATCAGCACATTCCCACAAAGGCTCCTCAAAGCTTCCCCTCCCAGCATATTCTTCTGCCGTAACAAGAACTCTAGACGGCACTGGTTGTGAAAAACAGTGTGGGGTTTTTTTTGTGGTTAACATACAAAATAGATTACTACAAGGAAGATGAACCAAACCAAGGCTTTGACAACAGGTTTGTGTGGGTGCACGCGTGTGTGTGTGTGTGTGTGTGTGTGTGTGTGTGTGTGTGTTGTGCTGGAGGCGGGAAGCACACTGCTCCCAGCTGGGTATTGCCCTGCAACTGACCTTGCTGTCTCCGCAGTAATTAGACAGCGGCAGGCGACTGCCTCCTGAACTCCTGCTGCCCCCTCTGTGTGCCGCCTCTCTGCTGGCCCATACAATGGGTGTGAAAAGGAGGGCTCATACCCACCCATACATTCAGACCTGGGAGATAGGATATGGCTGTGTTCTACTGGGGCTATTGGGGATAGAAAAAGCACACATCAGCCACTATGGAGTAGCATCTGCACTGCACCCTGACTCACAAGGTCTCGTTTCAAGCCATTGCAACATTAATTTGTTGATTGCAGAGCTTTTAGTTCCACCATTTGTTGATGCTAAATCCTGTTAGCTATGCCCAGTTAGAACAATGACTGTTTTATCAGTGATACTGAAGGGGCTTATGCAAGGTCAATTAGAAACTGTTTTCTTACTATTTCTATCCTGATAGCAATTTGGCCAATTGTTGTTTGTTCTGATGGTCCTGTGTGTTGTTAATGAGAACTGTCAGGTTTGTTTGTTAGGCTCAAATCCTATTAAAAGATTTCAGTTATTTATCAAGACCTGTCCGCCGTCACTGATTACTCAAATGGGCTTGCAAATGAAGCAAACAAAAAAGCCAATCAAAAGCAACTTGAGATGAAGGCTGTTCAGACGGGGAGCCAAACGGTTCTGACACTGGATCTGATAAAGAAATAAAGAACATATGCCAGATCGCGGTCTTCTTTTATGTCCCCAAAGCCTTAAAAAGCTAGTGCCTAAAAGCTAATATTTCATACCGTGGTTTCCTTCTGCCACTATTACCATTACACAGTTATGGCCACACAAAGACTTGCATCACTAAGAATAGGAAAGGATTTTAAAGGTTCCTAGCTGCTCAAATTGTCATTCTGTAGATGCCAAAACAATATGTTGCATATTTGTCCCCAGACACAGTTTGGTAGAGAATTTAAAAAAATAGGAGGGTGGCAGAGTGGCCTAGTTTTCAGAGCGACAGGCAGAAAATGACAGCTTTGACTCCTGCAAGAGACAATGTTGGGGATAGATAGCCATGTAACCAGCTGACATGTCTCTAAGAAACACGCTGGATCCTGACATGCTCATTCATTGTAAGCCGCTGTTGATAAGAGTGTCAGCTAAATGTAAAATCTTAAATATACCATACTACTGTTTCAGTTTGCCGTCCCTGCAGAGAAAAAGCAGATGTATGTTACTACATGCTAGATGTCTTTCATGTACAGTAAAATAATTAGTTACTCTCAGACTAATATGTCATTGCGAATAAGGCAATATAGCACCCAATGGCTGGATGGATATTCACACATAAACAATACAACAGGGGTGAATGACAGGCTGGCTCATAGGCTCACAGACAGACACTCTGTCTTGTACTCTCTCTCTCTCTCTCTCTCTCTCTCTCTCTCTCTCTCTCTCTCTCTCTCTCTCAGACGCACAAGATCACTTTCCAGAGGACTTTTTGCTCAAATATTAACCTTGGTCACGGGCGACCAGCCAAACCCCACACTGGCCCCCTCAGCACTTCACACACGCACTGTTTTCAGACTCCCTGACCAGAGATGACGGGGCTCATCTGCCCAACAGGCCGTGTAATCTCTTTGAGAATGTGTGTTTGAGAGATGAGGAGGGCTCACCCCCTGATTTCATTACCTTTCCCTGACCCCAAAGACTGACAGATCTAATTGCCCAATCACTAGCCCCCCAGCTCCATCCAACCCCATGTTCCCTGCTCAAATGACCGGCCTTCATTTAGTCTCCGGGTGGATGAAGAGACAGTTCATTCACACAGCAACCCCCAACCCTTTAATCTTGCTCGAAAACTATTTGTCGGACTGAAAATGGCCTCTCTGTTCTCTGAATGAAAAGAGAATTTCTGCCCATAGATCTCCACAGTTCCACCAGGTCCCACTGCCAAAAAATTACGCAAAACCTACGCAATGTTTTGTTTATGACTGGTTGCCGAAAATAAAACCCTTTGCAAGCAACCATTCACCTGAATTTGCATCTGATCTTTTCCCAGCTTAAAATGCAGTGCATTTCCCTGTTTGTGTTAACTTTTGAAAATGTTATTTTTGCTAGGTGATCTTGTGGGGCCGGACAGAAAAGTGCCTCAAAGAGACAGCTGAAGAGATCTCCCTCTCAGGAACAGAGTGCCATTACTTCCTGTGTGATGTGGCCAATCGGGAGGAAGTTTACAAGCAAGCCAAGGTGGTTAGAGAAAAGGTACGCCAGCTTGAACACAATATGGATGTTTTTATTTACACAAAGAAAAATGTCATTTTGCACGAAGTGAAACACTACACAAAGCTTTTCCCAGTGATGCCTCTCCCTTCCTCTGTATGTGCGTTGGCTCGGAGCTTCTCAAGCCTCTCTCTCTCTCTCTCTCTCTCGCATCTGGTGTATAGATTACACTTCAACTGAAATGTCTGAATAAGAGCAGGGAATATTGCTGTCAGCTCTGGTGCGACAACTGTATTATCTCATGAAAGCAAACAGAAAGTGCATAAGATCTTTGGGAGTGATCTCTTGCTTTTTTTTTTTGACTGTGGTTCTGTTCAATATCAGGTGGGAGACGTTACAATACTAGTGAACAACGCAGCTGTGGTCCATGGTAAAAGCCTGATGGACAGCGATGATGACGCCCTTCTGAAGTCCCAACACATCAACACCATGGGACAGTTCTGGGTAAGAGCTGCTGAAGTTGAAGCAGAGATACTGTGCATAGAGAAGTAGGGGAATTCCTGCCAGCAGATTATCCTTATCATTTGCAAACGTTGGTTTCAGCAGCCTGTGCCCTTGTATGGCTTGACAGTATAGGTGCCCCCAGACTTGTCAATCATGGCTGCTTTTATGGCAGTTAAGTGGGGTATTTCCAAATTCATACCCTGAAACATCAGAGGGGTTTTTGGGACTTTATTTTGAATGGAGATCAAAAGACCATGTCATATGCAGACAGAAATGCAATTATAAACTAAATGGAAATGGGAATTTAATCTATGTTACACTCTGGGTCTATTTCCCCTGTCTGTTCTTCCTTTGTCTGACTGCATATATTTCACTTTCTTTTTCCATCCACCCTTCTCCTTCCTCCTCTCCCTTCTCCCCTTCATTCACCCCTTATCCTTTCCTCTACCGCATCCTTTCTCCCCCTCTCCATCCACTCCCTCCTGTCCACAGACTACAAAGGCCTTCCTGCCACGGATGCTGGAGCTGCAGCACGGCCATGTTGTATGCATAAACTCCATCCTGTCCCAGTCTCCCATTCCTGGGGCCGTGGACTACTGCACCTCCAAGGCCTCCTCGCTGGCCTTCATGGAGAGCCTGACGCTCGGCCTGCTGGACTGTCCGGGCGTTGGCTGCACCACCGTGCTCCCCTTCCACACCAACACAGAGATGTTCCAGGGCATGAGAGTCAGGTGAGAAGGCACCCGAAAGGGGGAAGTTAGCACAGTATTTGTTGCTTATAATGTTAGCAATCCAGGATTTAAACAGTGCTATGTGTAGCATTTTAATATCAATAAATCGTTACCACATTAATTTTGAGACAGTATAATAACCATAAACAAACGGTCATCATCAAGAAGATTTGCAGCTTCTACTTTCCTCTACACTGTATTTTACATTAGACTGGATTTTGTGGGAGTTTCTCGCAATGGCAGATGGTGGAATGAGTGAAAGGCCGATGGAAAAATCACTTCCAACATGTTTATCCTCTTCAGTAAAGCAAAAGAGAAAACGAAAGCACACAGAAGGAGAAGGGTAGTAGCAACATCCTTTTGTGACAGGAAGCAACAGGGTTTATGGGAAATGTAGTCTCTAGAGAATGGCTAGCAATAACAATACCACTGGCTTGAGATAGAGGCTACCAGTCTTCTTGACCATGGTCTCTTGTTTTCGTTATTCATGTCAAGGTATCACAATTAGATAATGATGTATTGATGTTTAAAAATGCTACACACAGCACTCTGGATAAGTGTGTCAGCTAAATGCCTTAAATCTAAATGTTACTGAGTAATATTCTCCCCTTCCAAACAACTACCATCCAAGTGCAGTTGAGGAAGTTTCTGATCCCCCAAATGCTCCTGGCGAGCAGCTCAGTAGCTAATAGTACAAGAATGCCATAGTGCTGGGCAGCTCCACAGTTTGAGTGTATGAATGTGTGTAAGCCTCCCTCTCCCTGCAGCGACTCTCCTGGGCTGTTTGTTGTAAATGACAATGTGTTCTTAGTAAACATTTCTGGTTAAATAAGGTTTCAAAACATGGAGCAAAAATAGCAGATTATATTCCTTTTTCAGATGTATGAACACCCCAGATTTTTTGACATTTTTGTATAATGGCTACTGGAACATGATACACACATTTTGGCAGCATTCGCTAGCAAGACTATGGTCTACCTAGTATTTGTTGCTATGCTGCCATAAAAAGCATGCCTAGCTAGCTAAATCCTGCCATGTTTGCACTGAAATTGGACTGAGGTCAAATTCCAATGCCCCCAGATGCTTGTTATGAGAACTAGTTTTGTTTTGAAAGAAGGCTCTAGCTCTTTCACTTCAGTTGTCAGAGTGATTGTCACCATACATTACTCTAACACTCATCTAATGTGTACTAATTTAACTTATATGTCTTTGCTGGTCTTTCTACCATAGATTTCCCCAGCTCTTTCCACCACTCAAACCCGAGACAGTTGCCCAGAAGACTGTTGATGCAGTCAGGACTGACAAGGCCTTCCTCTACCTGCCCTGGACCATGCATGCCCTTGTCATTCTTAAAAGGTAAGAGTTCTCATTTTATATTTATTTGTTTTATTGCTTTCATTGCCATAATTTATGCATTATGCCTAACGTTATCTTACTGGTCTTTCTGCACTTTCTAGCTTCATGCCGCAAGTTGCACTTGAAGAAATCCACAAGTTTTCTGGAAGTTATACCTGCATGAACACGTTCAAAGGGAGGACATGAATCTGGATTGCGCAGAATGTCGGAGCAACCTCAACCACTCTGGGGTGTAATGAAGGGAATATTTCATGGACCTTAAGACATTTGGAAGTGGAGGAGGCCCCATGATAGTGTGAAGCAAAATAATTAGGGGACATTCGCAAGGCTGTTGCTCCTGCAGGTAGAATTCATTCACAAACTGCAGGATATACCCTGGTCCCATTTGTGATTGTGTGTGTGTGTGTGTGTGTGTGTGTGTATGTCTGCGTGTGTGAGTGACTGTGTGTACACATGTATAGTGTGGAGGACTGAGTACCATTCTCACTTTGAACAGAAGCCATGCATAGGTCTGTACCAGCAGTTATTCTGGGAGTCTTTTACACTCCTTTTAGCCTGTTTTTATGCTTCTTTTTTACTCTACTTTTCATGTGTCTTTGATTCAAAACACATTAATAAAATGGAGTTTTAGAGAAGCATCGTGTTTCTTTGTGCATGATGAAAATAGAAAATGTGTACACTTGGGAGGTACCATTGTTTTGTGTCTGGGTTTGACTCCCATGGCATTGTGATAACACCTCTGATTTATTCCAAGCATGAGATCACTGACTGTGACAGACGATGTTGTCAAAACATAAAACGCATGCTCAGGGGGCATGTGTGCGCTTGTTTGTTCTCTCATGTCAGAAGATGATGGTGGGGGAGGGGGGGAGGGGGGGAGGTGGTGAGGTGGGGGGGCGGGGGGGCATGCACTGAATGTGGATGGGCAATGACACTATGTTGTGTTATGTTGAGCCCAAGAAGGATCACCTGGGTGGCAAATGATGGGGATCCTGGAACAAAAAGAATATACACAAACATTTTTTATGTCTTTATATTTTTAATGTCTTTCATTAACATGATAACATGTTGCGTAATTCTGGACTTTCACTAGGATCTGCTAAAGGTTTGTGTTGGCTCAAACAAATAGATCTGATCTACTAACAAAATCCAAAGGGCACATGTGCCTGAAAAATGGGACAATATGGATGCCTCTGTTCTTTTGCGCTTTCGCCTTATTGCATTTGTGGGTGTTCCAAGGCTGGAGCGCAACACAGAGCGAGGGAACAGTGGAAATTGGCAGTGGATGTGATCAACAGCGCCAGAGTCTTTGCAATTATCTGTTGATTGCAAACACTATTTAAGAACTAGGAAAAGCATGTCTTAAAACTTTGTGCACAGGCAAGCTTGGCTTTGATTGTAGATTGTAGATGTAATATACCAACAAATAAGAACTCAGTTGGAATAAACATGAATTTTGAATTGCAGTAAACCAGTTGTCTCTAACCATGTGCCACTGAGAGCCACGTGCAGCGCAGGTTTTCCCTCCAGCTAAACACTTGAGCAGCTGATTCACTGATTAGCACCTTCAACCAAAGAGGAGAAACTGATCTGTGAAATCCGATGGCGTTTAGTGTTTGGTTGGAATGAAAACCTGTGGACACATGGCTGTTGATGGCACATGGTTTGAGACCACTTCACAAAACAATGCCAATGTTCTATTCTGTTTAGGATATTTTGCCTGGGGGAAATCAAACACCATCAAAAAAGTCTTTACTGCATTAGTTTATTACAGCTTTGTGGAGAAAGCAGCACCATGCATACATCACTTTCATCTATGTTGTCCATCAGCAGAGCTAGGGACAGACAGGCCTAATAGTTAATTAATTATCAACTGTCAGACTGCACCACTCCTCAAGCCAGTAGCTACAGTTTAGGTCTCCTGTTCCCAGCTTGTGGCACCTTATTGAAAGACCGCTGAATCAAATACACAGGCCATTAGATACTTAATTATAGGGTACACCAATTTTATGTTGTACTTTTATCATCATCATTTGTGCTCTTGGCTAAACCCACTGACAACAAAAAAAAGTTGTAGTGCCTGTAGCTTGTAAATTGCCTGTAGCACCTCTGGGTAGTGTAATGCTTATCCATGGTATTGGATGCATACACATTACATACATACAATAAAGTGACTTGACAAAGCTAAAGAGGACATTGGCACAATAGTGGGAATGGCAAGTTTATTTTGCCTGCATCAAGAACAAGGCAACATGAAAATCTTGAAAAAACAAAACATGGACACACTCAGCTCTGAATATAAATATCAACTTAATTCACTTAGACCTTAGACCTATTTGATCGGGATGGGTATGGTTGACGGTTCATGCTTTGAGGGACCACAGCCTGCAGCGCATGGAGATCCTGCTTGTGGCAACCTTCACTTTGGTTCTGCTTATGTTTTCGGGTTCACGACATTAATGAATTATCTGCACCTGTGTATATTTGCATGCTCAGGCTCAGTGAATACCTTGTGTACCTGGGACCAACTGTGCCCACAGCTGTTTTTACGCTCCCCCCAATGTTTATAGATCTTTGTCTTAGGTAATCAAGAACCACTTGGACTCAGGTATGAGTAGTATTCTCAAATCCCTCAGATGGACTTGAGACACCTACAAGTATTATATCCCTTTTTTTTCCTTCTGTGGAACTTCACTGAGCTAGCAAAACCAATCCATTAATCACAGAAAATATACATTAGAAAAGTTGTAAGCAACTAAAGAAGGTCCCTTAAAGAATACCCCCTAGTTTTGTACTATAATCAAAACAGACAAACCAACCAAACCATCCTGACAGGAAGCTGTAGTCCTTGCAATCATGAGTGACACCTGTAACACCTAAGCAAAGCTTAAACCGTCTCAGCTGGCCAGCAGTTGAAGGCCATTCTGACAAATATGGTGAGAGCAACAGGGACTACCAAACCTAACAGGGAGCAAAATGGAGAATTCAGGTTAAAGTGGGGTTGCGGTGCACAAGGTGAGAACAATAGAGAACATCAACCCTGATAAGAAAACAAAATGGGGAAGTAAGGTTATGGAAGCAGCCCTTCCATAACCTTACTTCCCCATTTTGTTTTCTTATGCTGTCACAGACAGACAGTGAACCTTATGTCATTAATGGTGATGCTGAAATCTGACTGTGTTGAGGTTTACTGCAATAGCAGAAGGAGCTGCAGTAAAAATGAAAATACTTTTACTGTACTCCACTGCAGATTTCCAAACCTCATGTTGAGCCTGTGTTGGACTAGACCCTCTCATGACAAAAACTAGACCCGCTCATGACATCTAGATTGACAGTTTTAGTTGGGTCATCTTGTGACTTGAGTTGCTGAAGTCCTATCTTTGAATTTACTGTAGAAAATAGGATACAAAACGGCCCCATTAGAGTTGCCAATGCCACAATATGTCACTGATGTATATTGCTGCGTTCAGTATGATGATCTGCTGTCTCCACTATCAGTCTCAGTCCTCCCCTCTCTTTCAGACCATGTGGAATAGCAATTAATGTCATATAAAGAAAGATATGCTTTGCTTTCACAGAGCATACTGATATACTAGAAAATATGATAAATGCATTGTGTGTGTGTTGTGTTTTCATAACAGCACAAAGCACTGCCGACACACTTGAAACTGGCTCAAATCATTTCATTCATTTTGTTTGTTCACTGAGATGCTGTGATAGCTGCTGTTGAGATTATAACCAGTGCATTTAGCTCAGAGCAAAGAGCAATGTTCAGGAAAAATGCAATAGAGGGCAAATCTGTGCTTACCCATAGGTCATGCTGTTTACTTGCTGGGCTAAGTTAATCATGAAGCCAATACTCCAACATGGAGCAGAATATAAGCTGCATGACACAAAACAAACTCTGTCTGAAATATTGAAGATTCTGAAACCAGCAAACATTGAGGGGAAATTGAAGTATGTGACTGTCATCTTGAAAAACAACTGAACTCTATGTGGCCTTTGGGTGTCAGAAACACACACACACACACACTTTAGTCCTCTTTGCTTTGAGAGTAACACTTCAACCCCTACCAATAAACACATGAAGTGATCTGTAGTTCACAGATCCAGACACACAGAGCTGTGAGAGACACCCCATGTCTGAGCACAAGTCAAGGCAAGCACACACAACCAAAGGCCAACCAATAAGAGCGGCTGTAAAAGCTGGGATAGTGTCTGCCCTTTGGCTGCCAGACAAGGTCCATAAACATTCATTTGAATCCCAGCGAACCATAAATGCCCTCCTGTGCGCTCACGATAGGGCCGCACATTGTGATCAGTAGGTGACCCACACTGGGTGGGGAGGGGGCCGGGCTCTGCTGAGAGCGAACCCGAGCCTCCTTCAAGGGCCTGTTTCTCATTCTCTGAGTGGGCTGTTGCGAAAGCAGAGGGAGAAGAAGCATGTTGAGATGGAACTAGGTCGAGGAGGCATGTAGTGCACGTATGCTGGAAGAGGAGGGCTAAAACGGTTTGAAATCTCATGGGGCAGGTTCAGAGCAAGGTTAGCCAAATACTGAATAAATCAAAGGGGGGCTTGGAAAGCCTTTTCCCTGCTCCAGGCACTCAGCTCTGGGGTGACTGACCAGGCGCAGGTGGAAGCAGAGGACTTTAGGTTTAGTCACATGGGGAGAAATCGGAGAGTGTAGCTTGTCTCAGCTGTGACCACATTCCCAGGTGTCCGCGCTGGACATTTCAGTTTTATTTAGGATTGCACTGTGCGCTTAAAAAAACAAGATGGGACGTCAACAGGAATTAAGAGTTACAGTTTTTTTCTTTCTCCCATTCTTCTTCTTTCTCATTAATTTGAGAGAAGATTGTGTATTTAATGTCCAGCTCATCTCAGTGTTTCATCTTTGATATTGACAAATGAAATCTGTTAATCCATTTCTAAGTTCATCTTACCTGTTTATTAGTAATCAATACCTCTTACAGCACCTATGTTACTGAATGCACCTAAATTCCATTCTTCTGTACTTTAAATGAAAGCAACAAGCCTGAGTGTATTTTTCCTATATGCTGTCCAAGCATTTGTAATCCCAACACAGGGGCTTGGAAAGTCAGCCTCCAATGATCCATTAAATATGTTATAGGCGCCCAGATCTGGAGTCCATTTGGCTTGTTGTGCAGTGATGCTGAACGCATGTAAAACCACGGCCAGTGCAGGATTCTGTCGTTATTCACATCCCATAAGCTCACGGATCCTCTGACTCCCAGTTTCCTGGCAGATGGTTCACTGCGGCTTGAAATGGCTTTGCTGCATATGATGAGTTCATTTCCAAAACACTACATATCCATTTTGGAAAAGAAAACAAACAAACATTGCCTGACATTAATCATTTGTCTCTGAAACATAGAGGGTCCAGTAGAAATTTTTGAAAATGCTATTATCTTTTCAACTAAGGACTTAAGTTCTCTACTATCCTTTAAAAAGTACCATCATTTGTGTCAATTTTGTAGCATTTGTCATATTTGGAGTGAAGTTTCTGCTATCTGTGCTATCATGATTGCAATGGCTAACAGCTGAATGTTCCTGAAGCCAGAGGCAACGAGAAGCCAGTGGAGTGGAGTTCAGCAAGGTGTTATTTGTTACAGTGTCTTATCCACTTTCTCTGAACAACGCCGTTAGCCCTCTCGCCAGTTTGTTGCTGCGTTCATCCATCACAGGGCAGGTAGTGTGATAAAAAGGCTCAGCCCTAACCCACAGCAAGGGGCCAGCTGCGACGCATCAGTTGACCTGTCAAACTGCAAGAGTTATTGTACACGGTGGTGTTAAAGGTCAAAGGGACCAGCAAACTCAGAGGGTGTCAGTCCTCAAACACACACACACACACATGCATATACAAACAGAACTCAGCAGCCCAACGTTAAGAAATCAACTACCTAACCATTAAATGAATGACTGAATTGGTTGAAAATTTCACGTTCACATCAAATGCACTGCAAAAAATGTCCATCTTAACAAGTCATTTACAACGTCCTAAAATCTTAATTTTCGTAAAATAAGTGACAAAAACCTGCCAATGGTGTTAGATAATTTCACTTGTTTCCAGTGCAAATCAACTTGTCATTTTTTGTCATGACACACAAAGTGTCATTTTCTTGATAGTAGTACAGTGATCTGCCTTATTGACACAAACAAGTGACACTGCATTGGAAACAAGTGGAGGTATCTCACCTCATTGGCAGAATTTCTCTCTCTTGGTTTGGGAGTTCTCTTGGCCAAGAAGATTTTGAAGGTGTGCAGATAGTTTGACTACTCTCTTGGTTTACGAAAAATAAGATTTGAAGGCTGAATATGAGACTAAATGACTTAAGATGGACATTTTGTGCAGTGATGAGAACTGTTTTCTATTTTTCTCAATGCCACTTGCTGCTCAGATCAAGGTTTCTATGTTAGAAGTGCTTTTCCATCACATAAGACTCACAAGGGCATGCTAAGTATCCACTATATGCTGCATGAACGCCGCTGTCTGCAGCATCTGTTTGATAAAGTTAGCACGTTCATACGGGTATTTATGAGCAGCAAAATAGCACAAAGGAAAATGGCACAGATGATTTCGCAGCAAATAGCGTAGCAAAAAAATATTTTAGACTTGTTTAATTTGATCAGACCATGAAATATTCAACCGCTCCAGCCACTGACTTCATCTGTGGGCCTCTGTATAGAATGCAGTCACTTTACAGATAGATGCTTCATACATATGCATTAGGTGGATGGGGATGTAGTTCTACAACACAAGGTCAAACACTTTGGAGCTGGAGCATAACTCTCCATAAATTCTATTCATTATTGGCTGCCAGCCATATCTACCCAGTGCTTCTTCCAAAGTGTGCAGAGCAGCACAGAATATCTATATGGTGATCTTCTTGGGGGGAAAAGGGTTTTGGAGCTGCACAGAAAACTTTGTCTCTTCCTATCTGCTGTTTTTCATTATGGTTTGTTTCTGGAACATCATATCATGCCAACAGATCTGATCAGGAACAACACCAGATCAGAGCAACGCAGCGCAGGGCACAGCTGACAAGACACTGGAGACGCAAGAGTGAGGAAAGTGGCTTGTTCTCAATACTGTGTTAAAGGAATTATCTGTCAAAACTAGTAATTCTATATGGCACTTTGTTTTAGAAAAGTGGCATACAAATATAGTTATTGTTTCCAGGGTATTATCTGTTCATGGTTGTTGCTTTCTACCCTAAATTTCAAAAGGAGCGATATCACAACTTCAGATGAGAGCAGATCTTCCTGAGGTCTAATATGATATATAAAAAAAAATCCCTTTGGGCCGTCCACCTACACTGTGAAGCCACGAGAGTTCTGTTGCACATGTGGTTTTCAGTGTTCTGCTTTTGAACACTGACAGTTAACAGGGAGAAAGTGGGAGGTAAGCGCTCAGGGACAAACAAAGCAAAGTAAAGCCTGCTTTTCAGTGCGAGCAGAAGGCAAACACTCAAAGGGGAAGGGTGTGGGAGGGTGAAACACAGTTCACATTGCGCGGATGGGCTCAGGATATTTATAAAGCCCACCAGGCATCACGTCAGGAGGCTCCGCTGAAAAATGTTGTTCCCAGATGGACTGTCTCAGCCAGATTTATTTATTACTGAGCTGCTTCCTCATAGGTTACGCAACAGTGTCGCAGCACCAGTGAACTCTGTGGCTTGGTGTCTGTTGCCAGCAGCCTGCCTTGCTCAAGGTGAATCAGATGTGGGTCAGAGGGAGGGCACCATCCTCCCAGCGCATTCATCTGAGGGAAGGAGCAGATCTAAAAAGGTTATGCACCCTCTTAAACATGCCATTGCACTCACCATGACAAAGTGAGACATCAGATGTGCAGGTCACAGACTCTTTTGGGTATTACTAAACCACAAAAACGCAGATAAGACTGACAGGAATAAAAATAGGTGAAATATCAAGTCATATTTTCTTGGCTTATGTAAAAAGGCTGATAGTTGAGACACTCTTTTGCAGCTCTCTTGGCACAGGGAAGCTCTCGATCTATCAAAAGGCAATATTACATAAACAAAGGCCTCCCGAGCCCAGAGCCTGCATGCAAGTCACGTGACCAGAGTTGGCGGCCTCTGTGAACTACACCTGAACTTAGCTAAATGGAAACAGACCAAACACACACACAGAGTGCGTCAGGATGAAAGCATCCCTCTAGAGAGCTGTTACTGAGTGTTTTGAGGAGAGGATGTGGGTTATCAAGCAGTGCAGGAGAGCTGAATAGCACTTTTCTAAACGAGTGAGTCAGCATGTGGCTTAGTTAGAAGTCTGAGCAAAAATCACACTCAAAACCTCACATCACTGGAGTACAATTCTCACCTCATTGTTAGCTTTAATAAAGTAGAACCTGCACTTTTGACACTGAACCTCCCACAGAGATAGCTCCCTCATTAAGCTGTATACCTAGTTTCCTTACTTCAGCTGCAAAGACTGTACAGCTGTTATAGCTCTCATAACCTGCATCCATGACTGAGAGGGAACAGAGGTCGGAGGAAAAGAAGGGACCACTTCTGCCAGTGGATGAGTGAACATCAAACATAGCAAAGAATTTGTATTTAATTCCCATGATCCTGAATAGTTCAATGAACACGAACAAATCTCTCCCAAAGCTAGAAACCAGACACACAATTCTAATCTGTTATGCCAATAAAACTCTAAACTTGGAGCTGCTCCACTGACAATATACAATGACTTTGCACACTCAGAATGGTTGAACTTTTATACTAAACTGAGCCTTGTTTCATTATAGATTTTCTCAGACAGTCAGTGTGTCCGCAAGGGTGGTTTTCAATCAATTCATTCAATCAAATGTGTCAAGGCTTTGGTCAAGGCTTGTCTTAGTCATCTTGTGTCTGGCTGCTGTGAGAGAGACATTTTCATGGCCTAAGCAATCACTGATCATTTTACTAACGTGTGAATTCTGTTTTCGGATGTATTTTTTCCTTTAACGCTGCCTGAAAGCCCTGACATGGAAGTTGTAAGAAATGTTTTGGCATACTCAAATCTGTGAGCTCTTTCTTTGACAAAAGCACCCACACAAAGTTCAGGTAACAGAGAGCAGAGAGGGTGAGGGTAGCAAAAACACAGCAGCCATGCAGATCCTCCTACACACAACACACTACTGCACCTAAAGATGGTGCCAGCCACTTGTCTGATCGCAAGCATGCGAGTGTGTGCGCACGTTTGCGTGTTTATGTGTGTGTGCAAGTGTGTTGTGAGTGCTGTGTATACTCGAGAGAGACAGAGAAAGAGAGAAATGAGAGATGGAGAGGGAGAGAGGGCAATAGACTGTTTGTGTTTGAGTTTCTGCCCTTCACACAGAAGCCAAGAAGAGTAATTGCCTGCTCAACACCTCTGAGGTGAAAGGTTGGCTGGGAAGGCAGGGGGGGGGGTCGCAGAGTCTGCAGTAATTAGCCTGCAAAAGGACAAATGAGTCTCCCACCAGATAGCTATAAGCATGTCAGATTTGGGCCCCCGAAGACCTTACAAGATATTATCATGTCCTCCTGAAGATCCTGATTATACGATAGACCGCTCATCTAATGAGGATGGGAATGCAGTGGGGATTGAAAAGCTACGCATGGCTTAGACTATTATATCTGGTGTTTCAGAGCACTTGATTTACATAAGAAGTTATCTAACTCACATAGACAAGTGACTCTATTTATTTAGGCGACTTCAAGTGGCAAAGCAGTTCAAATAGTTTCAGCGCTCTCTTAACTCACACCATAAAGTAAAACTAATCTAGATGGGGCTATCTGGGGGTATTTCAATTGAAGGGAATTATACACACAGTAATGTGCAATATAGCTGCCCTCCTGAGATATGGCCGGGTCTGGTACATTGTAAAGCATTTAATCAAAATGATGAAAACTATACAGTGACCTGGTTTCAATTTTCACCCAGACCCAAGTGAGAGAGCTGCAATTTTGCACGATTTCTCGATTAGGCAGTTCTACTGTATGGCAAATGGACAGGCTGAAATGTAGCTCTCTGGTTCAATTAGACTGGGTCTCATATAACTGCAGAACTGCCCGCCCCTCTCCTGCCACTGCTCTGCTGCCGGGCTTGGATGAGCCAGACTGGACTGAGATTGAACTGAGCCGAGGAATTCCAACATCTGGCTTGTATCTGCAGCTTACGGTCATTTGGATGCAGTTGATGGTTTCCAGTAGATCCACAAAGACTGAATTGTTCTGGGTTTGGGCCTTGTCTGCCTCGGACTCTGAGGGCGCGGTGCTCTGGCGCCTGACTGCCACAGCTGGGCCTGTCTGTCAAAGCCTCATGTGACACACAAGACTGAGTTATCCCCAGCCTGAGAATTGGGAGAGGGATGGGGGTGGTCACCACATGACTGGAGGGCTTCTCTGAAATGTGAGAACATATATTAACTTAATCACCACATTAATTATATAAAAGAGGGTTTGACGGGAAATTCCGCTTCTTTTCACAGCTTTTTACTGTATTAGGCTAAGCTTAGACATATGAAATCACTATGCACAACTCTTTCAGGGACCTGAGATGACAAACACTTGCCTCAGTCAGCTAAACCACACTCTGGTGCCTCTCCTCCCCCACCAAGGTCCCACACTACACTGCAAGTTTGACAATTGGGTTCAACACCAGGTCAAGCTCTGGGTTTGACAATGGGCCAACCAGTCTTCAATGGGAGTAAAGCAGACAGCTTTCCCACAAAGAGCTCAGTCACACAGAGGGGATTCTGGCTTAGTGGCCTCTCCTATTTAAACCATACTGACTGGAATTAAAGAAAATCTTTCTCACAGTGTTACAACATTTCTGCTGTTATTGCTGGCTATGGACACTATCAGTTACCATCTCAGCGGTTCACTGAATCCGTTCACTCCAAGACACAAGCCTTTTCACTTTCCTTATGCGTGTTTATTTTGCATCTGTCTCCCCTAGATACACTCTGTATGCACTGATATGAAAACAATATGTTACCATGCATGTTTGCATAGTGTGTGAGACTCTTGCTGTTTGCTCATCTGTGTGGATTCCCGTATACTCCGCGCTAACAAGACTGATTGTATTTTAAACATCCTGTACATTTCGCAAGTGCATCTGTGTTTGTCTGTTGTTGCGTTTGATCTGCTGTTTGTGTATCTGTGCGTGCGTGTGTGCGCGCGTGTGTGTAATGCTACACGTGTGTGAGTTTCTCTGTGTTGCTGTGTATATGCTGGTGTACGGTTGGCGAGCGCTGACTGAGGGACATGGATCTTGCACATTGAGTGTGTGAACTCTGGCTGAACCCCTGGGTGTACTGTTTCAGGCACGCTCTGACAACCTCGCCCCAATGACCCGGCTCGCGACTGCACAGTTCACGGGGAGGTCCTCTACTCACGCACAGCACCCCCCCCCCCCCCCCTCCCCCCCTCCTCCCACCCCCTCACTCCCACCTCTTCCCCTCCCCTTCTCCCCTCATCCCCCTTCTCTGTTCCCCCTGCACCCTCCTTCACCTCTCTACTCTACCCTCCCTTTCCTCTCAGCTTCTCTCGATCTCTCTCCCTTCACGCTGTGTTTTTTCACAACCCCTCCTGCTTTTCCCTTCTCTCTCTATTTCTATCACACTGTTGTCAACAAGACAGAAACTGTCTGCTGGCATCTTGGAAAGACGGCTCCTACAGACATGTAAATGCAGACGAGCTTTCTTTAGATGTCACACGCTTTAACTTCCCTTATCAGGTTCGTCATTTCAGATGTATTCTTCAGGATTGTTCTTCTGTATGTGTACACCAAATGACTGTTATTGGTTTATGTATGTGGTGCAGTGGCTCTCAAAAGTTTTCATGCCCAGGACGTCCGAATGGAGACACATTAGACTGGAGATCCAAAATGGAGTGTATTTTAAATTATAGGTTTTAATTCACCATTAAATAGCTTTATATTTGACGGGGGTGCTGCATGTGCCTTTACAGCGCTTGCTGAAATTCCCTTTGTTTGTGCTTTTGCGAAAGTTTAATGTTGCATTTTATTCTATGCAATTTGTGTGAAATTCATTCCCAACTGAGAAAATACAGAAAATGGGACCTTAAAAATGTCCTCATCAGAATCAACAACTTTCAGTATTGCAAGTAAGAAGATAAGTTTGTTTGCTTTGTGTGTGTGTGTGTTGGGAGGAGGGGAGGAGGGGAGGAGGGGAGGAGGGGTGGGTATCTTCTATGGAATAATACTGAAACAAACTTTTTTTCTTTTCACTTTAGGAGAAGGTTCCTGTCACTCCTTAATTTTTTTGCAAATGATTATGTCCTAATATTCTTATAGATTGAATCCAGTCTCTCATCACATTGACTCATACTGCAGTTGCAGCAAATAATTTTCCACTCTTCAGTGCATGGGGCAGACAGTCAGATTTAATGTGGCAAAATTCAGGATATTGCAGAACTGGTGAGAGATTTTTCCCTGAGCTACTTCTATGAAAGATTTTCAGGCATGATGCATTATTAATCAACACTGCATTCTGAGATGTACATTTTCAACATGGACACTTCCCCAATCAATGTGGTTTTAGACATTTGGGTGAAGGGTGAAGCCTGATCAATGCACTACTTTGACTAAGAGAACATTCTCATTGACTGTAATGAACATGAGTGAGAATATAAACAAAAAATAATTAATTAGTCCCATGTGGCTGCTTGCTGTAACACCACAAACATAAATGCTGGGTGAGAGCTTGAGCTGTGATTAGGGCGAGCAGTAATGGGTTGTTATTCAGATTCTCAAAGCAAAGAACAGGAGTCCTGATGTTGAGTGCTCTGGATAAGATTACAGTGTTTTTCCCTCGGTCAATGAGTCATAGGCAATTTCAACATAGCCCTCAGTGGTTTTGGTCATATAGCCTAGGAAATATGATGATTCAGTATTTGTTTCACTATTGTGCACGTAGTGACCTACGGCTTAGTGAACTGTCAGTGCACCAGCGCTGTAGTTTTAAGTGACTGTTACAATTGTGAGAGGAGTGAAATTTAGAGGTAACAATGGAAATATGGGTAACACTTTAGATTAGGGAATACATTAACTATGGGTTTTCCCTCAATAGTTTAATAAATTCCCTCAATAATATGTGATACGAGCGCCTTATAAGCCCCATACTGAGCAAACCATACTAAAAGCCCACAACTTCCTTACTGACTGCTATAAGCACTAATTAGGAGGCTATTGAGGGAAAACCCATAGTTTATGGAGTATATTTGTAGAATACAATAGTGCAGAATAAGGTGCTAATAAGTGGTCTGTAGTGGCTAATAATGAACCAATACACTACAAATATGTATGTTAATAAGCAATTTATTAATAGTTTATATGTGTGCCCTAATCTAAAGTGTTACCGAAATATGTTATTGGCTTTAAAATATAGCCACTGGTTTATGGACTGAAAGCAGACTAACCATTCCTGTCAGGCTGGAGTCTGTCTTGTGTGTTTTCTTGGCCACCTAATGTGATAGTTGATAAACAAACACTTCATAAATCTAGAAAGTCTTCCATCTCTATCAATATGTGTCTTGTGCCGTGTCATAGGCCTTCAAACCTCTCATTGCTGATCACCCCACCAGTCATCTCATTAACTCCCTGCCAACCTCTCCCTAACCCCTAGTACAGCCTTTACTCTTGACATTATGGGAGGGACCACTTATCCACTCAAAGGACCCATGCTGTGCTGTCTGTGCAAACTGCCTGATTAGTTGGCCACCCCTGACTTGCAGTTGGGTCTGTGAGTGTCGAATGATAGATTGTCTCTCATTTGTCTTTTTCAAAAGCCTCTGTAGACTCTTTCTCCATCTGTACGGTTAGCATATCCACCTGGCGCCTCTGTCATTTGAATTTCATTCATGAACAGTCCCTTTTTTGTCAAAAAGGGCTGGAATGAATGATAAACTGTTTCTCTTTTTATGGTAATTTTATGTTTCCAGAATAACAAACAACTTTCACCTTCTCTCATACTTGATTTCACTTTTGAAATGACAGAAGGATATTTTCTCTGTGGCCTCACAGTCTTGTTTACAGATTTCAGGACTGCTTCACTGTCCAGTGAGAATAGTAACATGAGCCTTTACAAAGACACACAAGGATGAGAGCTTTAAAAACAAACCCTCATCTGTCAGTCAGGCAAATATTTATTGGTGAAGGTGGCTCTCCCCACCCTCCCACCCCCGGAATGACCTCCGTTTACCCAGGGCAAGCCCCCATTCCCCACACAGCCCACAGAACTCCTGCTGGAAATGGGTTTGTGTTACAGGGCCCCTGGGGGGCTCGCAGCAGGGGCTGGAGGCCGTCAAGAGCAGGCCCCCTCAGCCATGGACAGCTCCTCCACTCTCGCAGAGTCAGCGAGGGAAAGACCTGAACTTGGGATGACCCCACCAAGCAAAGTCCCCGTTGGGTTCATCCACAGGCCACAGCTCCGGTTCCCCTCACCCCTAAATTTTCCTGCTCTTCTCTTTTTTTGGACCTGTTTTTCCAACTAGACCAATACATTTTCCAGAGCAGAATCACCACCACTCCTCCCTCCTCCCTCCCTCACCACCACCACCATCACCCCCTGCCCCTGTACCAAGTCACCTAGTTAACTCTTCTTACTCCTCTCATGAAGAGGAGAGCTCTTTCAAGTTTATAGCCCCTCCAGTATGCTTCCTCCTCCTTACACCCAACATCCCAATGTGTCGAGAAGGAGTGTGCGAGTGTGTTTAGGTGTGTGCTTGAAAGCAAGAAAGAAAGAAAGAGTGTGTGTGTGTGTGTGTGTGTGTGTGTGTGTGTGTGTGTGTGTGTTTAAAAAGACAGGGAGTAAGACAACTTTTGAATGATGCAAGAGAGCAAGATACAGATTACTTATATCACAGCCTCAGCAGATTGGTGCTGTAGTAATGATTACCACATGCAGATAAAGCCAGCTATCACTTTATCTCTTCTGCTAGACAAGACTTTAGCCACATCAAATGCACCTAAAACACTGACTTTTAAGTTTTTACTGCTGGTAGGGACTGCAGCAATTTCCTCTTCCTTCACCCAGGGATCCTACTTTTCAGTCTGGGTGTGCGGTATTTACAAAACCCAGGAGAAACACACAGGAACAAAGCTACAGCAAACCTGCAGTAGGTGGGAGGATGACAGCTATAGTGTTGACAGCTATAGAATGTATTCTATAAAATATGACAGTTATATATATGGTATACGCTGTCTTCCTGCGCTGTTTGTGAGGTCCTATTATCCTTATACTATTTTTGTCGTTTGTAGGTGTTCCGTGAAACTGTGAATTGTCATTTTGTCCCCGCATCAATGTCACCAAGACAAATTCCCGCGCGGTTATTGTACTTGACGATTAAAGTCATTCGCTTCTGACTCTGAGCTATTCACTGCTGCTTAGGCACTAAAAGCAGTGGACTTTTCCACTCAGCCTGTGCCTGTGTGAGCTCAGAGCTGAGGGTCTGGCAGAGGCCCAGACATCAGCACTGCTACTATAAAGGCTGAAAGACAGACAGGGCTCTGGAGGCATTGGCAAGCCTTGCCCCATGAATTTTGCATAATAAAGTCCATAACACTCAATATCCTCACCTTAGTCGCCCACCATTTATGATACCAGTGAGGAGGCCCGATGGATTTATAGGTATTAAAATGTCCCCCTGAAAATTGGATTTCTATTAAATGCTATGGTAAGGAATTTTAACAAGGGAGACTAATTTGTTGGCAGGGCCTTGTCTTTTTTTTTTTTTTCTACTTGCAAAAGTGAGCAGGTCTGGGTGCACAAGAGAAAGGATATTTGTATCAATCTCTTAGATTCGGTAAAGTCTTTTGTAAGATTAATTTAATGCAAATGAGTCAGTGTTTTACAGTCAGAACCCGATCATTGTTCAAAGGGAAGTAAACAAAGGCATCTAAATTTAATCTTTAGACCGTGGAGAACAGCACAACATTACACTTGGAGCACACCATGGTGATGGCACACACTCTGCTGCCTCTCTGGAAATAATGATGCCTTAGCACCCCCATGTGGCGTAATTATATTATTACACATTTACTGGACGCTGCATCGGTTTACTGAAGATTTAATGTGGTTTTCATGGCGGTTTTTCCTTGTTCTCATTGAGGGTCGTTTGGTGTCGTTTTCATTTATTGTTTCATAATGTGGGCGATGTGAAGCCCTTTGGGACTGGAACAGTAATTAAAGGTTATTCAAATAAACTTGACTTGACTTACTGCAGCTAGTGTCAGAATTATTAAAGGGAAATACCGCTCAATTTAAGAATTCATACCGTATTCCCCAGGGTCAAGAATGATCCGACCAACATTTGTGAACATGAGCCACTCTCCCCTAAAACCAGAAACCAAAGAACATAAAGCTTCAGGCCTGTGATTGAGATGTAAAATCTGGAGCTGCTCCATTAACAGTGACCGGGAGGCTGTTTTTATGGACTCACAGAGTATTTGAGTTTTTACATCCAAATGAATTTTATTCTACAAGTGTTCGTGCCAGTGAACAGGAAAATGTACCCGCACACCTTAAATTCAACTGGTGTGTTCTCACAGATACCTTTTCCATCTCCAGCTTGGTTTCAGTCCTCTGGTTTCAGGCAGGTTTTTGTTTATACTCACAAATATTGGCTGAACCGCCACAGACTATGGGAATATCTTGAATGAATTCTTAAAATGAGTTGTATCTCACTTTAATGTAAAAAAACAGTGTGTTCGGAGTAATTATCCTTTGTCTCTAGCGCGTCAGTCAGGTTTGCTAGTAGGATAATCAGTAAACTTAATACAAAAAAGGTAACTGCAATCTGTCATAGGTACTGTAAAGACACACTGAACAGTTAAGAAATACTCTTGAAAAGAAAATAGTAATTTGGATTACTCAAAACATGTTTAGGAAAAAGGGCATTTACTGTAGTTTATGAGATTATAGTCTCTAATAGAATTTTGCACATCTTGAAATAAAGTTAATACTGGCAATAGGTGATAATAGCACTATTCACATTACAGTCATTAATTTGGAATAATTGTTCAGCTAATTGCATGTACTATAGATTTATAGAGGCAAATTAATCCAGATTAATCCTGGTACATTACTGAGTTTGAGTATTCCGGTGGATTATGTTATTGATTGACAAGTTAAGGGCAAGGAGAAATCTGTAACCAAAATTGTTTTTTGAAAGTATCCTTACCTGAAGGTCCTGGCATGAGAGAGGCTATATCAGAGATCTGAAGTGAGTTGATGGAAGGGATAATACTTTAATCTTAGCTGGATCTGAGCAAAGTTAAAGGGCACCTTGAAGAAAGGAAAGGATTACGGTCTTCCCTGATAGCCGATTCTATGACTTTGTTGATCTTCTGATGAGAGGCATAGGCAAGAAAAACACTGCTGAAGTATTTCATGTCTAAAATCTTTGTCTTCTTGGTCAAGGTCAGGACCTGCATTTCATGCGCTGTGCACAGACACGCTTGTGAGTATTTGTGATGACTTTGGTCGATGTTTTTATAGTCTCTCTGTCAAAGAGACTCTTCAAAGGAAACGTTCCTGCTTTTGATGTTACTCAGTCCTCCCAGCCCGTCCCAGAGTAATCTGGACCCAGGATGTCTGCTTCCATCCAAAGTCCACCGGATGAAAAGCTTGATTTGATAAGTTTTTGATGTCCCAAATACTTGGTCAAATGTACATTTATATGAAATAAGGATATTAAATCACAAAAACAACATTTCATTCTTGAACAACACATTCATTGGCCATTTACACCAGTGTCACATTGATTTCTTTTTTTGATATTCTGCTTTGGAAATAATAGTAATAATACATTTTATTTGTATAGCACTTTTCTAAATACTTAACTACATACGTATATTTAGCATGAGGACCTTAAGTGCTGAATGTGAATTAATACTATTTCCACCTTTCTTAAACCTTCCTTAAAGGAGCATTAAGTAATTTATGACCTGACAGCTTATACATCCCAGAAAGTCAGTTTTGAAAGCCAGAAATTTCAAAACAACTTCTTTATCAACATCAACCCCCTGCAGATATATTCATTTTGGTCATTTTGGCAGTTTTGGGCAGTAAAAATCTTACTTATTGTCCCTTTTAATTAACTTTTCCAAGAAAGCAAAATACACGTTATATAAGGGTTGGGGAACCACTTCTAATGCTAAAAAGAAAACTATTTATTTAAGATAACAGATGCAACGATAACAATGTAAACATAGAAAATATGGTTCTAAAATACATGCACAATTTAGGGGAGACAGTTCGAATGGATACATTCTTCCTCAGGCTTTGTGGAAGTAAGGAAGCCACACAAATTGTTTTTCTGTTTTTTACAGGTTAAAAATGCATTTGCCCTGCACTGGTACACTGTGCGTAGTACATGACTGAAGATGAAGCGGCATATCTAGAGCAAGAATAAGGTGCTTGGATATGAGAGATAATGCAGATTGGTGCACTAACACTGGCACATCACTAGATGGCAATCCTTGACTGACTGACTCCATTAATCACAGTAGAACAACGTTAATTAACATCATTTTATCCTTGTTGCTGATTAAATAAGATATTACCATAAACATTAGGCTATGATCACAGGTTAGTAAATGGTGATTAGCTGATACTATGAACTGTCCCTCTAATGCAAGTGTATGGTAACACTTACAAATTCATAATAGACTTTATGACATTATTGTTGACACATTCAAATCAACATATGAAGCAAATTATGTAACATTATTAAAGAGTGAATTTCAGTATAAAAGTCCCCCAGACAAAGGCACTTGTCCAATTAATATGTAGTTTCTTGATATATTTTACAAATTACTGTCTACCCTTCTGCACTTTTGTCCTTAATTTTGAGTAACACTACTTTAATAAACCCAGTATTAAAAAACATGTTCTGTCGAAGCATCCTTGAGCAAAACACTGACTCCCTACCTGCTCCTTCATTTTAAGAATGAATGAATGAAGTATAAATGTCATTTAAATGCCTAAACTTTAAAAGAAAAAGAAAAAATATTCCTATGTAGCCATTAATCACAGGTATGTGATTAATGTGTTTTCTGACAAGGGTTATAATGTATTATAATAACCTGTAATTTAAACGAGTGACCATATTGTAAATGTTATTGTAAAGAGTTATGTAAAGTGAAATGAATAATAATGTATTTAGAAGTTACCATTAAGTAAAGTGGCATGCTTTCTAGTGCATCCAAAACAAACCATGAAGAATCACAAGGTTTATTCATTTTCTGCAGATAAGTCATAATGTTGAGTAACAAAAATACAACATTCATAAGATGCTTGTCCTTCACTGTAAGTTATATCTGTAATGTTTGCATGCTGATGTAATGCATCATTATATATTGTGCACTACAGTATATATTCTACTCATAGAAAGTGTTACCAAACCTTTTTATGTAAAATTGGTTAGCCTAACCCTAAACCTAAACCTAACCCTAACCAACAACCTGTTAATCTACTGAGAGATTCAAATGACTTCTACCATCAAACATACAAATGACACATTCATGACACAGTCACAGCAGAGATGAGGGAAAACTCATTCCAACTTTAAAATTGAATTTTATATTGGTCCTGTAGACTTTTTCCCGTGAAATATGCTATGCAATTTCAGTACATAAATGTGTAATGATGCTGTTATAGAGGCTGATTTTTAATTTATGAATGGGCCGTGAATCATGTCATTTCGCTGTTATGTGTGTGCGCTATGTGAATCTCTCGCAAAATAGGAGTTACAGTATTTCTATGGCTGATGGACCAAACGTGTACAGTATGAGGTTTGCAGTGATGAGTGAAGCTTGACCTTCAGCAGCTGTTATCTGTTATTGGACATTTAATAAACAGCCCAACCTGTAACCTTTCAGCAAGACACTGACTTTGTCTGCTGTTGATTTTCCAATCTGGAGCTGTAGTTACCACCCCATCCCTTCCACACTCCCTCTATATATATAAAGGATGTCCCATTTTCAACACATCCTTGTGTGGATGACACACCATTGTGTACGTTTTCAACACAGCTTGTTGAACTCATGCATTATGTCAATATGTGTTATTATTAGCATTTGTTGTATTGAAAAGGAACAAAAAAAAATGTTGTTTTTTCCGGACTAGATGTGCAGATATGCTGAAAAGGACAAATCATATTTAAGAGTGCACCTCTACTCACATTTACACCTTTGCTTTAACAGCCTACACTGAATACAGTGAGCTTTAGTGATGCGTAAAGATCTTATACCAAATAAATGCTCAAACATTGCTGACTTTGAAATATATTAAAACAAAGCGCTGTCTCACAAACTGTCTTTGCTTGGCTGGCCGTGAATGCAGTTTTATAGTTTGTCAGATCATAATTATGATGTGATTTGACAACCACTTCAGTTGAGTCAGTGGCTGTCCTCAATGCTGCGATGCTGCACACAGCCTTTAGATTTAACAACTTCTGACAAAGAGTGTTCCCTCTTAATCGAGCACCACAGAAGTCATAGTTCCCAAAAGGCTCCAGCCCTCGATCTCAGCCAAAACAGTTGGGACTACTTCAATGAGAAAAATCTGTTGTTTGATGTCTGTTTGTCCAAGTCAAGCATACACATTTCAAGGGTTGATTGAATTTGAGTAACTCACCACTTACATAACATCACACCGACATAATTCTCTGTCACAGCATACATATCAATCTCTCTGTGTGAACATTCTCTACATAACCATACAGGTTTCTGCAACATTGCTTCATTATTAAAGTTAGTAAATTATAATGCTCCGCCTGCAGTTATACAAAAGGATCCTAAACGCATGTGTTGACACGTCATCTGTGGTGACATTGTTGCTTCTCTTGCATATTTCTGCACCGCAAAATGTCCAGTGTCTGCATGCCACTGGTCTCTGACCGTCATTGTATTCTAATAAAGCTCATGTGTTCACAGGGGATATGGCATTCAGCGCTATTCTCTAATTAGCAGAGATGAGTCGGGATTAAAGGCAAGCAAGGCTGAGGGCCAGGGCTTCGCTGTGTGCTTATGTGTGAAGCCTACAATAAAGCACATGAATAAATGATGGAATAAGCATGTACTAGAAGGGAGGGCAAAGATATGCCGGAGGAACAAGCAGAGGAAGATGGGTTTAGAGACTTAAGGGCAGCCTGACAGCTTATACTTAGAGAGAGGGATGGAGAGAGTGGGCGTGTATGTTGGAGTGTAAGCTTCATTGTCTCTCCTGGTTCATATGAGGATACATTTTATTCTGTGATTTCCACACGTTCCATTCTGATTTGACAATATTTAAATCTATATTTATGTACACTTACCGTCACAATACAATGGTGACATCCAATGTCATTCAAACTTCTCTGCTTGTGAAGTGCTTGAAAACTGTTATGATTACAGCAGCACAAATGGTGCACGATGTCAATTCCACTCTCATTACCAGTCACAAACAAAACCCTTTGCGCATAGTGACAACCTGTCTACTTCTGGAGGACATCATGTCCTGTCTGCTTAAGGACAACTGGCAGTGATCGCTGAGCAAGCATGCACTGTCTCATATTAACAAGTTACAATTAGCTTAACAATTGGCCCCAAGCTGAAATTGTCCCTTAAATTAAAGGGTTGAATGAAAAATGGTATGAACCTGGAAGTTAACATCTGACACAGCGCCCTTCCTTTTGTCTGGCCAAATGAGTCAGTATGAGTCATAAAAGTTCGCTATCTTTGGCTTTGTGTTCAGCCTCACTGCCAGGACTTCTACATTTTTAACAAATCTGCATTTTGACTGCTTCCAATTCAGCGAGTAAGATGGTTAAAGTGTATAAATACAAGAACAATGCCCTCTCACATGCAGGTTCAACTTCATAACCTTTTTGTTAGATTTTAGCTACAGTAGGCTACATTCGGTTTAGAGTGTAAATCATCCGATGTTTTGTTTTATCTGGATGTCTTCGGCTCTGTCCTGGGAGAGATGCATGGTCTCCCCTGCGGTCCTCCCAGCTTGGATAATCCAAACAGATGTGGACTTCCCCCAATGCCCCCCATCAGTCCTGCGCCCCCTCTCACATCAACTAATCTCACCCATGCCTGCAATAGCAGCGAGTACCATCTGCTCTGCTCCAGCCCTCTTTGAGATGGGCAGACCTCCACATCTGGACCCCTGCCCCCCCTCCTCCTACTCCTCCTTTTTATCCCCTCTGTATACTGTCTCTATCACCAACGGAGCGCGCAGGAAAGATTTAACAGCGCATCAAGCTTTACGGTCTTAATATATCAGTGTCGCAATCGGGGGATGTAGTGGAGGCGTAAAGTCACCTAAACTAAAGCGTTTCTCCACTTTTTTTTAATGTGTGGAACGCTGAAGTAAATCTTCATGATGTAAAGTCCCAGAAAGAAGTATCAGACTGTTGTTGGTTACAGGAAAATTCAATATTTTCAAGAAAATAAAACAGAAATGAATACTGTTCAGTAAAAAATATAAACTTGGTGGTTGTTCATCTCAGCTTAACAACCTTTTTATTTACCACTGTGTTACTGGATGCATGTACAGCCGGTGAACCCAACAGGGACACATTATGGCTGTTACACTAAACTATTATTACTAAATTAATTTATTTCTTTGATGTATAAACTGGCTATTGATTGTAGATTGTTGATGCTGTGAAGAAGATATTGCAGGACGGTGTTGAGTCAGTTATTGACGAAGCTATTTCACCGGTTTCATCACCTCTATTTTCTCACCGCGGCTCGGACTCACACCACAGAAAATTCTGGATGTCCTAATGGGCGTCCTTGGGTTCATCTTCTTGCATCTCTCTGTCAGCCACCCGCAATTACCTTCCCTTTGCCAAGGTAGGATGCATTAATTGTTCCAGACATGAGGACTCAGTGAAATAGAACAAACAAGGTTGACCTTTTCCAGGTGACTACATCTAACCGTTTTCCTCTATCCCTTAACTGCATTGTGCGCGAGCCCTGGGGCCAGCGGCAGCCACGAGACGAGGGCTTTGAATTTGAACTTTGAAGGATGAGGGCGGGCTTTGTCTTCTTATCCATCAGCAACAATTCATCCCGTGGTAAAGTGATTTCAAGTTGCGGTTACAGCCTTGATATTGCAAGTATGGAAAATGTTATATGTGTTGGAGCACAATCACAGCTGAGGCTTTACCTTGACATTTACGATGCTGTGAGAGGAAAGTGTAAACAGTGAGGATGTTCCAGTGAGTGAAGAGCGGACTAGAACAAACACGGCCCGGCTCCGATCTTTCTTTTGTTCCATTCACTTTCCACCTCTTTATCGCCGCCTCAACCCAATCCATCTTCAAACTCTAACTAGGCCATATGGAAGCCCATAATTATTTATAGTGTCACCAAAATAAGGTGTTCTCTCTTTGATATATCTATAGTATCTCATGGCACACTATATGTGTTACTCCTTTTTTTCTTTCAAGCTCTCCTAGTGAAATCCGCTTTGATGAAATCAGCAGTGTTGGGGAAAGTTACTTTTGGAACTAACTAGATACTTTACTTTGTTACTTGCCGTAAATAGTAACAAGTTACTTAACGTCATGTAGCACAATACTTTCATTTTTTAAACATTTAACCATTTGAAAGAAAAATTAAAGCAGCGAAAGGCAAGTTTGTAAGTAACTAATAACTTATTACATAAATTGAACACGTTAAGTTACTCGTTACTCAAGTACTTACCCCCAAGGCTGGAAATCAGTCAATGCATGAATTTGGTGAGGGGATAAGGTTAGATTCATCCAAAAGTTGAATTTCACGTTCTCCTTACTGTTAACCGTTGATGCCATAATGTAAAGTAACTATAGGAAACTTTTCTCACCGGCGGCTTCAAATAGCAGTGAGAGGTAACAGTTTGATCTTCAATACCCAGAAATCATGTAACGTGACGTCGCTATGTTTACCAACGACTTTATACCAAAGAAAACCAAAGGATCAAGAAAGGCAAAAGGTCTAAAGTTGCGCTTGCTCACTGCTGTTTAGACGACAGTTTGTATTTCACTCTTAAGTTTTGATTTGTCACTTCCTGTGGGCGGAGAAGTGAACAAACCTGACACCAGAATTTCATTTGGGCAAATAGGTTGAATCTACAGGGTTGCAATTAGTGGGATGGGACGCTCTTCTCTATTGCAGCTCCACTTTGTGATTCAGGCACATAAAAATCTTCCCTAGTAGTAGCTTTAACTGCTAGCCAGTATAATACATGTATTACCAATGCCTTGGTTGTGACATGAGTTGAAGAATGAGTAAGCTAAGATTCATCCAGCTGTTGAAATTAGCCAAACAACCACTGAATGTCACCTCACTGTTTCCTTTAGACGCCATAATTTAACTGCCGGCTATAATTGCTATCACTGCCTTGGTGGTGTCTCATGCAAAAGTGCTATTGTGCTGAGGATTTGATGGATGGGTTATATATTGACCTCATTAAGACTCCAATGAGTCAGTATGAATGATGCTTAGACTCATCTCCTTCTGTCACTCGCTGCTACCAGCTTGCTCTTCCTTCATTCATCTTTAATGTGTTTGCTGTGCTGGATTAATTTCTCCAGATCAACAAACATCAATCACAGAGTGATATGACTCCCCACTGCGTGATTACATTAAACACTTTCTTTATAGTTAAGGCACAGTGTAAACCTCTGCTTTCGTTGCTATTAGCATTTTAAGCACTTCTGTAGCAGACCTTTACTTTGCAATTTATTTTGATTTTGATCTTTTTTTTTTTGCATGTACATTGCTCTATGCTATTTGTCTGCATCATTTATGTTTGTCTAAATGCTGCTTTCTTGGCCAAGTCTAACTTGAAAAATAAATTCCTCACCTCAGTTTCAGTACCTGGTTAAATATAGGACAAATAAAATAAACATAAGCAGCAATATCTTTTTTATGTTATGTTTAATGTTATTCATGCACCAGGGATAAGATGCAGCATAAACAGCATATAGTGTTTGATTATGTTTTACATTCCTCTGTTGTCAACAATTCCCATATCAACCTTGATGTGAGACCATGTCCATGCATCTGTCTCTGCTGACTAGGGGACGGTGGCTGGAGACTGATGCTTATTATCCCACACTAATGTAATAGAAATCAATGTAAAATAAATAAATAAATAAATAAATCTCATAAGGATACAAATCCTGTCCACATTTGACACACATTAACGCAAGCAGGACCATGAACAATGATGCATTAAGGAACTGTGATGTTCTTTCAGGGGGATTTTGTTACTCTTATTATTATTCATTATGCGTGTTCCAGATGTATATAGTTTTCCCCCATATACAAAGAATACAATTTGAGGGTAAGTGACTCCGCCAGCCTGCCAGCCTGTGTTTTGGTGTAGTGGATGAGCAGTTTGCCAGAAGCATGCATTGATGCCCATGGCTACCCACAGCCTCAGTGTCCCCCATTCACCTCTCACCTCTCCACTTTGAGCGAAATTTCAATGTTGCTGCTAAAAATTGTGATCGGACAGTGGGAGACGCTTCTCGTTGTGTCATTCCCACTCATCTTAAGGACAAAGATGAAACAATGCTGGCGAATTCTGAGGGGGCATTCACACCGAGCATGTTTGGAGCAGCTCAGTCAAAACTTGTTCACTCTTTTAATTTTAAAAAAATTTCTTTTAACTCAAAATTACCAAATGCATGAAAATGCAGGTCTCGGTCATCTTCCAAGCAAACTGTGGTGCAGTTTGTCAGCAACGTAATCTGAACCGACTACAGGAAACAACCCCAAAACACACAGTATTATGGGCATAATAAGATGCATGTTGACATCTGATAGCCAGCAGTTACTCATGGCATTACAGCCCAGCATAACAAAACAAGTATGCTTGTGTATTTTAGGTTCTCAGGTGGAGGGGTGGGGTGGTGGATAAGTATGATTGGATTGAGTTAAACTATGCTATAAACTCCACCTGCTAATACCAAAGTGTTGTGGCAGCACAGCGTTGTTGTAACTAAGAGAATCACTGAACAAATATTTAATTAATGCGTTGACTACTACAGTTGGAAAACCACCAAGCTACTTCCTGGCCACCAGCCTCCAGTTGGTTGATGCTTGTTTGACTTCTACCGTACCGCCTGGTGTACGAGCGCACAATTAAACTTTTCCGATATAGTTTGGACCAAAGAAAGTGAAGTGTAGGTGTGATCACAACCTAAGTTTAAATTCCTACACCGCCATCTTTGCAAGAAACCAATAAACAAGAGTGAAAGGGTTGAAGCCACAGAGAACAGACGTAACATCCAGACATCTGATGTAGTAAATATTCCTCTGTCACTTGAATATTCATCTATAGACGCCTGCAGTGATGTTGTAATGATGAATTTGGCCAGAGCTGAAGTGCTAACAGTGAGCATTCTGCTTGTCAGTCACAGAGACGAAGGGAAGCATCAGGTGTAGCTCCTTTTGCACTCTGCAACCGGACCCCTGTCCTGCCCACTCCTCCCCGAACCCTCATCCCACTGTGAGCCGCCGGGCCATTATTCATTCAAAGCTTCCTCTCTGAGTGTTGGCTTACGCTGCTCTCTGTCCTGCGAGCTTCCTGTCTCTGCTCGCAGGTCAGGAAACAGACGGTAATTAGAGACAGTTCGTAAAGAAACTGAATAAATCAGGAGTTTTATTCTGAAACAAAATACAACCATTTTGGGGGAGAAAATATCAAAGTTCATCATTCAATATGTAAAATATAAGGATTCACTCTCTAACAAAGGCTTTATTTTGCCATCAAAGAGTCCAGTTACAGCTAAATTACTGTCCTAAGGACCACAGTTTCTTGCGGTATTTAAATAAATTTTGTGCGATCAGTCATTTTGTATGACAAAGTAATGGATCCCTTTTTTCCATTGGTGGATATATACTGTATTTTTTGGGATAAAACTCTTCAAGTAATCATTGTCCAGGGTTTGTTATATTGGGTCAAAATAGACTCCAGCACAATGGGATGGTTTTGCTACAGCTAAGAATGCAGCTGAAATGATTGGATGTACCGTAATCAGTAATCAGTAATCTGAAATCGTGACTGAGGCATTTTTTTTTTATTTTTTTTTTTCAGTCCGGAGACTGATGACCCACCCCTTTTTAATGCCATTATATAGACTGCAGCGCCAATGTGGATGAGATGAAAGATAACCTCAGCTGACCCATCACAATGCCTTTTACAGATGAATCAGAGGGGGAGGATAGATGCTAAAGTCACAGATTGGTTCACAAGGGCACGGCGCTATAGTGTGGACATTTTTTTTTATCCTTTTTCAAATGCCAGGTCCAGTTAGTCGATACATGGAAGGAGAGGCGAGGCAGCCGCACTGAGGGCCATGCTTCCCAGCATCCCTCCCTCTCCCTGTTCCCGCCTCGGCTTCCAAGAGCTCGGGCCTCCGGCTGTGTAGCCATGACAACCAAAAGAGGTAAATGGTTGCAGGAGAATCCTCATCACCACCACCACCACCCTCACAGGCCTCTTTTCAGTGGCTCGCTGAGGTGGTGCGTGTATGTTCTTCTTGCAAACCATTCCCCGTCCAAAGTAGCCTAAATGCAAATTTGCCCATAAATTATTTTTTGCTCATTAAGACTCTCTTCTCTGGTGTTTGCCACGCTTCTGCTGTCTTTCTATCTAACACAATCTGCCTTCAGGGTGAGGACTGTTTTGATTCAGCTCAGTTGTTTACCACTATTCTTTGACTTCAGACTTCTCTCAGAAAAGCGTATTATTGTTTCAGACCGCCTCATAAATACGCACAATAGGACCATGACAAAGAGGCACCTGTGTGCATGCTGAGACAAATGTGGAGAAATGAATCATCAGCACGAGGGATGAAAAAAGAAATGCAGCCCTCTGTCAACCAGAGGAGTGAATTCCTCCATACAGTGCCTCATTTACGCTAAAGGACTTGACATTGTACTCTCTACACGCTGTAAAAAAGAAGAGACTGGACACACGCAGAAAAAATAGTGTATATGCATCCACTGGGAATACTGGGTTGCACTGCATGTCAATTAATTTTCCTCTGACTTGGTTGTCCTTTCATTATACTGTGCACAGATCGTCCAAATGCACAAAGCTCTGGGGGAAAGCGGTCGGTCATAAACAGGCTGCATGCTTGCGATGCAACTGGATGCTGTTTGCATTCTTAAAAAAGTCTCTAATTTCTCTAACACCCTTTCTAAAAATAGTACAGGCATTTGCATACCTGCAGCGTGATAACAGTGCTGTGCTAGATAACACACTGCGCGGTGTTTACAGATGAACCTTTCTCACTTGCTGGCTTCACAACACAAAATCGGTCTTCTTGAGTCACCTCTGGAAAATGAGGGAGAGAAATTCAGACTCACATGACAAATTATTATTATGTGATTATTAACACTTGGCAGTACGTAGTGCTTCACTAACACATTTCCACTTTTGTCACATTTTCCGCATTTAGGGCAGCATTGGATTAAAAGACACCACTTTCAGCCTTTAAAATGTTATTACTTGCCCTGTACAGTTTGATCTATACACATAACACAGGCGCATGCACTATGTGTTCAGAAATATGCATGCAACATGTTGATATTTATTGCATTATTAGTAAATGTTCCCATAGCTAAAGTCAGTGCAGAGTTGTTTATCCTGCCCTCTGATCTGTGATCCCACACTGACACACAGATCCTTAAGAAATACAGACCAGAAGGCAGAAAAAAGGATTTTATTTTATTTTATTTTTTTACTAAACATCAATATACAGATACACATACTTTCTGTTTGACGGTGCTTTTGTGACATTTTGAATTGCATTCAGCTCAACAGCATCAACAACTTTACACTCTTCTCTCTCTGCCACATAGATTTGAGCCATTCTGACATTTTTCTGACAAAACATGACATGGATTTTGGTATTTTAAGCTATGTCAAGAAAAAATGTAGGAAAGCACCCACCAATGTCTCTGCTTTCTAGGGTTATGATGCCAGAAATTGCTCGGGGATCAGCAGAGTAAATAAACGATTCATTCTAAAGGCTTTAATAGAAAAATAGACATGAATCTGAATTATATAGGTAACCTCAACATTGCATGCTCTAATGTGCTGATATTTGTTACTTAATAAAATCAGTAAAAGAAAGGAATTTGTCATGCTAACATATGCATCAAGCTAACAACTAAGCTAATATAATTTGTAATGTAAATATACAGTAACTACACAGTAGTTGGAAATGATATGTATAAAAAGTATTTCTCTGCCTCCTTGACCAAGGTCTTAGCATTCTGATATCTGTTAAGAAAGTACTTTTATATCTGTTAAAGGGGAAAACCACTCAATTTAATGAATTCATTTATGCTACTCTTGTGGCATTGAGCAGTTTAATCAATATTTATGAACACAAACAACTCACAAAAATACTCATTCGTGATGTAGGATTGATGTATAACTTGAGCCTGCTCTTCTTGTGCCAAACGGAAAACTCTCTTTTCTGACTTCTACAAAATCAAATGAGTTCTACATTTTTGCTGGGCCTTCAGTTCCAGATCAGAGAAAATGCCCTTAACACAAATTATACACACAGATTATAGATTGTGGACACCTTGCCTCTGGTTATGAGGGACATTAATTATTGTTCACTATTATAGACCAAACTGTCATAGGGAATAGGATTGGCATATTTCAAATATGAAATTCAGTGGTATTCCCCTTTTAAGATAGTAACTAATCTGATCTGAGCATTGGCTGTTAGAAATTAATATCAATTTCCACTGGGCATGTGTCCCACATGAACAAATTTGAATCCTAAAATAAACAACATGCAAGAACAACTTACACTACTGATAAGGGTGTGATACGTTCAGCACAACATATGACACATCATATGTTAATAAAAACATATACTGTGTCAATACAAGTTGGTACAGTATTAACACATGGTGTGACACATCCTTTTTAAGAGCGCAGGACAGTATTAGCTTTATGTGAAATCCTTGTGCATTTACTGATGCTGATGCTCACGGAAAATGACAAATGAACAATAAGGCCACATTTGCTTCTTGTCATTTCTCCAAAACTTGCCGCAAAACGCTACGCACTGAATATTCTGATATGACTTGCTCCGTGGAACAGAAGCATTGGAAATTTGTATATTTTCTCTTTTGTTAACCACAGAGAAATTAAAGAGTCTATTTGCTCATGGCTCTCATTCTTCCCTCCGCGTGTTTGCATTTGGAGGATTGACATTCTCTCTGCTTCATACTGTATCTCAATTTTGCTGAATTATTCATGCCTTACAAGAATGTTGAGAAGCAATGCAATATACCTTTCTTTGTTCAGGGGTGGGAAAAATATTCAAAGCATCCAGTCTTGTGCATTCCAAATCTTAATGAAAGGGGACTTAAACATACAGAATGCACAAACAAATAACGAATAATAACCCATAAAATTCAGTGCACTGCTGATGATACTGTAAGAGTTTCCATACGAGACTGTTCTGAGATTTTAGATCAGCAGCTTCAATGCAAGGTATTGGAAGATCTTTAATAAAACAGACAATAATCTGACCATGAGTTCATGATGTATTTATTCATTTATCACATATCTGTTGTGGAGGAAACAAATCCGCGATGAAGATGTCAGACTGTCATGTACGAAACCAAGTAAGAGAGCTGGTTTAATCATGTCAGCTACCCAGGTTTTGCAGAAAATTAAAATCTTTGGAGACCATAACTGTTTCACCAAGTACAATATGTGTACACAGAGTGTGATTTGGCTATATTGCTGCCTTCTTTAAGGAGCCGTACCGTACTACACAACATATCCACATGAAAGTCCCTATATGCACCTTTTCATTTACCTAAACCTAATCTTTGGCAGATCAGATGAAGACAAAACCAGTTCACTTAGTGTAATTAGGAGCTTGCCAAAATCAGGTACAAAGTTCACCATTTAAAGTGCGTTATTTGACACAATAGATCTACATAGACTCTATGCCAATACTATATTTGCCATAATTTTCAAGATTATAGATATTCTATGGATATCTTTCTACACAGTTCACAGTTATCAATCTAAGGAACATATATCCTCTTGAAGATTTATATGGTTGTCTAACATCTCTCTGACTGTACATTGTTTTATTTGGTATATAAATTTGTGATTATATAATGAATATACTGTTGAAACAACGCATAGACCCACTGGAAACTCTACCTTCCTATGTCAGACGTGTAACATTTCCTCATTACCCCAATCCCTCTTGCTAGACTGAGACCTCTGTCACACTGTAATCTTACATGCAGCAGGAACAACAGTATTTGCCATTGCCGGTGCTTGTGAACCAGTTTTGAATGCTAATAAGTGAGGCTGTCCAAAAAGACATTGTAAATGGCAGGATATGCCAGCGTATCACGTTTTAGGCAGTCTAAATGCTGAGGACATTGGTCAATATGACATCCTTTTTAATGAGATCAAACATTCTTTCTGACACCGACAGACAAAGCTCCGATGACAATCATTCACGCTCTGTGAGCCTGCAGCCGTTTAAAGGTCATGCTAACTTTGAATGATGTCATTTTATGGGAATTCAGACTCCAAAGCTGTACATCTAATGTGATTTGATGTCGGTAAGTTATTGGCTTGTCTAAGACTAATGTGACAGAACTGTAGCAACAGTTTGATTTCTTTTTTTCTTTTTTATCTCATTAGGTGTTAGCATTTCTAGACTGGTGTATTACATTAAAGAGCTAATGGCCATATAAGGATGGCCACAGCCTCTCACTGCCAAAATTGGAATTCTCTAATATAATTTTGCAAGTGGAGCAACGCACTCAATAATTTTTATTGGGACTTTGACTCATGTCTTGGGAATGTCCTTTGTTATCATGTTTCAGATATCCATGTGCAAAGAAAACAACTCCCACCATACTAGGGCAAAATCCTACCGTTTCCAATCCTGGATGTTCACCAGGGAGGAAGCGGTGTGAAACCTGTCACATACAGTGCATACTGTCTGTGTTGTCCTCTCGTTGTCGGATGAGGCAGGACCAGCGAGGCCCTGAAAACAAAGTCCCGCTCACTCCTCGCTCTCCTCCTCATCCCCCTTGGTGCCTTTGCTCCAGCGCTGGAAGCAATGAACAGTTGAAGCCAGGAAGAAGCTGGTCATGATGGCCACCACAGACACCGAGATGCCAGAGAAAATGATGATGAGCAGATCCGTCAGGGTGAGGGTGACCTGGCACTCGCGGAAGCTGTCCTTAGAGAGCTGGGTGAGGGACACACGTCTGCCGTCCATGGGGAGAGAGCACTCCATGCCTTCCACTCCTACATTGAAAGAGGACATAAGATTACACAGACTATCCTGGAACTTAAGATACAATTAATGATGCCATATTTATAGACCTTATTCCCATGGGGCCATTTTGAAGGTACGTCATACTCGGGGTGGGGAACTCTACTCGGAAGAGCAAGTACAACCTGGCTGAGCAAGTACAACCTGGCCATGTCCTGCTGTTGTGTAAGATGCACATCACACAAACAGGAATGAGACAAACATTTTCCCTTTCACAGATACCCCATAAAACATATTTGAAACAAATGGATCTCAAGAACATTTTAAGGTCATATATTTGGCCCACTATAGCTAGCTACCGGAATCTAGCCCAGATAGCTAGCTAGTAGCTAATTAGCCAGTACGCTAGCTAACTTCCCTGCTGAATTCAAGCAGTCGTTGTACTTGTACTTGTAATTTGATAAATGTTAGGCCTATCTGAAGTCCTCACTTATGCATTGAAGTAATGCTAGTTCAATGACAAAAGCTCAAGTTCAAAATGGCCGCCATGGGATAAGGTCAATATATTGTAATGTGAAAAGTCTTTTTTAATGTTCAGTATTTGTGCAGTAGTGATATAGTCAACCATTTACTGTATGTGGTCTATTGTATGTCTATACCATGTGTGTTGAATTGTCCTTTTCCACTGTATGTGAAGCCCTATTGTCCTTGTACCATGTGTCAGTATAACAGTTCTGGATATATCTCTATGCCATTGCCACCAAGACAAATTTCTTTCAGTACATGGCAAGAAAAATAATTCTGATTCTGATGTTTTTTTGGTCAGGGCATAAAAGTAAACTTTCATTTAAATTATTGTAATTCAAACCCCCAAGAGCACAAGGAAAAACTGTTTTGGAATGCATGCACTTCTTTATTAAATTTGACTCCTGGTTACATTTCAAAATTTTACTGATACATCAGTAAAGGCATTGTCTGAGGCAGGGGCACCTTGACCAAACTCATCAGCAGATGAAAGAATGATAAATCAGTGAGTCATGCTCTCCGGTGTCCCTATCACTTTCAGATAGTTTATTGCTCAGACATCATTTAAACGGAAAAGCACTTTGACAAAGGCTTATTGGATTTCAAGGGTAGTTCCTTGTTGGTTGGTGGAGACACGTCTTGCACTACATCTTCCGGGAAAAGGACCTTTTCCCAGTCATGATTATTGATTCAGATAACGTCGCCCATAGATCACTGTTCAGGACAGTCTCATAAAATTTTGTGAAATGAGTACGAACTCTGAAACGCAGATCATGTAGGCGTATTGTGGACACAAATTATGTGAACATTACGTTCCTCCACCACAATCTGGACAGGGTTTAGGATTAGGTTTAGGCAACTAAAGCTTTGCTTAATGTTTGGCAACTAAAACAATTTGGTTAAGGTTAAAGCTTTGGCCATGGTTAAATAAGAAAAACTTTAGCTAAAAATTAACAGTAAAAATCTCCTTGGTTTAAATTGGGAATTGAACTTGGGTCATCGGAGTTGAAGACAGATGCCCATCCACCGGACTAGTTCAATGTCAGACTACTACCTATTTCTAGTCATGCCTCCTTCACGTAATCCTTTCGTGGTGGTAAAAATGTATTTCTCTCACATAGTTGCATTTTAAGACATCGTGCTCATTTCACACAATTTCAGGAGACCAGGCACTTACACATGTTCAGTTTTAAAGCTATAATATCTCTCATTCTGTTGGTATGGCTGCATTGTGCTGATGGGTATAAATCATGACAATGCTGGGTGAATAATACGGGCTGTAGCAATGAATTATACTGTATCACCACTGCGGGTAAAAGGCATTCAGTGTTGCGTTGGGAGAGTTGTAAATCCAATCACATGAGAATGCTCTTTGCTTTGAATATCATGGCAAATTATATAACAGGTAGTGTGCTCATTCATTTATTCATTCATTCATGTGAACACCCAGTTTTACTGACAACCTTGTGGACTACAATCTTTTAAATCACTTTTCAGTCACATGTTTTACGCAGTGCAGTTGCAGAAGCTCTATGAGTGATATATAACACATTATTTTCATACTTGTAATTTTGCCAACATTTGGCAGGATAAACTATACAGTAAGTTGCCTCCCTATGGCAGGATGAAAAAGCTAGACATATTGATGTGAATGTTAACTCATAGGTGGGCAGAGAGGAGGCCTTATCAACGTGGGTGGATACTTTCCAGAGATACTGCACATGTACATCACTTCTGCGTCTTTGCTCAATAGTCAGCACAATTTACAACATGCTCTGTTATTATACAAGAGTGCAATAATCCCTCTTACTTTTCGATTCAATACTGTGCATTCATCGAACCACCTTAATTTTGAGTCAAATCAGTACATTTATTTCTTTGAAAATATAATCTCTTTGCCATTATATCTGCTTCTTAGCTGTTAGAGCAAGTAATATAATATTACAACACAAAACTGAACTAACAAGGTGAAATAATGTGATTATATTAAGTGAGTCGACTTATAAAATCGTTTTGTAATGTTCATTTACAAGTAATGAAATTACTGAGAAACTACCTTGAAACAACTTCAAAAGTGTTAAGTGACTGTGGAAAAAGAAATAATGGAAATCACTGATGGAATGGAATTGGTATCCATGCTCCTCCCATTCTCTCTCTACAGTATTAATTAGGTTTGTAACTGAAGAGCTTGATAAAACTCAGTGAGACTAATCCCTCAATACAAGATACAGATTCTCACATTTCTTCTAACATTCAATTAGTGGAGAATGCAAAACACACGCACATGCATACACACATGCACACACACACGCACACACACGCATACACACCCTTGCACACACACACAAACACGCCAAAATGCAAAATTTACAAGACAGCAGTACAGTATTCAGCCATACTCTCTCATAGAAAATTTAGGTTGTGTTGTTTTTTTACATTTTAAATATTTGACAGATCATTAGAAATTTTACTAAGAAATTTTACCGAGACTTAAAGTCCCTATGTGTAGAATATTTACATACTCTCACATTATAAAATTCATTTTCATAGCAGAGTGTAATGGCTGAAGAAAAATGAGACCATCGCCATGAAAATTGGTTTATTCTACGTGTTAATTTCTTTGTGTTTATTCTGTGTCCCTTGGAACATTTCCCCATGAATTGTGCAGAATTGACTTCCAGCAGAAACGACGGGCCTCAACCCAGACAGGAAGAGGACTGTCTCACTCAAATACATAAACAAGTACAGATGCTGTACAGTCCCCCCACACCTAGTTAGGTGTGCAGTATCAATTGTTGCTGCAGCAACAGCTAACCTACCGGAGTGTAGCTGTTAATATAGTAGAGTGGATATGTTATTGTTGACTTAAATTACATTTAAATTACCACAGTCCAGGAATTAATCCTGGATTAATCAGGATAACCACATCATTCATCCAATGTCAAAACATAACATATCCACTGTACTATATTGATACACTGTCTAGCTGTCTTTCAGTATCACATTTCTTTAAAATTGGGCAAACTTAATAATTTTCACACCTGTTACACAACACTGCTTTGGAAGCTCAATGTAGTTGAGGTGAGAGAGTGCTGTTTGACTGACTGATTGACTGACTGACCTGAATTTGGCCCCTGATCAACATGTCTTGTGCTGTGGAAAAAAATAACTCCTCACACAAATTTATAGTTTACAGTTCCGTTGTTCAATTTGCATTGAGGTTGCCACAGTCATCAAGTTTCAAATTCTACTGGTAGCAGCTAGAGGGTGACAGCTAGAGGGTGACAGAAACCGAAACACATTTGTAAATAAAGCACAGCAAAGCTGCTGGACTACGGAAGCCACTAAGGACAAACTGTGCATAAAGGCTAATAGCTAAGCTAAACATACCTACGGAGAAGTGCCGCCGGTTGCTAGTCTCGCTTTGCCAGATTTTTCTCCCACTGAAGGTTACATGTCCCCCAAGTGAAGAGGAAGGTAGCAAGTTTACTAGTTTATCACGTTTACTCGCTCGCTTCATCGATTCCACCATTACAAGATATTTTTCAGGAATGTGGGAGAGCGCTGCTTTTCAACACCTAGGGAGGAGACGAGTTAGTTAAAAAAAAATGAAAAGCTAGTGAATGGGCCGGGGTGAGCCTCGAGTCGGGCCGGGTTTTGACAACAAGCTTTAGAAAAGAGGTGAAAACAGCAACACAGCCGGTCCACGTGTGTGGATAATGGTTTATATCATTACGTCTCAAGGAAATCTCCACATAGCGCACGGTAGTTTCAGGATTGGTTATAGGGTCAGAAGTCGCTTAGTGCGGGTTTAAGACAATAAAGGAATCTGCATCGGAGCTATGGGAGTGCGGCTACAATTTTTGACTTTGAATCTTTGTTCCTGTGGGCCAGCACCCCACTAACACTGGTGTGCGTTTATCTTCAAGAGACTGTGTTACTCCTGTCAGAGCACACGGAGGCCGTGACCGGGCTTACCAGAGCCAGGACCAGCATGCATCAAGCACATACTGGACAAGCTCTACTGGAGTGGAGCCACTCCACTCAAGTGGCCATGGATCAATATCAGATCAAGTGAGTTGGAAGTGTCCCCAGCATCGAGAATAAGGCTCTACAATGATGAAGAGCCAACACCAACGACCTTGGAGGAGCCAGTCAACAGCATGCTGGTTACTGGCATGATGCAAGCTTTGAATACACAGAGTGCAAGCCAGGCAGGAGACAGGCAGAGCTCTCAACAGTATTGACAACACTTCACGCAACGTGAATTTGAATTTCTGGTGGCTCAGCTTTGGCCTTTTGATGTGACCTCTTTCATTCTAAGAGATCTCCATCATATGTGTGGGGAAGATGGAGATCTAAACAAATTCATGGCCTGCTGGATGTGGGAAAACAGCTCAGTCACATTGTTTCATTAACATGTGAATCTACTGAAGAGGCAATCTTGAGCTGCTGGCCTCTGGGCTTACAAACAAGAACATCAAAGCACGATACATTCAGAGATGGTTGATCTCATCCGTGACAATTATGAGCTGAAACAGTGAGTATTTTTTTCTCACAGTGCCGTACTTGCTATCCATGCAATGTGGCATCATTTGGATGTTTATAAAACTCTAATATTCTAAGTATAATGTTACATAACCAACCATATGGCTCACAAATAGCGCTTTAAAAGAATCAGTTCTGTTTACAAATTACATTTCGACTCAGCAGTGTTGAGATGAAAGTAAACAAATGTTTTGTAGGGGCAGGATGTCGGGGCATTCACTTATTAATATAATGCTGTGAAATTAGTAGTAATGACAGTAAACATTTTTATTCTAGTATCAAAAGGTAGCCCCAATGATCTGCTTCCAAAATTTGGGAGTTCTTGGGCTCAATTCCCTGTAAAAAAAAAAAAATAGAAATAAAAATCCCTTCCAGTTAGCAGCTGACTGTTAAGTTATTCTTCATAAGCAGCAGAGAGAGGAAATAAAGAAAAATGCTAATATGTAGAAAGAGGCTCGCACAAGATATGGAATGTATGGCCCTTATTATAATTCAGTGACAATCATAAATTTAGTGGAAAAAAACCTCTAGGTTACCTTTAACGTTATTACCACAGACTATAATAAAGACAAAAGAAAACTTTGCTACAGTTGAATAAACTTGAAAATCCAATATATCGGGGAGCCTGTCCTGTCTGCTTGTGCCTGAGATGAATGGACACTATTTATATTCACAGTGCACTCATTGCATGGCAAAGTAACTCATCACCTCAGAGACTTAGCCTTTGCCTCTGAGATGGTTCTGTCTGGTCTTGCCTGTCCCAGAAGCTTGATTAATAACATCGGAGACTCAGATTTGCCTGGGCAACATATGGCCCCTGCAGGAGTTACAGTATTATCACATTCATCATGATCAGAGTAGAATTAGTGAACAGGCCAATAGACAGAGCAAACAATGTTTAAGATTTTTGAGGCATTTCTAACCTGTGGTGATCTTATATTACTTTTTGAGTTACTAGTTTCTAGTCATTTTGAATATTAATAATATCAAAATCTAGATTTGTTTATGCATATGAAATTTCTATGCATATCTGTCTTATTTATTTCAATACAAGTATAGGCTTCATATGTCTACTTGTGTCTAGATTTCAGGTTCAACAGTTGAATTGATAAAAGTTGAGACTATCTGAATTGCAACTTCCAAAACCTATTCACAGCAGCAAAATACACACAATTTGCCAGGAGAGATGGATTTTCAGTGCCGCCACACTCTTGCTACAGTTACGCACTGGAATTACACAATAGGAAAGGCCACAGACTCATTACACTGTTTGAAAATGGGGGGGGGGGGGGGGGGGGGGGGGAATTACTGAACAGCTGTGGTATTTGGCCAAAAGTGGAATCTTCTGGTTCAAACACCATAATGCTAGTTTCTCAGTATTACAAAAAAAACAAAACACAAAAAAACATCTGTAACAAAATGTGGAAATCTCTCATCTACAGAGCATGTTCAGACCTTTTTTAGTGAATATTGTCTCAAGTTAAGCATCTCTTTTTCCTGTTGTTTATTATTTTGCTCTTCATGACATAAGCTTTAGTCTGTCATGCCCGAAAAAAACCCTTCTTATGTAATTCTGACATGAAATTAACAAAAATACACAAGGTTGCTGAGGCTTTGACATCACCCTTGTTTCTTTTGTCTAGATGTAAACCAGTGATTTCTGCATAGTCACAACTAGACACACACGAGAGGCGAGACTATGTGGGGAAAAACACACTTGCAGGTTATACAATCATCTCCTGGGTGTAGGTTCATATGCAAATCAGACATTTCTCATCTGTGAACCAATTCTAAACATCTGTCCTGTATTTTTGTAATCCTGCCTTGATATTAGCCATGTTGACTTTTACGTACAGTATCTGTCTTTCTCCACTGTCAACAGACTGTAAAATGTCAAGAATGAATAATTGTTACAGGTTTTTGAAGGACAATGCCGATATTTTTGTATTAAAGCTGCCGATAGACAATATTTTTTGCCAATATTCAATATCTTTACATTTAACCATTTCAGTGGTAGGGGAAACTCTGGGTTACATTTCACATAAGTGAATAAATAAATGAAAAACTAAAAATGTGAAAAGAAAATAATATTTCATTGACATTTTAAAGGATTTTTTTTGGGCGGCTTTATGTAGTTGTGTTCAGGGAGGAACCTCCACCATATTGGCAGTGGACAGCATGGCTATCTGAAATCTATCTATCTGATAATCAAGGGTCAATATCAGCCTGATATATTGGCAAACTGATATATGAGTCCAAACCTATCCAGGAGTTCCAAAAATGACTCCCAAGCACCGCCATGACCACAAAGCGTGATGCTGGAATATGATACAGTACAATGTGGCACAAATCATGCCCTCGCACTATCAGGTATGTCGACCCACACAGGGTATGTTACATGCCTGGTGTGGACAGTTGATGGATTACATTTAGGATTACAGCCAGCCTAAGGATAGGCTATCTGCTGGTAACGCTCGGCCTGTCTCAGCCGTGATTGATCCACCTCGCTGTGGCAGACTGATATCGGAGGCTTGTTTCTCCTCCCTCCCTCAACACCACACCACCTGTCCTGATTGATTTCTGCACTGATAGCATTGGCAAAATCACCACAGTCTAGCTTCTTGCATAAGTTGGCATTTATGCTGAAGTCTGCTTCTGATTCCCCAAATCACAGGTGTTGTCTGAACACTCTTTTGGAATGAGTCTTATCTCTATATCTGTCAGGGAATCCAGTAGTGACAGCCCTCTCCCCATAGTATTACACTGGATGAATGTGCCACTCAAGTCCTATACTCAGTAGATGGAAGAAATTCGAACCAGACAGACATAATTACAGAAAGATGGGTGAATTATTCAGCTGCAATCACAGAAAGCGTCTGAGGGAAGTCTGAGGAGTCTGCAGGAAACATGGCAAGAGATTCACAAGTAGAAAGCAAGAGTAGGAGACGGAGCAAACAGAGAGGAGGAGAATGTGTGAATGCGCAAAGTGACAAGCATTCATGTGACAGTGGGGGTGAGGGTGAATCATTCAGGAGGGCTTTCCTACTGCGTGGAGCCTCACTGACATCACTGTACCATAGGCATATTCAAAATGTCTCATCACAAAAGCGCAAATGCACACACAGGAAATGGCTCATTCCCAAACACAGGAGAGGATTGTTGACACTATTTGCTGCCTTTCCACCGTTTTATCATCACAGTAAAAAGCAGCTTGTCTATCTGTTGTCGTCACAATTAACGGTGATAAAACAGCTAACAGTGTGCAGGTTATATCTCCCAGATAAATCCAGCTTACACATGCAGCAGCTCATGCCTTCATGCAGTGTAATTCTGTCCACCTTTTCTCACTCCGCTCTCCCTTGCCAGCACTCTCTCTCACTTCCCAACTTTAAATAAACATTAAATTAGGCCAAGGTAAAAGAAGCTGTCAGCTTGTGTTAATGGGATGGATATTTTCTCATCACATGCCCATAGGGCAGCAAAGATAGCAAGTAATGCAGGGCAATAGCATCATGTGTGCGCCATGTAGTGCCGGGCAGCGGCATCATATTTTCAGGGCCGCTCATGCAGTGTGTGGTAACAGGTCTCCGGGGAGCAACTCGATAGGCTGTGAAGGAAAATTCAGACTTTGACCCTGTCACATGAACTGCTATTCTGTAGTGGAACTGTACAGGTCATGACTAGTGTTGATAGCAGTGCCACGTCGGGCCTCAGCCTCCGTCTCCCATGGGATTTGGCCTGCCCTGCCCTGTAGGCAGCTCTGGCTCCAATTACCCTGGCCAATGTGCCGTAGAACTGTGTCACTCTGAATTATACATGGCCTTTGTTCATCCTTAACCCAAGAGCACTGGAGACAGCGGTGGATCATGTTTACACTCATCCCTCCGATCAAACATTTATGGACCTGATTGGTGGCAAGAAGAACTTACCTAAACACAAAGGACAACTGCCCAATTATAAAGGGCCAGACAGTTTGTGTTTATTAATTGGCTGATTGTTTTTTTTTCCTTTTTTAAATCATGCAGTATGATCGCTTTGCAGCAATACTCCTGTCTGCATTTTCTCTTACACACATCAATCTGAAAGTCAAACTCAGCTATACGGTATAATAATTTCGGACCACCACACTGCGCATGTTAAAACCAGTCATGCGGTCAGGGAGCTGTTCATTTGATCCCAAAACTTCCAGAATTTTAAGCATCGTCCACCCACTCATCACACTGACCCGCAGTAATCAATGTTATGCAAACAGAAAAGTGTGCTGCTTTGTGAACTCAAAATCACAGGGGAAATCAAGATGTGAAAAATGGGATGGGAATTGGGTATACTGCAGCTGTTACATTACGCAGGCTATTATGCAGGGAACCGTAGATACCTGAAAATGATTTCTAAAATATAATTAGAATACGTTTTTGGCATGAGTTATTGACAAATTTTAAATTGGCTGCAGATTTCTAGTCAGTTATTCAGCTCCTGTCATATTTTACAGTGCGTTGCAAGAAAGGCCAAGTGGATGTACAATTCAAACAGCAATTTTTGGCTCTGTAATTGATTTTGTTCCATGATGAATGAGACATTAGGATGAAACACCCACACGGATGACGGTTGTTAGGGTTGATACATATTGAGAAGCTTATCAAGTCAACCTCATTCACTAATGAGTGTCCATCTGTTATTGTGTAACACTTCCAATACGGTGTTCCAGAGAATAGGTCATCACATTTCCCCCCTATCCAGAGCTCAGTCATTATGTTAATTAGGTCTGCCAGTATGATGCCCGTGTGAACCGGCCGCGTTCCTGGATCCAACTCAGTATAATCCTCCCTGCTACTTTCTGTTTGCTCAACAGTCAATTTTTAAATGATCCTGGGATCCATACAGACTCTGTGCGAGACTGCACACTCTTGCAGTACTGTAGTGAAAGTCCACATTCCTCTACAGGAGATAATGAATGGTCAACTATCAAAACCGGCTGCTCTGGGGAACTGCAGTAAGCACCACTTTGATTCTGATAACTTCTAAACGTCTAAAATTCATATTTTGTCGGTGGGGAAAAAGTCCTGAGTGCCAGTGGTGACAGTGGATCCCAAGGGCAGCTTATATTGGAGGATAAACACTGGGCTTTTATAGAGGTGTGATGGTTGTTAATTCTCATTTTTTACTACACAAATGCACTATGGTTTCATAAACAGTGAACGGCAAATACTGGCTGCCCTTGGGGCCTCCACTGATAGCACTCACTTGCTTTCAACAGTCCATAAATTTATATTTCGAGCACATATATAAACTATTACACTGTGAACATTGGGTGTATTTTCTTGTTTTTTCTTTGATACGTGTCAGTGGTTTCAAGAAATGGTTTTGTCTGCTTCAATTTACTGATAATAAAAATTATAAATGACTGATAAAACGCCTGAATAAAGAAGCGTGAATGCCGGCAGTGGTGGGACCCCAGAGGTGCGCTTTCTACCAAAGCAAAATGTTGATTTAAAGTATTGCTTCATTTCATTCAAGTAAAATCCTTCAGACGCATTATCTAGGAAAATTTGCTGTGGGACAACACAGAATTTAGGGATTTTAATTCCTATTATTAGATTATTTGATTCTGGTTAAATAGTACATGCATTCATACTCATGTAGCCATTTTAGTAGTTATGTTGTTAAGCTGTTTCTCATTGATTCATTTTTAGTGAGAATACATAGAGTATATATCCATAAGATATTATGTATCCAAATGTTTTGCAATAAGAGTATAGATTAAGTCCAGTGATTTAAGACCCAATATATGTGATTGACATATTAGAAAACAATTGAGGCATACTATACTATACACATACTATACATTCACACACACTAAGACAAATGCCAGCATGCAGGTTTTAATTTCAACTATCTGCTGTCTTTGCTGGCTGTCAGAGAAAATGTTGCAGTAGACCCGAAAGACACAAAACAAATCGTTTATAAATTATACAGTACATAATGGAAGACAGGGAATTGTTTTGGAAGATATTTTCAGTTCAGCGCAAGATTTTTTTGTCCTCTCTGACCCTTACAGAAGTAATTTGCATTGTCTTAGAAGAGAGCAGCCAAAGATGACAAACAGTTATTATTCCTTTTGCTAAAATGTTTTTTTGGTCCAGAGTTCCAGCATTATTAGCATTGCCAAGTACATTCTACTCACCTCTGGTAGTTTAAGACCAGAGCATAATAATATATCCTCCACAAACGATCATATGGAGAATGCTGATTTCCCCCCCCACACACACACATAATCCATATAAATGTGTGTTTACGTGTGTGTGAGTGTGTTTTGCCCAGCCTGGTGGTCTCGTCTCTGGGGTCAGAAAGCAATCACTCACTGATGGTGCTATAAGAGCTGTATATGAGGTGAGATACACATTACTAACTCAATTTGAGAGTGTGTATATAGTGGGCCCAGTTGGCAGCCATGCCAGCAGCTTGGCTAGGCCCTTGGCTTCTTGTTTGCTGTTGATGTCTGCTTGGCCAGCACTGCTAATGCAATTCATTATGCCTTGCAGTTGACAACACTGAGAACCCGTGATGAATGCATTTGCAGCCTCTTACTAGGGGGAATAAGGTATTCTTGCCAGTTTATTAACTTCTCTTCCTCACAGGCCCAAACTTGTCTATTTTCGGGGCACATGCAGAAAGACTGGAGAGGAGAGCGAGAGCAGTATCAATAGCACAGTACACCATGGCCTAAATGTGTGAGGAGTTTGCTTTTGTTAGTTGTCAGCAGTTTGCAACACCCGGCCAGTGTGTGTGAGGAGCTGAATTAAAGCTACTGCCAGCAAAAGTACAGCTAGCCGGATTTAAGTTTGTTCTTTGAATTTCATTTGTAAATCAGCAAAACAATATACGCTATGAAAACCTCAGCATAATAGAAAATCGATTACATCTCCACAGTCAAAATCACAGTATGAGACATTGATTGACGTCCACATCCAGGGGTTGTAATGTTTAGCCGGTCTCATCTGGTTAGGTTGACTGGGCTGGTTGCCAGCTTTTATCCCTTTTGCTTGCATTTTAGATTTTATGTCGAGGAGATGTAATCCTTTCTCACATCCCAAAGAATCATATCCTTAAGACGAAGGCCATTTACAATTCTGTTTGTCAATGGACAAAGAACAAATAATGTTAATATCTTTTGCATGTATGTATAAAGATTGACATTTCACACCCAGAACAACCTTGGATCAGTGACAGCAATAGATGTGCCCACTCCTTATCTATAGACCTTTTCACACACTGACCTGTACCAGAATATGATGTATTCATCAGCTGAATTATGAATGTTTTTAAAATAAAGCCTATACGTGCTCATAGTGTTGTGAGCCACATTCATGTTATATTCTCAGATCAAGTCAAACTCAAGTAATGCGTTCAATCTACTCTCTCATCCGAATATGATTACAGCACGAGCTACTAGTGATGAGTGGCTGGACTGTCAGTTCTATTTATTTTTGCCTCCTTGGCTGCCACATGTGCTGGCTTGTACTTATTAGATAACTGCTGTTGTGTCCTCTGTGTTGTGAAGGACGCTATCAATAATACACACAAGGGTGACCTTGTCCCACTGAATAAAACAAATAATAATACAGATTTGTCAAAAAAGGGAACATTTCTGAGAGAGATGTTTAAGATATTCTGTTGTCTGCAGTGAATCGGAAGAAATTAACACAGAATTAAACAATTGTGACGCTTTGTCTCTCACCCAGGACAAATCTAGCATCCCACAATGGGAAACACTGGCTTTGGATGTTGAGACGAATCATCTCCATGTAAGCAGATTTTACCCACTGTATAATACTTCTGTAGGAACATGGTGATCCCCTTTGTCTTTTGTTGTTCCCCAGATTTGCATGCACACATTGAGAGAGTGTTTGCCTGAGACAATGGGATAGGGCTGATGTACGCACGCGCGTGCACACACACACACACACGACAAAACTTCAGTCCTGTTACCTAACTCACCCCTCCAGGCTGAATCACAATGGTAGACAGAGGCAATATCATACTCCATTATTATGGTGCTATATATCTAAATGGATAGAGCATGACACTAACACTGGGCTAGGATTAGAGGTTTGATTCCCTGGGGAAACCTATTATAAAATGCATGTACTCATGGTATTGTTGTATTATATAAACATAGGCATCAATTGATGGATCTGCTGTAAGGATAACAGATCATCATGCAGGATAGATGCCAATATTTGATATATAATATTTCATGTGGATAATGAAATGCGCAAGCTGTTCAGATGGTGCTTCACTTTGAATTTTGAATTGAATCAAGCTTAATTTCAAAGCATCCCCATAGTTTTCCCTTCCAAGCAAATCTCATTGTCTCTTATTACACTCGGTCTCTCACACTATAGGCTATGGGGGTGGAGGAAGAAAGAGACAAAATTAGAACAAGGGGAGGGGAGGTGGGGGGGGTTCCCTCTTCTACAGGGAAAACACAAATAGACTGGAGCAGCGGCATGGCAAAGGATTTACACATAATATCATGTATGTTGTGCTGAGATACGCTTTATTTGTGTCAGGCACACTGGAAGCAAACGGTTCCCAGACAACATTACTTACCGTTAGGAAGCTTGTGACTGTTCTCCATCAGCCATGCGAACAGGTTGGCAAAGTTGCAGTTGCACACCCAGGGGTTGCCCTCAAGCCTCACCACCCGCAGGGAGGGCAACTGACTCAGTGCCCCCACCTTTAGGGTAGACAGTGCATTGCGCTCCAGCTCCAGCTCTCTCAGGGAGGTGAGGCCCAGGAAAGCATCCTCATTGACCAAACTCAAATACGGGTTGTTGCCCAGACGGAGTTTGATCAGGCTGCGGGACTCCCCGAACGTCCCTTTGGGGATCTCAGTCAGATTGTTGCTGCCCAGGTCCAGGAAGACCAGCCTGGACGAGGTGCTGAGCGTCCCCGGCTCTATGTGGGAGAGAGAGTTGTTCCGTAGGTCCAGGTAGACCAAGTCACTGTACAGAACCAGGAAGTCTGAGGGGATGCGGGGTATCCAGTTGTCCGCCAGCAAGAGCCTGCGCACATCCAAGGGGATCTCATCGGGTAGACGGGTCAGTCCGCGGCCGCTGCAGTCCACGGTGTGAGGGTCTGGGCACAGGCAGGTTGCTGGGCAGTTTTCCCCCCGGGTCCGTAAGACAGAGGACAGCAAGATGAGGAGAAGTTGGAGCCAGCAGACACATGGCAACATGGTCAAGGGGGTGAAATGAGTTAGGGGGAACAGAGGCTTGGGGTAAGGACGAATAGGAGGGGGTGGGTGGGGATAGAGAAAGAGGGGGAGAGGGTCAGAGGGCAGGAGATTAGGAGAGGGGAGGGGAAGGGGAGAGTGAAAGGGGGAGGAGGGGGATCAATCCTTGTGGAGGAGCATCCTGCCGTTGTCGAGATGGAAATCTGGAAGGGCTCAGGAGCTGAGCGGCGAGAGAGGAGCGGCGAACACTGTTTTCCAAGAGATCATGTAGCAAGCAGCCTGGATAGAATAGCAGACTGCTTGCTTTGAAGGAGCGAGGGGAGGGAGATAGCGAGCAGTAGGCAGAGGGAGAGCAAGAAAGACGGAGCTTAACAGAGAGGGGAGGGTAGCTTAACGGAGGTAAATAGACACGAGCGAGCTGGGAGTGATGAGAAGCCGGGGGCACAGAGAAGGGAGAGGGGGGCTGATGAGGGGGTTCTGTCCGCCACGCTACCCCACAGTCGATCTGGCGGCAGTGACAGACAAAGACACTAGGGTCTCTGACACAAAAGGATACACGGAGGGGTGATTCAAGCATGACAAGTGAAGAGTAAAATCGTTGCATCCCTCCATTAGTCCCAGGTTTCTGTGTGGGAAAGCCTGACGGTCTAAAACGAGAGAGAAGAGAGAAGCCCACAGAACATCGCTGAAGTGTATGGTAAGGTTCCCCCCCCCCCCTCTCTTATTCCCTCTCTATCTCCCAGTGCTCTGCAACATGCTGTGAAGGCAGAGCGGAGCTCAATAATACACTGTCCAGCTGGGGATCAAAGCTCTGTTGCTATGGAGAAAGAATCCAAATGTCCAGACAGGAGCCATATGCATGCAGATCGCAGTCCTGCGCTGCACACAGCCATGCCAATCCAATGTCAGTCTCTGAATGTGCCACGGTTTATCTCATGCCCTCTCCCCTCTCCTCATTTCCACGGAGGCGTGCCTGAACCATGTTGTCAACATGTGATGTCACTTCCTATAGTGTGAAGAAATGAGGATCGTTTACATCTGGAAAAATCATAAATATAACAGTCATATATTTATCACATATATATATTTTTTTTTTTTTGAGATGTGTGTCCTAAAACAATTTACAACTATTGAATCAAATTATGTTAAGGACTTTTTACATTCTCTTTGCTTTCCCTACAATCGTGTTTCACCTTTTCACCTGCCTTGTAATCCCAGTTGACAATAACAAGACATTTCACAGTAAGCCTCACTGGTTTGGTTACATCACAATTTTAGAGACTATCTTGTCAAACAGAGGCAGGATTACACAACCTGCCCATGGGAGAATCTTCATTAGTTATCTCTGCAAATAGAAAACTCACAACAGTGACCTTTTTAAAAACTGCAGCGTGAACCTTCATCCTTGTGTTTTTTTTCTACAAAGCCAGCGTCAGCACATTAAGTCCGTTCTGTTATGTTATGCTGGTGATGCCGTGCCACAGCAGGTCACCTGTCAGATTGAACAAAGAGCCTTTTAACAGTCCATTCTCCGGTCCGTATATATTTTTTATGACCACGTATATTTCCGATAGTAAAACACAGAAGTGCCATGATTCTCAAAGCAGTAATGGAGGGAAAATGTTTAATTCAGAAAGTGAATTGAATTTCCCAAATGGGATTTGTTGCAACAGGTTAATGCAATTAGACCAAGGTTGTTGCACTGGGTCAATGAAAGAGGCTTTCGGAGACAAGGGTAGAATACAATTTTGAAGTGCTTTGTTTGGTTGGTAGAAAATAGTCCTGTCAGAGACACTGACAACTCACTCACTGTCATGGTAATTGTGCAACATCACATATTGACTTTGAGAAATTGATATATTAATAGATTTACACACAGATTCAGAGTGTGCACACACGCTCGCAATTACAGACACACACACACACACGACATTGTATTTTGTTATTCAAGCAGTACCATAATAACCAGGCAGTAGACAACAAGATCTAACACACTTCATCACAGGTAATCTAATATTTCCAGTCTTTGCTGGAGGCATCCACTGAAGTGAGATGAGTCTGCTGTTACTCACACCAGTGATGTTGACTACAGGCAACAGAGCAGCTTGTTCATCAAAACAACAAAGGACGATTTGATAAGAGACAGCATATTTTGGTTAAAAAATATTAAAACCACTAAAAGCTAAGACAAGTTAATTTGTTTCCTGCAAACACGTTTCAAGTTTCCGTCTTAATACGATCATTCCTTGTAGTGGTTTTACTGTTCTTGCCTGTACTATGCCTAAATATTTGCTGTCTCATGGAAGGTTTGACGTGTTTCCTTTTCATGCCAAATAATGAACTCTCTTACAGAGGCAAAGCAGTGATGATGCAGTTGGTCTCTGCTGAGTTTTGTCTGATCTAGCATGGTGAAGGAGAGCCTCATATGAGATGGAAAAGGACAACACAACTGTCTTAATTCATAATTGTTACGCTTTGTCCCTGACAGTCAGCTGAGGTGAATTTCTGCCCCTCCTCATGTCACTGCCGCTGTAGTAGAGATTCAGCTGTCGATTTTCTTTAGTGATTGGCGAAGATGCGGTCTAAATCAATTTTTTTAAGAGACAACATAATTGAAGACTAAATACTATCAGCTATAGGACATCCCAGTTGGCTAAAACGCATACTGGGTAATCTAGCCTGGGATCTTTATCACAATCCACATCCTTCCTGTCTCTTTCTACTGTCAACTATCAAATAAAGTAAAAAAAAAAAAAAAGGAGGATGCTTTTTTTTTTATCAGCTCTGATGTCTGACTTGATTTTTCATGTTTTTTACTGGTTTTCAGAAAGAATATTAGCTTGTCCATGTATTATTGAAACATGGGTTGAAAAGCTGAATGATCGCTTGGTTTGTCTACTTGCAGTGAATAATTTAGAAGACAGTCCTAGATATCTGCATTTGTGATGTTACAGTGTGGGATGAAAATGACATTTTTCTGATTACAGGCAGCAGTGGGATTAATTTGATCATTTTGTTAAATGTGCTAAGATGTAATCATTTATAACTTTTGAACTATACATGATAGAAACATGGATTGGATCATTGTTCTTCAGATTAAATCCTCTATCATTAGCCCGAATGAAATAAGGGATCTGTAGATGGACACCCTGCATGTTGTTTGTTGGACTTCTTCATTATAAAGTGGGTTTAATCCTTTGCTGAGGTAATGTTACCGCAGTAGACCTTGCTAAGTGTATGTTAGCACTAACGTTAGTTGTGGCAGTGAGCTATAATTGGTAATTTTATTTTATTTTTTATAGTTATATTTTCATTTGTCAAGACGCTCACAGCTGGCAAGCATGTAACTAGAGGAACATTTTCTCTCTGAAAAGGCTCAGGTAAACAAAACAACACATTTCCTCATTCCTGGTTGTGTCAGCTGATTAATTCCCAGCTAGCTCAGGATGAATTGGACTAGAGCAGAGATACTGGGTTAAAATGGAGGTTTTCACATTGAAATGCAACTGGAGCACTGGTACTTGCATGTGTAATGGCCACTCTGTTGCTGAGGGTATTCATGCAGATGTTCAGTCCCCTAATGTGATCCTGTGAGTCTCTTGACTACAATTTTCCAGTGTAAAACAGCCTGAAAATAGATCTATTTGTACAGGGCTAGTAGACCTTTTGTCTGCTAGCTCGTTTGTCAGCCAGGCACATTACGCCTACATTCACAAATGATTAAAGGCATACTATGCAGGATTTTACTTTTTAAATTGTTTTTAAATCACCACACTCCACAACCACTTCGCTGGACTGGCAATCTATAAAAATACCCATGACTGGCGAGTCTCCGCCCTTCTGCCTGCCCTGCCTGTGTTTGCTGTGTTTGGGACGTTTGTGGGCGGTAACCTTTTTCTGTCGATCTGTGTAGGCGCTGTGCCATGGTACGTTCAAGACAACTGGGAAATGTCACAGTTGGAAGTTCCTACTTCGCTACTGAGAGCATTCAAATGGTTGAGGTAACAATACGGATGCCCAAAAGAAAGTAACGTTGGTTTGGCTTTCAGAGCAGCAAAAGCTTTGGAATAGCCATAATACTTCTCCCGCAAAAGCACGTGAAGAGGAGAAAAGGTGCATAACGTGAGTGTTTATTTTATGTTACTTTACTTTTGAATCATCTAGCCCTATGTTTGATTATATAATGCACAAACTTGAAAGGTGAAAGTCTGTGTAAAAGCTTAAAACAGTAATTTTGTTTGTTCTTAGGGACTGTTCGTTATTTATAAAATAAAATAAGAACTGATGACTTTTTAAATATTATTTTTTAGAATATAATAGGCCCTGACGGTTCCCCTCGCGGTGCGCGTGCGTTCACCGCCAACGTAGCCAACGTGCATTCTGGGTATGACAGCTGCTGAGAATCTGAAACGCAATGAAAGATAAACGTAGAATTTGGAGGGGCTGGGGCCTCATTTATAAAAGACTGCGTAGATTTCATACTGAAAGATGGCGTACTCACAAAACTTGAAAAGTACGTACGCACAGAAATTTTCAGATGTATAAAACTGTGCGCACGCCAGGTCCTGCACACCTTTCCTGTATACATCCCAATCAACGTGAAATTGAGCTCACATGCACGAGCCTCTCACCCCGCCTTGTCTCCTCCCAGAATTAACTATGCAAATGACTATAAATACGCCCCTCGTCACCTTCTTGTCAAAAACGATGGTGAATGTGCCATGTGTTCAGTGCTTCCCTCTCCAAATATATCCAATATGCTTTTACGCATGCCGTGTTATTGTAAATAAAGGTAAAATTGCACAATTGAACTGATTCAAAGATTAAAAACAAAACCATATAATGTGACATGTCCAGTGTTCGCAGTGCTGCCGCTCCAAATATGGCAATTTGCATTTTTTTCGACACTACTTTTTTTTTAGTTTTACGCACGGGTGGCCTTTCCTTTCTTACCGTTCAGCCCACCCGACACTGCGTTTTCTTCCCAGGAGAGATGGATCTGTGCGCCATGGATCTCTGTGCACCTCGGCAACTGTACAGTCCCCGACGTGCATTAACATCTCCATGTCACATAAACAAAGAAAGCTGTCCAGTTTACTGGCAATCTTGGTTTTGGCACTGTGAGTAAGGCCTGATGTCATCTGTGGGAAATTAGTTTGACTAGGTTTTCATTGCGCTCAATAAATCAGACCTACTTGAAGCGAGCCGGAGGAGAAAGAGACGCGCATTCACACAAACCAACGCGGCGATATAGCGGAGAGTGCCTGTATCTATTTCCTAAGTGGCTTTTTTCATTAATTTAAAACCCTCATATTTAGGAAAAGTCATGGAGGGAGGAAAAAATACCATTTTCCTCCAGTGTTGGAGGAACTAAAAATTGAAAATAACAATGCCAGATGGGTTTTGGCCTTTCTAATGTTAAACATTATCCACATAAATAACCAAACTATTATGGTGTATCAGCGGAAATAATTATGGTTTTTCATACACTACTTCATAGACATAGCACAGTGAATTGAGTGAAAACGTAATTTTGAAACATTTGGAGAGTTTCACTACTTTGTAGTTTGGCGTCGCCAACTGACAAAGCCTGACAAATGTGCGTACGCATGGTCTAAAGTTTGCGGGACGGCCCGCACATTCTCACGTTAAGTTCATTTTTATACATCCCGACGTGTGTGTGAAAACCAGCGTACACAACCTTTTTGTACGTGCGCAACGTTTATACATGAAGCCGGTGTCTTTCCTGTATGGACTGTGAAGAATATGAGTCTGGACACGACACAGACCCATGTGGGTATTGTGGCTGTCCACCGGGAGCTATCTCCGTACTGCTGCTGAGTCGGGCGTGAGGTCCAATGAGGTTAAGGTAGGGGTGGGAGATACCAAGTTTAGTGAGTCCCGTCACCATACAGCGGTAAAACACGTATTTTGAAAAGAAATTTAAAATAAATACAAAATACAACCATTTAAAGTTGTATGTCCCTTAAAGCCAAAATAAAAAACATAAGTCCCTCCCCAGTGCTTAAAAAATTATTTGACGTGCCTCCCCCGTTTTGCACCACCCCCTCCCCTCTCATAAATAACGAACAGTCCCTTACCATTCACTATGAATGTCACCATGTTGATTTCCATTTATGGACATCATGTCGGGGAACTGGGAGCTCAGCGAAGAGTCCTGAGTTTCTAACTATGAATTACAAGTTGGAGGGACATTCAAATTTTTTTTTTGAATGGGGAATTTTTGGAACCTCTGAACCAAAGAGCCACTGAAAACGGGGTCGGACTCGTTTCAGCTCTATTACGTGTATTATGCAGCATGTGGTTGGTGTAGTTGGGAAAAGTAAACAAGGATCTTCTGGTTATCACTTGAATCTTTGTATTACCGCTACAGAGCTTCAAGACTGACAAAAACTACTTTCATGGCTGTTGCACCCTTCGAATTTTACCATTTAAAGTTATGGGGAAATTTGTAGGGTTTACAACTAATGTGTGCCTCTAAGTTCCCTAGAGTTACAATGATTGAAAATCTGTTGTTTTTCGTTCGCCTCGTTCTATACTCTACCTGGGAAAAGCAATTTATCTCGAGTGTCCACGTCGGGGGACGGATAAAGCATTACTTTCTCAACAGCTGCTTGCACAAATTGATCTTTCAGTCTTTAGAGCAACAACTTTAGACAAGCCACTGAAGTGTTAAAAGTAGTGTAAATGTAACATGAGAGAAAAAAATCAGCCGGCACTTCAGGTTTTAGTGACCTTGTCAGTGGAGACGGAGCATCGATCCAGGTTTATTTTACTGTCATGTGTCCCCAGGTATTCATTTGGATAAAAGTACAATCAGGGCAGCATCAAGCCTTTGTTATTAACATGGTGGCCACCACAGCTGCATCCTTCCAGTCTTAGGGCTAAATTTATCCAACTGTCCAACTGCAGCTTATGGAGACAAATTAATCCCACACCAGATACAGATTTGTTGTAAATGAAAGAAAGAGCACCAAGATGCAGGAGGAAAACATATGGAAGGATTAGTTTATGTTTACAATAAGGCCGGGTTCAGAAATATATAATCTCAACAGGACTTTTAGTGACTGAAAATTGCAATTCAAGTTCATTTTAACTGCATAACAGATAAGGACAAATGTTCTCTGGATTTCTTAATGGATTTAGCATTTATATCAGTGCTGAATGACTGCGACCTGGAGTTCCCTACCCATTACCCATCTCCATGCTAGACAGATGATACAGGCATCTCAGTGTTCATAAATTACAGTTCCAGCTTGAGAGGCCCTTGATGAGTCTCGCGCACCAATCAAAGCCCTCTTTGGCTCCACTTTGATTCAGTGAATAATTATTTCATTTCTGCCCTCTACCCACCTATGGGCTCAGTGGAGCTGGAATGGAGGGAGTATAAGCGGAAAGTAAAATGCTAAAAAAAAAAACTGAAAGAAAAACAAAACAAAACCCTGCAGGTTATTTTTTTGTGTGTGTCACAACCATTATAAGTCAACAATTGTGCTCCCAGCGAGCCGAGCAAATGTGGGGCCTCAGTAGGAGGCCGTTCCCCGTGGATCAGCCAGTGTGAGAGCAGAAAAGCTAAACACTCTCCTGCTGCAATTAAAGAACAACCCATCAATAAATGATGAATGTCAAACACAGCATGATGTTTGGCCTGGTGAGCAGACTGGTGCCCTATGTAGATTCATGGTCACAGCAGGGCAGGAGACAAGGGGGTGGCATGGAGGAAACAGAGGGAGGAGGAGAGGAGAGGATGTCAGAGGAGCTGCTGCAAATGTCACCTCGTCCCTTTGAACGCTTCTCGGAACGTGGCGGTGGACATTCAAGATGCAGCGGCAGCTGTCATTTCTTAAGCCGTCCGCTGACATTTGGGATTCTGGGCAGTTTGCCCTGTGCCAGCCCAGGAAGTGGGAGCACAGGACAGGGGTGTTCAATCAGCCAAGGGCACCGTGGACAGGATGGCCCAGGCACATCACCGTGGCTACAGCATCATAGTAGTAAGAGCATTACCTTTAAGATGAACAGCAGAGTTTTCCATGTAAACGATGTGGATTTGTTTACATTCATAATTGCACTTGTATAGACATAGAGTACGTTGTTAGACACCAGTGACTATGTTGAATAAATTTATTACCATCAAAGATGTTTGGAAAGTCTTAATTTTTAATGTTTACAAGGCTACAATGTTTGGAGAGGAAGCTCCCGCCCCTTCACTGCCAAGTTGCAGGCGTTTCAGGTAACCATAACTTAACCCATACATAACTGATTTAAACCATCGGCACATCATTTACTACAATTTCCAGCTCAACGTAGGATTGTAACACAACATGCTAGACTAGCTAGCAAGCTAACATACCAGTTGAGTAGGAAGAATGCTGCGTCCACATTGCTAGGAAATACTTTCTCTATGTCCAGTATTGATATGGTGCCTCCTTTTATCCGTGAGTTTTCTCCACTCAACATTACGATCAGGTTTTCATTTCTGTGCTCTGTCAAACTCAGTTGTGTCCCTCTCTTCTTCCGATATGGTTATTGAGTGAGCAGAGAGGAAAAACAACCTTGAACGATACAATATTGTGTACTACGTCACCTCTGTGCTCGTGGCGTGCTTGAAAACCACAATAAGTGTTTGTGTTGCTGTACAGGGTTTTCGGCCACTAGTAGTGCTAGTGAGCAAAGTGGCTGAAAACTCATTAATTTTTAACACAACCATTCCCACCTGAGGGCGGGCCTCATGTTCACACTAGCTTCCCATGATGTGACCTTACCAAGAGTAGAAGAAAGGGCAGAATACAGCTGAAAAACAATTTAACAAGGTGACTATTGCACTTTACTTTGCATCATCTCCGTAAATGACATGCAACTGAATGTGTCACCATACAGCATACAAAGTCACATACTACATTTTAAGCTCTGTGCACAGCTGCTGCACAGCTGCCAGAAATAACAATATTGGTAACACTGTTGCGTGACTAGCAGGCCTCCTCACGGCTGTGGGGGGCTCCTTCTTCAGACAGGTTTACCAGCTGGAGGCGAGTGAGATGAGCACAGAGTTATTAAGCTGATTGTTTTAGGGCCTCTCTGATGAGTGTAGTCAAAGTGTAGTCGAGTCCACGCTCACTGGAAAGGAGGCACTTCCTGCCCAGTCCAACAATAAAAAAACAGTCTGTCCACTTAGATTACACAATCACTGTCCAAAACACTGCAGACATGCAGTCTCTAATATCAGCTTTTCAAAGTAAGCTGAGCCTGCAGCCACATGGGGAGGAAGGCTGGAATATCAAATGAAGCTTAGCATGGATCCGTTCTCCGTCACCCTCGGGATTTGCAAGCATGTGTAAACATCCCAAAAAGCAAACTTTGTATCAACGTAGAATCAGTGTTAATGCATCAACGCAACCAACACTGATTCAACAAATTCAGTTTTGAAATAATGTTGATCCAACATCAATGTCCGATGTCAATGTTATTTGATCATTGATTTAACATCAAAAGTAACATTGAGACGATATAAAAATTAAACCTGCCCATGTCAGTCTCAGCTATCTCTGATGTATGTTAGTATTTTCACTGCAAAATGACCCATTTAACAATAATGTAATCTTGTGTATTTTTCTGCTAAAACAAGTGCAAATACGGAGTGAGAGTCATTATGGAGTGAGAAAATTTCAACTTGTCTCCAATACAAATAAACTTGTTTCAAGAATTTTCTACAATCAACTTTTCTTATCTTCTTCTTATATTATTAAACTGCATTGTAAACAAGTGAAATTATGGAACTTGATTGCAGCTTTTTAACTGTAAAAATTATATTTTAAATCACTTGTTAAAGTGGATCTTTTTTGAGTGTTGTGATGAGAAGGATGCATGTAACACTAAGTGGGCCTTTAGATGGTAGATGTGTGTTCCAATCTATTTGCATATACATTTAATGAGAATATGGGTAAAAAGGCACGCCATCTGGTTTATCCTGTCTCTCTCAGCTTTAGTGAAGTGGAAGCACCATCGGGTGTTTACTGTAAACGCCAGTTTGATACACTCTGACATTACTCTCTGATGTCTCTGTGAATATTTTAGACTTAAGTGTGACATGATCCCCTTCTCCTTCAGGAAAGCCATTAAGCTTCAATTCATAGTGTACTACTGTATGTGAGTGAAATCCATCAGAGCCAAATGCCAAGTGATTCCCTTCTGCAGATATGAAAGATTAGATGGAGAAGCATGGTGGAGTCAAAGTGCTACTGTTCCATCGGTGGAAACTATTTTCAGTAAAGTCCTGCCTCTGGTGTTTGTCAAAGCCATGTTCAAGGACCATGGTTATTAGTCAAAGAAAGTTACAAACTTGTAAAGTAAAATGTTGGGCCTGAAAGAAAAGTTAAGACCAGCTGCAGCCTATGGGTCAGAGGTACAAAAACAATGTTCTGCTCGCTTGACGTCTTTCTTGTGTCATATTTGTCCCACAGTGCAAAGCACAAGAAATCAACATCCATTGTGTGATGGATGTTAGGAAGATGTTAAGATGTGATTCAGGGAGACTGCCAGCTTTATGCATCTGGGCCATTGAAATACACAATAATATATAATGGATGGTCATGCATAATGATACAAATTTATTGTTTGAGATATGATACAAGTATGTAACAGCTAAATACAAGTTTAAACTATTTTGGGGCTATAAAAGATTTATGCTTACAGAGTTTGTGAACACTTGAATAAAACAGATCTATATTTTAGGCTATGGTGGATTCCAAAAAGCTTGTTTTCGATCTACAAGCCAAATTTGTGACAATTTAAATGGTCAAATAGACTACAGCTTTTATTTTTTGTACAGGGATTGTCAAACATTTTCATCACAGACCCCCCAATAGACACACATTAGAGCCACAAACCCCTAGTTGTTTTTTTTGTCCCCAGGACCCCCATATGAGAGGGTTTTTGCTGTTGATTTAGTATTGAATTGTAAAACTGTCTACACTGTACGTGGGGACATAATAGTGGTGAGTGCAGCCTACAATTAGATTAGTCATTCTTACACATTCTCCCACTGGGTCAATTTCTAGTGAATTAAACAATAGTGAAATTAACATATTCCTAATTTTCCTGGAGACCCCCAGGGGTCCCCAGACCCTACTTTGAGAACCAGTGATTTAGTGTGTGTGCCTGTGTGTCTGGTCACAGGGATTTTATGAAACGGCATTGTGAGATTTAAGCTGTGACTGGTCTTTGTTGCCACGGCTACTGTTCCCCTGTCAGGTGTCGACTGCTCCTGTGCATCAATAGGAGCAGACCCATGACTGAAGCATCACAAACTGATGCAAAGGTCCCTGGACAAGAGGACATTGGATTGACAGACAGCTGTAAACACCCTCTTGTGTAATAGTGCTGGGGGACGACATGCACACACACACACACACACACATACAGAAAAACACACAGACACTTGCAATCCACTGTTATCAGTGAAGTGTGGTGAGTTGGGCACATTTTTTTGAAGAGTCAAGAAAGTCCACATGAATCAAAATCTCCCTGTGAACATATAGTACCTTCATTCTTTGCATTAAAAAAAAAGCATATACTATGGTTGGGTTCAATTCACTTTCAGTTCATTCAAAGTTATTTCCTCCCTAGCTGTTGTAGCTCATCAGGAAAACAATCTAAACTTGATTTTAGTTTTTTACATTTTATGTACAGTATGTATGTATTTTATGTTAATGTAGTTGTTAAAATAATTTGTATCACATACTTGATTTCTGTGAATTCTGACTGCTTGGTCTCAACTTTAAAAAAAACTTTGAACCATACTTGTACCATTTATAGTTTTTGAGATAAAGAGCTTTTGTTTTTAACACTAGTGAAAATGGATGAGAATTGGCCTCTTTTGCCCTTGACACCAAGGGATTAGAAAGTGACATTTCTTTAAAATTCAACTATTAAAAATCTTTGGCATGAAAAGCTTGTCACATGTAACCTCTTGAGGCATAATTGAGAAGGCTCCATGATTAGCTAATGAATTGCAGCTGCTATTTATGTTTTTGAATCAACTGAATGTGAATTGACCCCAGCCGTGGCATATACCCTGCACACTGTGATGCCTATCACTCACCATCAAACCATCAGAAGGTCCCGGTCCCCTTACACTTGGCTGGCTGGCCACAGTAGAGCGAGGCTAAGTTCTGCTGAAATCAAGATAGTGTGAAGAGAAACGGCATACGAACATAGCTACGCCCTTACGCCCCGAGGACGAGCTCTGACTAACCACGGCTCCCTAACTGTGTCATCTCCCAGCATGAGGAAAAGCAGGCGAGAAAAAGAGAGAGCGAGAGAGACAGAGGAAGAAAGCAGAAATGAAAAGGTAAAAAGGTAGGGGAAAGAGAATCAGAGAAATAGACAGAGAGATAAAGAGATGGCCACTCAACAGAAAAAACAAATATGGCTGTAGGCATAGAGAATACAGAATAATTCAATAGAGAAAAGCTTAGATACACAAATTTGTGACAACTCCCCTCGCTCCCCTCACTCACGTTGTTCGCCACTTGACGAGGAGTGTGGCCTGTCACCCTCAGACTCTCCCCTGACTCGTCAACCGCCAACACACACCTCCCCAGCCTTGCCAACTGCCAGGGCAAATGAGATGGTCGGTTGATCTTGCGGACGGTTTGTATTACCCCCGTGCAACAGAGAAGCTCTACTGCTCCCTCTCAACTGCGCTATTGAAGGAAGTGTTTATGTGGCAATCGGGGTTTAACTTTGCCCTTAGACGCCTGAGTTTGTGTAATTTTCTCGCCACCAGATTTAGTCGCCATCTGTGTGTGGTGTCAGCAACACAGCCTGAACATTTTCTGCCATGTCATTGCAGCAGTGACAGCCTGGCAAGTCGTTCCTTGGAAATTGGAATTGGAAATGTGTTGCAGACATAATTTATTTAGCATTATAAAATGGGAATATATTCACATATGGTGTTGAGAGTTACAGAAGAAAAAGGGGCTTTTAGTTACTTCTTTAACCCATAACAACTCAATGCATATATTTTGTACCAGTTTTTCCAAGCATTACAAATGTAAACATTTTATACCTTCAAAATCCTCATGAAACTCATATTGAGCTGTACAGTCAAACCTTCAGTCAAAAGCTAAGACATTAAACTTCAGCATGAAAAAAAGCTGTCAATCCAGTGAATCACTATGTAAACAAAGCTCATAGTGGGACAACAGTGTTCCATCAGGGGGCGCCATCCAGCAATTTTGTTTGGGCCTTTAATAGAGTTTAAGAGGAAAACTTATTGTAACACTTATTACATCATACATGCATTTTTCCCTCAGTAAGTTAACATATTTCAAATTGATGATTGTAATTTCGCTGTAGTTCTGGAGATATTAACAGAGGGACTTGCCATGAATCTTCATCACATTTGAAATTACGTTACGGGATCAAAATCCTTGTTGGGTAACCCACCACCCACACACGCCATTTCCTCGGACTCGACTAATCTCATTTATCTCTGGTGCAATCCCTTTAGTTTTGGGACAGCGAACTGAGTGGCCAAGCTACAGTGTCACGTCATCATTCACTCTCTCTCTCCCTCTCTTTCTCTGTCTCTCTCTGTCTCACACACACACAAAATAGATGTGTGCAGAGGAACAGAAACCAAGGACGGCCTTTGCACCCAGCAGCCCCCAGGCTCTGTGGAACAGTGCTAGTGGAAAGGGCAAAGCGACTGGCTTTCCAGGAGAAGTCTCTGCCTTTGCCCTGGGTCTGGCAACTGTGAGCATGTCCGAGACACACACACACACACACACAAAAAAGGGGGAATATAAGTGCCGCTCATGACAGCACACAATAGTACAGGAGGCACAGATGGACCCATGAGGCTAAGATTAAGAGAACATCTGTTTCTCATGTAACTCTCTGGCTATGGTGTAGTTACTACAGCAACAACAGGACTGCACTCCTGTTTCAGTGAGGCAGGAGCCCTCAAACATAGGTAGACAAGGGTTAGACATGTTTACAGAACTGTGGGCAACAGGGAAATTACAAAGCAAGACCATAAACCAACAGCATGAGCTCAAAAATGGTTAACTTTTTATATACTGTTTCAATGGCTCTGCATCTTTAAGTTTCATAGCCTTCAACACCGTATTTAAGTGTTCAATATTGCAATTCTCAACACATACATTGCTATTTCAAGCATATTTTTCTGTGCTCCCCTACTTAGACTGAGAATATTTCCCAGTATCCATGCACTTAACTCAAAATAGGCCCATTAATGAATGCTTTGGTTGTGAGTAATCTGTCATACAAATGACCAGAAATACATGGTGGACAATTTCAAGCAAATTTAAATGTCAAGCATAGATTTCTCAAAAGACATCAGCAGCACTTGCACATACTTAAACATTGCACCAGAACACTATTTTCACTGCAGTATGCAGTTTCCTGTTAGACCTGGTACACATAGTATTTTCAAGTAATTTTGTTGTTTGTGTTTAATGTCAGTTTATATTATGATGGATGCTCAGTGTCAGAGTGCATCTTTTTCCACAGCCAGCCATTACAACAGTAGCCAAATCATATCAAGCTAACTTGCTACTAAGATATGTATACACAGTGCAAATAACTCTTTTCAGAACATAATCTACCCCAGATTTTAATTTTCATCATAGCTGTAGGGTTTATAAGCATAAACATGCAAGAAAATGACTGTGTATGTGAAAAATGCCCTAGTGTTTCCCATGCTATTCCAAGAGTGCTCTTTTTCTTTTTTTTTTACACTCAATGTCAGATTGAATTTACAAACACCCCCAATAAGACTTAACTGAAAATGCTGCCTTGTGATTGTTGCACTGTGAAATGGGCTGGCAGAGCTGAACGGCATCCTGTACCGGGCTGACATGCGTTTTGAAGATGGTCCACTGGTAAAATACGAACTGAAAGCACAGTATACCGCTATAGTGAATAATGCAGTAACTCTTACATCGATCCATAAGAAATGGTTCACCGCAAAGTTCATCTGTTTCACTCTCACTGAGGATCTGCTGGGGAAACTGGGTCTAAAATCCTCCACGGATCGGCCACAAACCACCGCAAAGAGCCCATTGTGAAGATGTCACACATTCGGTGCGCTCAGTGACGGCAGCAGTCCTTGGGGTTTAGGCACATGCAAAAATAGATCCGCTTTGATTGACAGGCAGAACTACAACCAGGGATTTTCATTGCGTGCCGTGATTCACATATTCAAGTAACGGATCGCCCTGTGAATGCGTGTGATAGCTGATAGTTGTATTGTAACCTATTCAGCGCTGCTGGCTGTATCAAATTTTACTTGCAGAGTTTATGGGGACATGTAAACGTGCCAGATGAATTGTGATCTGCTGATCGTGGGACGTAGAAGTCACATGAAGCCTAATGACCTTATCAACCGGCAGAAGGACAGGGTGATTGACAGACCTTCCTGTCTGACAGCTGCCTGCGAGACCCCAGCAGCTGAAGCAGAATGATGGCTCTCCTGGATGGGAACAGGAGATGCTGCATGACCCTGCATATTTCATCACGGAGCGAGTTTCCGAGGATGTGAGGACCGGTCTTGACCGCTCACATCAAAAGGAAACCCACGATCCTTTTAGTCAGGAATCGTGTTTTGACAGGCCAAAGACAAATCACAGCTATTACATCAGCCAGAGGTCGGCTCCTCCTAGTCATATCTGCTCCATCTGAGGCCGGGATGTTAGTTATGTTTTAACCCAGCCGTACATCATCAGCTGTGTTTTGATTCCCTTCTTAGGCAGCGAATATTAAGCTGTTTCCCTGTAGCTCAGAGCAGGCCTCCTCTTCAGCGTTTCACTTCTCTGTCACACAGATGAAGCATAAAGACAGCGGTGGTATTTTCAAGCATTTCAAATGTCAATCACCAAGATTTCCCGAACGGTATTTACAGCACTTAGGCATCCTCAAACATCTTGCCAGGAGACTATTTTGTCATGTCCACAGCTGCACACACCACACATCATCACTAATGTGTCCCCAGCACAAGCACAAGGGTCAAGAGGTGCAGCTGAGAGATGGCTTGGAATGATGACATCATTAGCTCTGCGCCACTGGGCAGCGTGACGGCAGGCAGAGGGCATGCAGGGTGGCACTGCAGGGTGGAAGGACAAAAATAACACGAGTGTAAATTTCTCCCTCCTCCGCTCCAGCCACCAGAAACAAACTTGCATTCGCCATCAAACTGCACATCTCCATCACACACTGAGAGAGCGTCACATCGTGCCTGGCAGTGGAGCCGCATCCTCAGCTTGAAACTGTGTTGCATCCAAGAGGAATGTGGGAAATCCAAGGTTAAGAGTGTTTATACTGGCAGCTACATGAGATATGTGCTTCTGAATTAGACAGGGGCGTCTGCGTAGGGCGTTCAGACAGAATACATAATTTCATTCAAAGGCACATTAACTTTGAGACAGCTAATGAAAGAGAGAGAAACACAGAGAGAGAGAGAGAGAGAGAGAGAGAGAGAGAGAGAGAGAGAGAGAGAGAGAGAGAGAGAGAGAGAGAGAGAATTTCAATCGGTGCGAGTTGAAGCGGGCGGAGATAGTTGCCAAGGAGATAAGTCCTGCAAGCGTGAGGTGTGACTTATGCGTCACTGATTTATTCATTTAGTATCCCTGCCTCCTTCCTCAATTTATCTCATTCCCTCCTTCCTCCGACGTCAGACCTCACACGACCACAACAGCATCTTGTTTCACCCCTCCCTCCACCCCCAACACACACACACACACACACACATGCAATGTCACTGTGGAGAGGAAGAGGTGGGGGTCTTGCCTGTTTTCCTTTTCCTAGATCATCGTCAAAGTCATGGCTTCACATATGATGAGTGGGAGAGACTATTTTTGAGTGACACCAAAGACATCTCCCTCCTGTTCACAGCTAGTCAGCAAGTGTAAGGATGTTCTGTCAGCACATGCCATGTCGAGCAGCCACAAGCGCACACACACACACACTTGGAGGATTGTGATGACATTTGAGCTGAGTGTGGCATGTCACCATTTTTTCAAATTGGCCATGAAAGCCATATTCTAGCAGGTGATGGTTGGATTCAGTCCAGGGTGACATTCAGAGTCTGCATCAATTAGTAGATTAGACATGCATGAATGCGCACGTGCACACACATGCACTCAAATGCATGCACACATGCACATGCATAAACATATATACACAAACATATGGACATGCCTCCCCCACTATCCTGTGCTGTGTTAGAAGTATGCAGGGAAGGACACAAAATGATCGCACCCCTACTGGAGAGTTATCCATAGATAATCAATCAAATAAGCACATAAGATGCTCTATGTTTTGTTTGAGGCAACATAATGTGAAAACACGTGAGATTCAAACCCACATGGTATTGTTTATTGTTTGTTTATTGTGGATCGCCATTAGTCGACGCACAAGCGACAGACTAGTCTTCCTGGGGTCCACTTAAAATATCAAAGCAAGACAAACATGTATAAAAAATAAATAAATAAATAAAATAAAAATTACCAATTACAACAAGACAACAGTTACTACCATAATTACAAGAAAAGTAATAATATGACATACAGAGTACTTCAAACAGCGAGAGACAATTCATTGAAATCACGTAACACTGAATACAATACAGAACTCTAAACTAAAAACCCAGTTCACAAATTATAAAATGCAACAGATGAATACAATGGCCGGAGTTTGGATAACAGACTGAATAGTAGCAATAGGTATTACCACACCAACACTAGGTTATCACAGTCACATGACCATGTAAGTCACTATGCAGTTGTTCTCAGTATAAATCCCACTCCGTGAAATTTTGATATTGGATTAATTGATTACTCTATGAACCATTTCTTGGGGATCAAAAGGCATCAGAATTCAGCCTGTCAGTTGCTGTAGGCTACTGTTCTGTCAGAGGGCATGTTATTTTGAAAAGCTAGCTGTAGGCTATCCAGACTGCAGACTGGGCATTTGTAACCTTGAAAAAATTTTGCAAAACTGCATTTTTTTTTTTTTTTTTTTACCCCCAAACGTGTAAATAAGGGTGTCAATCCAATAAACGTTTGCTTGTGCTAAAAGCAAAAAAAAATGTGGCATGACAAGGAAATAGCCACGTAATTGTACTGGGACATTTCAGGGACGTGACAGGACACAAAGGACACGGGACAGGAAGGGACACAGCAGCCACCTAATGGTACACGATCCTCATTGCACAGGATAAGACACTAAATTACACGGGCTAAGACACTGCACCAGACAGGACACAAAATGGTCAAACCCCTACTGCAAACCCCCTCTAAAAAGTCCCCATGATTTGAACTCCAATGAAGAAAAAATTCAGTGGAGAGAGACGAATGTCCCCATCAATTCTGCTCCAATCTAATGGATGTCTCCCAAGGAGCCACAGCGAGAAGTTCTGCAATCACTCATGCATCCCTCCCTTATCATTCACAACACCTTCCTGCCTGGCAAATGTCAGCGAGTCATAGCCTGACCAGATTCTTTAGTGTGTGTGTGTGTGTGTGCACTGTGTGTGTGTGTGTGTGAGTAGGGGGCGTTGAGACATCTGAGTGTGAGATGGATTGAAGCTATGATGTGGAGGCAGCAGGATAGCGAGGGTAGAGCGGACAGCTACCGTGAAACGTCTCCCTCTGCCCATATTAGTCAAAGCAATTCAATCTATCATTCTCCTCTCCCCTCCTCGCCTCCACACCTCAGTTGTCACTCTGTCCTTAAGGGCGTGATGGATGGAGTCGACTTGCTGTTTATTCCAACTCCATGAAAGAAGCAAAGCAGGGTAAAAACAAAATGCACAAATATTATAATCCTGTTTGTTTTATCCTACTTGTGGTACCAGATGGGTGGGGTTTACCGCACCAGGACAATTCAGATACTGTCAGTCAAGCTGTCAAAGAAAGACAAGTAAACTAAAAGTAAACTAAATTCAAATAGTCCAGTATTTCTGGCTCTCATTGTATGCAATGAGAGCCAGAAATACTGGACTATTTGAACCCCATCCCTGCTTCAAATATTTGTGTTTCCTGAATTTCCCCAAGGGGATCAATAAAGTGCTGTCTTATCTTTCCATAGGTCCATTAGGTTAAAACAAATGCAGAATTGTTTGCAAATAAGCCTGTCTGCTCAAGACAAGCCAATTTAAGTGCATTTAACAAAACAGATTGACAGTGCTTTAGAGAGCAAAAAAGCCTTAAATTCAGATTAAAAAAATATGTCAGATAAGAGCAAAATATCACATTGTCCTCATCAAAATGTCTACCCACAGAGGCTGATCCACAACTTTTATACTATTTCCCAAAAATTATATGCACATCTCTGGCAACATATTTCACACACCATTTTTCATTTTTGTTTTATGTGGTGCATCCACCAGCTTGAGTCAAGGTGCAATCACAAAAATGACACAAGATGATTCGGATGAAGGCCTTTGACGGCAGAAATGTTGTGCTTTTAATGGAACTTTAATAAAGCTATGCTATTTTTAGAGTCACGCCTCATCTCCATGTTCACACACAATTTTTCACACATATGTAGTTTTGCACTCCTGTCATGTATCTTGTAGACATTGTGAATGCACATGCACCACTGTAATAGAGACAATGGAAAAAAACAATCCAACTTCTTGTTTACTCAGCTCAGTGGTTGGATATCATTTATCCATACTAGACTAAATGGTTAATAGTCTCTGGTAAACCTTTATTAAAGAGAAAGATCCAAAGTCTGCCAAGTAGTCAGTGACTCCTACACTGCACATCATCACATGTGATCCTGATGTCACTCACCTGTAGTCGCAGATGGAACGGTGTGAGTGTCATATTTATACTGTCTTCCAATCAGTCATTTGAGAGAATGTAGTGATAACCGCTCATGTAATGTCACACGGGAGGAGATTAAAGGTGAACTGTGACCTTTGCTGGATTATGGTCCGACCCCATAATCTACTGGGACTTCAGGACGCACCTCGCTGCCTCTTAAAAGATTCCTTCAGTGTCTCTGCTTGACCAGGGGAGAGCAGGGGAGATATTACCTCGGTGCTGCTGACATTTATCTGCCTGGTTTGATTGATGTCCCGATGCCTCTTGTTTCTCCTTGAAGCCCAATTTCAGTTTCATTTTGTTTGTTGACAAATTTCATCAGCTCAGACTAGACAATAGTGGATAAACTGTGAAATTTTCAGGTTAGGCTATTCAAGTAGAAATGTTCACACTCTCTCTGCCCGCTCTCACAAAATAGAGGAAAATTGCAAGCCGTCTAGACGAGGAAAGGACCTTGGAGGGGAACGTGCCCTAAAGGGAGAATGACCAGTTATCATACACTGCCCCCCTGTGTTCAAATGTGTTGCTCAGCCCGTCTTTGTCAATGCCAGTCTAGCGAGGATGCCCTATAAATACAATATATTCATCAAGACAATTTATATAATGTAGTCATAATTACCTTTCCAGAGGAGGTTATGTTTTCACCCTTGTTAGTGTGTCTGTCTATCAGGAAGATATCTCAAGTCTCAAGAATTTATGGGCTGATTTCCATGAAATTGTGTGGACAGATAGGCCTTGAGCCAAGAACAATTGATTAGATTTTGGTGGTGATCTCGATATGGGATTTCTGCCATTACACAATTATCATTTTTTAGCCATAACCATGAAACTAATGAGATAGAGACTTGATTCCAAATCCTAAGGACATGTTTGCAGGATCAAGAAATCAATTTAACGCAAAATTTAAATGATACGGATGATATCTGTGGGTGTTACAGCAAGTTAGAGAATTGTTCAGCAATCCAGAGGTTTGCGCTCTCCTGCTAGTTCCTTGCTGAAATCAAGGGGCAAAGCCAGCCGCAGGAATCGGCTCGCTGTTCCCTACGGTTTCAATGAGGAATGTGAACAATGCTAACAGGCCGTTCAAGGGAGACTGAAGGGCAGATGTAGAATCTTTTTCCCCTAATCTGGCGAGTGTCCAGTGAAGAAAAACAACTCCATTTGAAAGTCTCAAAATGTCCCTCCCTTGGCCAGCAAAGCAGCATTGAAAGAGTAAAGAGCCAAGCCTTCAAGCCCTCGTGTCAGTCATCCTCTCTGCTGGAGTTTCCTTGAGCAAGACACTGAATCCGAACTAGCTCTGTGGTCACTGGTCTGTTCTGACCTCTGACCGCCCTGTTGAGGAGGCATGCAAAAACAGAATTTCCCTATGGGGATTAATCAATCAATCACATTATTATTTTTATTCATAGTATTTGGTGGCATAGCATATTTCCCACCATAAATCACACTGGTTTTATTTCCACAAACTATTTTCCTTTTGCTTGGATCATAAATGCCTTTTTGGTCAATCAAAATACTTTTTCTTTAGTTCATAAACAAGAGACCACAATATACAGTCATTCATACACATATAGACAAGAGGAAAACAATATATAAAATAGATAGATATTAAAAAGATATGTTGGTGTGCTACTTATTGTGAGTTTGGAATAAAAGAATAGTAACACAACTACTGATGACGCTTGGATACTAACTTGGTAAAGGAAGGTATGGAGAGGATCCAGGTTCAAGCCCCTGTTAGGGTTAGGGTAACCCTAACCACCCTACCAGCTCCAGGGCTGCTGTTCTGCAGCTGTTGTAACAGGGTTCTGTAGCTGACCTCTGAGTAGAGGGAGTGCAAGCAAAAACAGATTTTAGTACTGTACTGTTTTCTGTATGTTTGATCAAGTTAAACACAGTTAGCTTGTATTGTGTTATTTAAGGAAGAGAATTCTAAATACAAGAAAAATCAAATGCCAGTGTTTCCCCCAGGATTTTAATCTTGTCAGATTGGAAAAGCCTCTGTAAACAACATTTACAATCATAGGACACTGCAATTCTCCAATGAAACCCAAATTAATGAAATTATTTTAGGGTTAGCTGCTCATTAAGGCAGGATGATGCAGATTTTACAGACTACTGTAGAGAGGTAATGCACACCAAAAAATATTTTTGTAGAGAGGTGCTGATCACTGGCGGTAAACAGAAGAAAAAGTGTTGCACACTCCAGCTCCATAGAAAATACTCTTTAGTTGATAACCTTGCAGCCTTCTTCTACATCAAGTAAAAGCAACCAAGCCCTGGTACAATATATAGACCAGCAACACCTGATGGTAATCATGCAATCAGGCTAAACCAGTCAGGGTGAAGTAGGAGGCCCCAGGCCAATCAAATTACTTACTTATAAAAACAATGACAGATGTAATAATAAACAGATATATACACACATCAAAAATACATAGGTCAGTAACATTATAGAATAAACAAATTGATAAATTACATATCTATATGTAATTTATCATTTGTTTATTTAAGGTGTTGCTGGTCTATATAGTTTACCTTTGATCTAGAAGAAGGCCGCAAGGCCGAAACATTATCAACTAGAAGGGCACTCGGAGAGCGCAGACCTCTGCCAAGGCCAATAGTCCAGTCTTCTACGAATTGCTTGTTCGTGAGTCGGATCCGGATACGCTCCAAAATTTAATGGGTTCTTCCCTGGCCCATGCTACACCCTTCTACGAAGTTTCACGAAAATCGGGCCAGTAGTTTTTCCGTAATCCTGCTGACAAACAGACAAACAAACAAACGGCACCGAAAACACTAGAAGGGCACTCGGAGAGCGCAGACCTCCGCCAAGGCCAATAGTCCAGTCTTCTATGATATGCAAATGTGCAAGCGCAACCAATATATGGATCCGCTCCAAAATGTAATGGGTTCTTCCTTGACCCATGCTACACCCTTCCACGAAGTTTCACGAAAATCGGGCCAGTAGTTTTTCCGTAATCCTGCTGACAAACAGACAAACAAACAAAGAAAAAGACAAACAAACGGCACCGAATACATAACCTCCTTGGCGGAGGTAATTAAAGAGCATTTTCTATGGAGCTGGAGTGTGCAACACTTTTTCTTCTGTTTTCTCAGGTTTTACAGACTGCCACCCCAGAAGCTGTTGAGCAGAATCATCGAGTGCCAGAACAAGTATTGCAAGAGCAATATCAGCCTGATGTTTTGACAAACCAATATGAACCCAAACCACTGCCCCAGTGGTTCTCAACCATGTGCCATTGAGGCCTAAGAGTCTGCAGGTTTTCACGCCAACCAAACCCTACAGCAGCTGATTTCATTCTACATTTACACACCTTCAACCAGAGAGGAGGGCCTAATCAGTGAAATCAGCTGCTGTAGTGATTGGCTTGACTCTCAGGTCTTGATGGCACATGGCTGAGAACGACTGCACTGCCCTCAAATACAGAGGAGAGATAAAAAAAAATCTCTCTTTATCCTTCAAACATACAACATGCTCTATATATTATTTGAATATGCTGCTCTGTAAGACTATGAATGAGATTGAGATCTTATTTTGTTTAATGGAATCAGAAATGATCTCCTTTGATCCTCGGTCGCATGCCTGCAAATCTAACACAGACACTGAAAACAACACTGCGAACACAATGAAGTGAATGAATTAATACCTATAGGCAAGAAACACAATGTAATGCTGAACCTCTGTCACTAGATGGCGGGCAAGGTCTATTCTTTCAGCAGCTTCCACGACTTGCCCAGATGCACATTATTTAACCACGTCAGCTCAAACTGGGTTAACAAAACATGTACTGACCATGGATTTTCAGCACAATACAGTTTTCTAATGCGCTTTTTTTTTTCCCCTCATAATCTGGGAAAGAGCAGGGCAAAATGGCGCCTGCGGGTGCGCTTGACTGAGCATGGGCAGTCTGTGCCGTCAGTGTGCGGCAGGCAGGAGGTTTCTGAGGTCCTAGAGTTCACAGTGCTATATAGGTCAGACGGACCAGGTCAGATACAGGCCTGTCGCCTCCACAGCACCTCACTTCCCATTATGTGCCATGCGCTCTCATGCGTCCCCACCCCTCTGCCCTCCGTGCCACCCTCCTCCTGCTGGAGACGGAGATGTAGCTCAGACCTAAAACACAGTAAGCATTTCAGTGTAAAGGGGAACGATATTTCCTCTGGTTCCGCCCCTGACACGATGTGGCATCTGCGGGTTGTGTAACTCAATGGGAAGGGAATTAAGAAGAAAAGAGGTTCAGGGACTCTAAAAGCAGTCACTAAGAGTTCACATGTCTCTTTCTATCCCAATGAAAACGCTGGATCTGTACTTTGATGTTTGCACTCTAAAGCCAGACTCAAATTCGATTTTGATTACCATAATTCTTGTCTAGAACATGGACATGTGCTGCACAAATGTCATTCTCACACACATTCTTCTGTTTTATAGACACTTTTTACTTTAGTTAGTTTGCACACCGTAGTTTGATAGGGAGTGATCATCTTATGCATGAATATTCATATCAATCAGTCATTAAAATGATTTTCATTTGCAATTTGCTAAACATTCCACACCTGTAATGTCACGTTAAGGAACAAGAGGACACTCTTTCCTGGCAGTTTTTGAGTATGGAGCTTGGCATTTGCTTATCATTAATAACAATTACAACATCATTTTTGACTTTCTTTGATTTCGCTCTGACTGGCAAGCTAGAACTGTACCTCTTTCTTTTTACAACCAAGGCCCACATTAACCTCTTATTTACCTGCTGGTGCGCATTAAGCAGAGGCTGAGTCCAGTTAAGGTTGGATGTAATTCTCCAAACCGCAAGCCCAGATGTCCAGATTTCTTGGACGCATTAATTCATCAATCCGAGCAAAGGGCTTTTTAGCAGTCTGTGCTGCATTAGCCACTGTCTCATAACTCTCTTAAAATCTGGCTCCTGGGGTCGAAGTTCTGAGCTCCTTGCCAATTAAGGGCAGTTGTATGGTAAGCAGATCCATTCCCCCTGTGCCCAGAGGAATCACTATGTCTTATTTCATTCCAATTCCACTTTCCATCATGTTCTCAGCTGGACATGATGGGAATGGCTTGTGACAGTTCTGACCCATTTGTAGGTCTTTTCTACACAACATGCACCGGTGAACTCTTCCTTACTCACATTCGCCCTATTGCCCCGCGAAAAACTCTGTGGCCACATCCAGTTTTTTTTAGTTTTTTTTTAATCTCTCAAGCCTGCAGCCGGCGTCCTGCCTCCCAGACTGCCTGGTGATCGGGGGACGTTTGCTGCAACACAGACAGAGACACAGGCAGAACAGCACCAACCAACCTGATGAATTAGCATTAGTCCTCATACTGTAATAACATAAAATAACAGAGCATGTGCCATTTAGCGGTGCCATGAGCGCATACATTTTTAGCATGGGTGGCCCCCAGTGCGTGTCAAACCCTTCACCCTGGCATTGTTGGTGGCACACTCTAGACACCGGGGTTCAGCTGTAGCACGAGTACCCTTGTTCATTTCCTCATAGCATACACATAAATGTGACTAGTGACAAGTGACTAATTACATTTACTCACATTACTGTAATGGAGTAGCTTTTTTGTGTACTTTTTTTAAATCAGTAATTTTACTTTTATTTAAGTATGTTTTTACTGAATTATTGTATTTCACTACATTTTAAATCACAGTCATTACAGAGTTTGAATTTTGTAGCTCTCCATAAGCATAAATAATAAATAAATCATAAATTGGCCAATTGTGGAGCCATTCACAGTGAACGGTTAGTCGGCAAAAAGACACATCTGGCTTTACTTTGTTTATGCACTTTAATTTGCAATCTAAAATTGTTCTAATTAAAAGAATCTAGTTTGAACTCTGTCCTCTCTTTTCTTTTAGAATTGCATGGAAAAGATAAAATGTTCTCTTTTCTAAAAACGAACTCAGTAACTTTTACTCCGTGTACATTTTAAATGAGCTACTTTTTACTTTTACTTAGGTAGATTTTTACACCAGTAATTTTGCTTCTAGTTGCTTTGCTTCTAGTAAAATATCAGCAAAGTAACAATACTTCTACTTGAGTAGGACATTCTTTCTTTCGTTCTTTCCACCACTGGTTATTTGTGTTGTACTTCAGACTTGAAAGCGGGGTGGCTGAGACGGGCACAGGGGCGTAGCTAGGAATTATGGGCCTTGGGGACTCTGGGCCCTCCTCCACTTTCCTCTCGCAAACTTCTGTGTTCACCTCCACTCATCTACTGATCAATTATTGGACACATTATCGGAAATGATGGGTTTTGGGCTCTACCCAGTAGCTGAAGAAACAGCTACTGTTCGACGTGTAATCAATCACATAACACCCTGCTGTAATCTCCCTCACACTCTCTTTTCCTCCCTCAGTTGTATGTTATGATCCCACAAGCCTCTCCCAACCTGTTCCCATGTTCGGTGGTGCTGGGCCCAGAGTCATCACAGTTACCACGGCGTAAGAAGGGGGGGGGGGGTACTTACGGGTGGTCGAGACGAGAAGTAGAGAGAGTTTGGCATGCCAGCGGGGTCTTCCCACTGAACTCCTGAACCCCCCTCTCCCGCTCCTGGGGTAAACCTTTTAACACACGCGCCATTCTCCGCCAGGTCATGCTGAGGTCTCCAGCCTTTCACACGTCTGCCGCTAATGAGGTTTCAAAATCTCAGAGGAAGGTGAGGGGAGTCTGACCTCCACTCAAGAAACTGAGCTGTGGAGAGACTGCAGCGCTGTGGTCAAATCACTTCTGACATAAAACCACAGAACAATGTGCAGCAGTCTGGCTCTGGGGATACACTGAGGAAAGTGACGCTAGCAAAAATGTTAATTTTTACTTCAAAAATTATCTAGGCAGTGATTTGCCTAGATATGATCAACTATTTAGGTAAGTCTGTTGTTATATATTCTGTTTGCAGCATATTTGTGGGTTGTGATAGTGTTTATGTATGTCATTGTAGTAGATTTTTTTCTTTACTGTGAGTGTGTGTATTTTTAGCATGGGTGCCTGCCGTGGGAATCAAAATCTTAACCCTGACTGTTTTGGTGCCATGCTAAATCCATTGAGCTATGCAGCAGTGTTTACTATTTCTTAAAAACATTTTTTGGATTTACTTAAAATACTAAAATGTAGAACTTGAATTACTTATTTGAGTAATTTCTTGAAGTATATTTTGTCTGTGAGCTGGAAACAAATGTCCTGTTTGTGACATTTGTAACTCAGAGGACTCTTTTCCCTTTTTTAATTTTTTTATTGCAGACAGAATTGCTCATCACAACCAAATCTACTACTATAATCTCTCAGTAAATGCAATGCTTTTGTAGCTATTGAACTGTAAATTCTGTGAAATGTGGTCCCTAAAAGTTTGATGAAATATTTGAATATTTCAGTTAGCAATTGATTGAAAACTAAAACTCTTGAATAGATTTGTGGTTAAGTATTTTATAAACAATGAATTTCTTGACTAGTATATTATAATAATAAGAATAGTAATAATAATAATAATAATAATAATAATAATAATAATAATAATGACAATAAATTCATTGAAAATGCTACTGTAAAATATTTATTGTTGCAAAATGAAAACCATTTATTTTATAATGATATGCTATTAACATAGCTGTTAGGCCTGTGAATAGTCATGTCAAAAAATCTTACAAAATAAACGTAATAATTTCAATAATAATTTATTTTATGCAAAAAAATTAGCAGTGGCTACATTTTGCTCATGCTTGTGTTACCACTTAATCAAACATAAACAACTTGCAGGCCAAAGCACCACTGGAACAAAAAAACTGAATTATACTTTTCAAATAACAAATAAAGTAAAGGAAATAAACCATTCAACACTTTGTTATAACAGATCTCTTTTTTTATTGAGGAGAGTCAAGTTGGGCTTTCCATTTTTAGAAAATAAACCAATGACAATATTACAAATAATGAAATTGTTACATCATTCACAGGGTTACAGTCAATATACATTTATACAGAAATACAGGATTTTCCCACGTAAGTCACAGTGGTCTGAACCGGCACTGGTCGATAGCGCGGGCTGCAACGGGCCTGCGCTTACCAACAGCCAGAGTGGGTGGGGTGGGGTGGGGCGGGGGGCAACATAGGGGAACACTGGGTCATGGGGAACATGGGCCTAGCGGTTAGAAAGACCATCCAACAGCGGGAAGGTCACAGGTTTGATCCCGGCAACAGCCAACATGCGTCCATCAACAGCCTGCTGAAAGTCCTGGAGTGAGACACTGAACCCTCCGCCTGCTCCAGCACCGAAGGTCTCTCTGGATGATCGCGTCAACGCCTAACAATGTAAATCCAGCAGTGGGAAACTACTTCCGACCACCACAGCAGCAGAGGGAGCCCTGGTGCTTCACGCCGGAGCCGTTACACAGGAGCCATTTTCTATGCGCGCCGTCTGCCACAGAAGGAAGGCGGATCTCTGCTCTGACCGTAACTTGGGCGGCGTTCAAACGCAGCCCAGTGGGTATAGCCTGGCACAGCTTGTGTTTATGCACACTATCATGTAACTGTAACACTGAGACTTAACGGTCTTCCTCCGTCCTTCAAAAAAATTGGCACGCGGTGAGGGGGTAGGGTTGTCTGTGCTCAAAGTGCAGTGAATCAACACCTCAGAATGGTTTTGCTTTTGCTTCACAAATGTAAGAAGAGAAAGAATATTTCGCTGATAATTTGAGTTGGCGTACGTTGTGTGAAACCGTAGTCTTGACCGCACTGCATCTACATCATTTCCAAAGGGAGGAGTTATTTGAGAGACGTCTTACAACTATAGGGAGACTGAAATCTGCATGTGTAGATACCACATTTTTGATCTTTTTGCCACTATATTGAAATCTTACAATAACACTAACGATCGTGGCTGTTGTGAAATAAAAGTTAAAGAAGCACTACTCTTTTTGGAAAGTGAATTGCAGAAAAGAACTGCTTAGAACAGCGTAAATAAGCAACTGAAATAATAGGGCATAACTACTTTCTGTGCATACAAATTTTGAACTCGATTTATAGTGGATGCAAATTTACCAGTGATCCAATGTAAAGATATCACTGACTCCACATCTGCACAGTGAAAACCGAAAACAGTTCTAATACTGTAATGGCCATTAATTTCACTCCAAAGAAATATTCGGTCAGATTTTAGAAAGGCGATAAAAGGCATAATCCCCGAATACATATACTGAAAAAATACTATTAATCCTCAAATTGAGTGAGAATACATTTTAGAAATATGCCTACCGTAAGAGCCATACCAGATAGATTAATAATTACTTGCTTTCTATACATATTCAACGGTTTAGCATTGAATTTCCAGGGCTCACGGCTTAGGCTTTGGTGTGTAAAATAGTGGCTGCTCTGCTCTTTAAAGAAACGCTAAATCCCTTGAAACAAATGATAGAGGTACAGCACCTTCTTCTTCTTCTCCCACTGCTCAGGGTGAACTGTAAGGATAAACAAAGTTGTTTTGTGCCATGAAGTTCAAAAGATATATAAATACTTTACGGAGTGCTTTCAGCTTTCCAGAGAGGAGTTTTACAGTCAGACATTCCGCATTCAGTCAAAAGGTTGTTTTTTTTTAAACTCGAGTCCTTATGAAGAAATGGAAAGCAACAAACTACTCTTTCAGAAGGGATTCAACAACGCTAAAGTATTCTCTCAGTGGAGACAATATAATATCAACAATATCTGCAGTATGCAACATAAAATCAACCTCACCACTATTGTATGTCCAGCAATTAGTATGTCTGTCCACCCACCTCCCTTGCTATAAGCGAATGAACATTTCAGACAGTTCCTTGAAGCAAAGTTCAAGGATAATCACTTGATTAATAACTCAAAGTGTTGGCAGCTTCCATGGACGAGCATCTAAATGAGCTTTAATGGAGACAGAGGGAAGACTTGCATGTCAGTCTTGAGCACAAGCATCCGCCTTGTGTACAGCTTAGCTTGATTTCCCGAACAAAAGTAACTGCGAGTGTTTTCCCTGACGATGGGATATTTGTTGTACCGTACGAAGAGATACAGACTCAGCCTTACTAAATAACACTGATGTGCTGTTAATTATTTAAGCGATGCGAAACGGAAAAAAGGGAGACGGTCTGAGCTCTTTTGAAAAGCAAACTGCGTGTTTGGCATCGGTGGCATTTGGGTCACAGCATCACTTCTCACTCCCTTCTCAGCTGTGACTAACCGCTCACGATTCCCCTCCTCCGGTTTCATATGCTATAAAGCTTCCGCTGAAATATTCATTGTGACGTGTTGCACTGCAGATGAAAAAAAATAAAGATAGGATTACGTAGCAGAAGAAGAGGAAGAATAATAAATCCCTACACCCCTGTTTAAGTCTCTCGACAGCCACGGATGTGACATGGTAGGATGACAGCGGGACTTTAACTGAGGTTTCACACTTTCTTTAACCGGGGCTCTGGTACTAACGCTCTCTTATAATGACACAGAGAGGAGAAAATACCAGGGAAATGTCAGGTAAAGAGCTGAGGATGCAATACAAGTGAATACAGAACAGATTCCAGATTGTCCAGTCTTAAGGAACAGGAAAAGACAGACACAACTGCCCTATTGATTCGGTGTAATAACGCACGAGTGTCAGTTTGCCCGCTGCTGTTGGCGCCGTTTAAACTGCCGACAGGAAACCAAACAACTTGCTGAAAGCTGACTGTGGAGATCAGTGGGAGCAGCAGACAGGTGGCTGAGAGGCTTGTGATCAAGGGGGTAGAGAGCGAATCAGTGCCAGGACAGAGCGGCTGTGATCAGGGCGTGGCGCCCCGCTGCGGCCGGACACATCTGACCGATGGATCACAGCTGGACGTCCGTGTCTGGCTGTCAAGTCTCAGAGCCGAGCTCAGTAGGACCTCTGCGCTGCTGATATCATTTATTGGCTGTATGTATAAACTCCTTGATTCAGCGTCTCCAGGGAATCAGGTTAAAGGGGGTTAAAGGAGCTTGGAGAGAGGACCAACTCTGTCTCTCGTTTACCCCCCTGAAACTCCATCGTCGCCCCCCCACCCCCCTCACCCCAAAAACCTTACACCAGGTTGCCAGAGACAACACAATGATTGACAGCTCTCCATTCGTCAGACAGTATTTTTCACAGAAAACCATACAATAAAATGCATATACTGTCTATAAAATGAAATCAAAAACCTGTCACAGGGAAATGCATTGTTTATCTGTTTATCTACATGGTTTTGTGCACAAACATGATTCGTTTTTCAAAAAAAAAAAAAAAAAAAAAAATCAAAATAAAGATGGAAGATCCAGAGAGTTTTCTGGGAGTCAAACAGTAGACTCAGTGCAGAAAAACCTCATTATAGTAATAATAATAATAATATTTCAACAATATCAATAATTGCAATAATATAACACATTGCATTTTTATTTTAGCGTTCATCAAATGCCTGATTGTAAAAAGTCTATTTGTGACTATGTGTAAAATGACCAAGTATGGTATCAAAACTTCAATACTTCAACATAAAAATGTCTTTTCAAAAGGAAAACTGGAAGAAAAAACACTAAATATAATGTAAGCACATTATACTCTGTAAAGTGTGTCAAATCCAAGCTCTTACCGAACAGAGTTCTAGTAATTGTAGCAAATCAAAGCACTGTGAAATTAATCACTCTCTCAGCATGCTATCAAACACGATCCCCGATGCTTTAGGAGCAACTGCTTTGTGCACACGTGGTACGCTTGTGCAACGTGCGCACATATGCGTGCATGTGCATACGCTCACACAGACACGCACGCACACACACACTCACACACACACACACACACACACACACGGACGTTGCAGATGAAAAACAGGAGGGAAAATGCTATACTGTGACATACTGTATGTGCACTCAGAGTCATTCGATGTAAACAGTAGAGGGAGAATCACCTTGGTTTCTTTTTCTATGAGTCTATGTAGGAAGTATGTTGACTGTATTTTTTTTTTTTTTGCTTTTTTTTTTACACTTATACTTCACAACTAACTTTCGCAAAATCAGGAAAGAAATTGATGGTGACAACAACTTAAATCCTCCCTGTAGTCAACCCTGACGGATCAGTTAGGGTTATAATAACTCGAGTCATCGCATGTCAAGTGCATCTGATATGTACAGGATCATGACCGGGTGCAAAGGGAAAGAGTTCCATTTGGCAGGCTGTGAAGATTTCACTGAGGAAAAAAAGGCAGAAATTTTTTCCATTTGTCTATAGTGAAAGGAAGCATGGTGAGAGGGAATCTTCATCACAAAATTTCACACAATATAGAAAATTACTTGCTATGAGAAAAAAAATGTTTTTTTTTTTTTTCGGTATGTTGATTTGAATTTGTAAATCATCAGTCTGAATGAATTTGTTTATGACAGCAGTCTATGCCAAAAGATGTCCATTTCATGGTTTTTATTTTTTTTTTCCTCCAGGGGAAATGGTTGGGAGTGCAAGTCAGGTCCGTCAGTCTCCTCTGCAGTTTGCCTTCCACTGGGCAGCAGAGAATCGTGTTTCCTCCAGATGTCCGAAGATGAAAACGACAAAGAAGATATCCACACCTTGCCGAGTATGGTCTTGTCTCCCCCACTTTTCCTTGTTTTCTTTTTTGCCCTTTTAAAGGGTAGCTTTCCTACTCAGTTCATCTAGTGTACAACCTTATATCATCTATAAATTTAGATAGACTCCTTGCCTTTTCTCAGTTTTTCTATTTTTTTCTTTAAAAAATTCTTTACAAAATTTTCGAAAACAAACAAACCAAAAATAAACGTTCAACATCAAATGAAAATTGGTGGAAGATTGAAAAATGTGTTGCTGGTCAGTTCTAACCTTCCATGCTCCTGGCTCCAAGGCGGGTCGGTTGTGGGCCGTCTGACGCCTCATCGCATGGATCTACTTTCCACAACTCTCCACAGCTGTTCCCAAGGATGAAGGGAGACTTAGGGTGAGGGGATAGAGGAGGAGAGAGGAGTGGAAAGGGGAACTGGGGATGAACGGTAGTCTGGTGGGAAGACCAGATACACTGTCACGCAAAAAAAAAAAAACATCCACTCCATCCTCCGCACCGAGAGCCCTGCATCCCAACCGCCCGTTTCCCTCTGCTCCGCTTGGGAAGGTCAAACCTCCACTGACTGGATCTGGTTCATCTGCGCCCGCATCATCTGGACGCTGTTGAGGATCTTCTTTTGATGGCCTGCTAACGTCACTCCCACCCTCAGGATGTCACTGTGATGAGAAACAGAGGCAGAGTGTCAGGACGGCATTACCACAGACCAGCTGGGTCAAATAGTGTTTGGAAATACTTTTAAAAGTTTGGTTTTAATTTATTTATTTATGGATTTATTCATTTAACCTTTAATTAACTAGCCAAGTCAATTAAGAAACAAATTTGTATTTACAATTATGGCCTGGTGAGAGGCACAAGGCTTCTTAATTGGGAATTAGGGAAAAAAAAAAAACAGGGAGACAAGACAAGAAGGCTTGCAGTTTGCAGAAGGCAACAGAAAACATAATAAAACAGTAATGTTAAAAAAGACAGTGAAGCAGCACAGGCATATGCTGTACAGACACACAAGGACTTGGAGACAGCACACAGCATAACAAATAACACCATCAACAACAAGGACACCAAAAGCCATTAAAAAACGCAATAAAAACATACGGCAGCCGATAGATAAGTTACGTAGTCATTTTGCTGAGAAACAGCTGCTTGTCCCTCTGATGCCAGAAAGTTTAGGCAATAACAAGAATGTGTTTGAATGTCACTTTAGTATACTTCTAGTCCATTGTATATGTGCTCACATGTAAATTTGCTCTAGTGTATATTTGCTTATTGTCATCACAGACGCAATGTATATATATATTCTTTTCACTGGTGCCAGTTTTTTGTTTTGTTCTTGGTTCGTTTTTTTTTATCTCTGCAAGATACATCCATAAGAAGCCATAAGAATAAAGATTTTTTTTTTTTTTACTTTTCAACTAGAGTCGCTTTTGATTTCTTTGTTATAATCACATGACTGTTTGAATGTCAACTTGACAACTTCCCTGACTCTATCTGAACTGTCCTAATGTGGTAAACCTCACCCATCTGGTACTGAAGCAGGTAAAAACAAATCCTATGAATTCACAACTACTCTTTGACCCAGGTCTGTCACAGGCATAGTATTTATTGCACAACTCAAATGATATATACAGCATGCCAAGATAAACAGCACAAGTTATATCAAGGCAAAGTAGCGGTAGTGTCAACAAATTCCTTTCAGTTCCAGACATGACCGCTTACACGCTGTTTGTTACACAATCTCTAATGCATGAGACAATGGAATTCCAGTCTCTTAACCTCGAGTCTCAACAGTGACAAGCCTTATTGGATTACACATTACAATCTATTTTATTCAAAGAATTTAAAGGCAGACTTCCGTAGATTAATCTTTGACTGGTGATACTGTCAGCTGTAGACAGGAGGTGACATAGTCTCATGTTTAGTAAACAGATACTGTGTTTCTGTCTACAGTAAGTATGTCTCTGTGTCTTTAAAGGTGGCATTCTTGACATGATTAAATCTTCTGAGTCAGGATTTTTTTTTTTCTCCCCCAAACATCGAGCATAACCAACCACATATTCCAATCTTTCCTCTCAATCCTTTTAACTGAGGAATAAGAGAAGCCTGGTAAACACATGGCAGAGAATAAAGGGTTTCTGTTATGGCTTTGAGCTATTGTGCCTACTGCTTAGCCTTGCCACTGCAACATTACGATCTGCTAATTACAAGCAGTGCAGCCAGAGTCAGGTTTACGATGAGCCGGGGGCGGAGTCTGGCACTGGTACAGGTTTTAGGTATGGAAGAGACTCCTCTAGAAACCTGCCTCTTATCAACATGCTTTCCCTCATGCTTATCAGAACCAGAACGCCAGGAATCATCGGCACTTACTCCATGGTCATCTGGGACACCACATCAAAAGTGGTGAAGTCAGCGTTGGCGAAGTTGTCTTTGTACTGGCCCATCTTGATGGCATCCAGCCACTCGTCCACAGTGCTGAAGCTGGAGAAGTCTGGGATGCTGCGGTCCAGGAGAGGGAGATGAACACTGGAGGGGACAGAGACACATGAACAAAAAACTTAGATCCATTTTGAATGCTGCTAGTGCAAGTCGAACATCATACTCAGTCCAGACCACCTGCATATGATTCAAATATGAATTATTACATTACATTTTCAAAAGGCTAGACAGCACCAAAGAGAATCCCTCTGGCCTTATTCATGAACCAATATTTTCCGAGCTGATTTCTCATAAAGTGTACTTTTCCAAATGAAGTGATAGGCTTTAGGGAGCCAATATATCCCCTCAGTGTCTGTGGAAAATCTGGGCCTCGGTTCTGCACCCCACCACAAATGAAAGTACAGACAGGGATAATGGAAATCACTAAACCCTGGCTCTCAAAGGAAACTAACACCCAGAGCACAACCGCTTCAAAATGTTTTGTTTTGAAAATTGTGCAACTGCTTCAATTCAAGATTCGCCTAAAGCATTCATGGGAAGGATTTGATCTATCAAACCAAATGGCTTTCATTTAAATAACCGCTTGGCGCCAGGAGAAACAAGAGACACTGTGTTCGGCAAAAGTGAACTGCACCACGGACGGCACTGTACCAAAATCGTGAATTTCCTGTTAGAAAGAAGGCAGCCTTTACAATGACAGAAAATCAGATGCATTAGATTGTTCTAGATGTTATCCACATCGACGTGCAATCATGCTAAAACCCACGGCATTTCTTGTGGGATGCCTACACAGATGATACATAGATAAACCACATACACACTCAGTGATGCAACACACACACGCACATACACACACAGAGGAAGGGAGAGAGAAGGGCATAAAAAAGATTTAACACTGCACTATACAGTATATTCAATTTATGAGTATCAGACTGACAGACAAACACCGCAAACACACATAAATCAGACAAAGATCATCTTCCCCCAGCTCCCTGCCACTCACCCTGAAGATAATGGGGTCATGGCCTTTAGGGTGTTGGGATTGCGGATCATCTTGTCGAGGTTGTTGACAATCTGGCTGAACTTGGGCCGGTTGTTGCGGTCCTTCTGCCAGCAGTCCAACATGAGCTGGTGGAGGGCGCTGGGGCAGTCCATGGGCGGGGGCAGCCGGTAGTCCTGCTCTATGGCGTTGATGACCTGCAGGGGGAGACACAGATCTCTAAGGGTTGCTATGAGGCTCTACGAGGAGGAGGTGGATCGATGGAAAGGAGAAGAGAGTACAATCCGATTGGAAAGCATCCCCTCTGGTTGAATAGATGTTCTGAATATCTAGTAAATGTGTTATGGTAGAGTTCTTGAATGACACTCCACTTTGAATGAGGTGATAACCATGTTCACAAGAGCGACTGGCATGATTTGAGGTAAACATTGGCACTGGTGGCGGATTAGCGTCTGTTTTTAATGTCTGTTTTAACAACTGCTCTCTCTTCTGTTGAATATCTAACAAGATAATCTGTCCCTCTCTCACCATGTGGTGAAGCAACTGCTTTAGTCGTTACTGAGCATTACTGCCAGAGAGAAAAAGATGGTTATTGCCTAAACATACATACATACGTATATGAATTCATAAAGATGTACTTTTGCACATTTTACCACATTAGTTCTCTATGTGAGGAAATCACAACCACAATTTAATAGCTGGACCTGGCAGTGTTAAACTTACCAGCTGACTCATTAAGGAGATAAGCCTTATTCCAATGGCTTCCCACCTCCACTTACACTCTGCCAGCAGTGACCTCATCGCTGCCTGGCATCGGTGGCCTTTACAAAGTATTTAATGCTCCCTCCGTAAAAACACCTTAAAGATATGCTTGGCTCTGGCCTGTGAGTGCCCAGTGATGTTGTTGGTAGAGGGGCACACAGAGGTGGTGCACGGTTAACAGAGTGGAACAACCCGGAGGACACTTCTGACGAGGACCCACAATCCCCTGCTCATTATCAGGGCCATTAAAGGAGCTCCATTCAGACCCAGATTAATCTCATTCATGAGACCTCCAAACGAGGACCCCGATGGAGCAGAAACACTATCTGGAGCTGCTAATAAGATAACCGTTGAGGTCCTCAGTCCCTCTTAGCACATTAGTGTTCTCACTTTCAATTTGAAACTATTTTCATTATCTCTCTCCCCATAATTTGCTCTCTCCGCCGCCACCCAGAGGGAGCTAGGAAATGGAGGCTCCAGTCAAGAGCAGAAATTGTCCGCTGAGCACTGCCGTGCATTTCAAATGATCTGATTATCTCCCTGTGGTAAGTGTGGGGGATTTTCACATGAAACCCATGTGTGAAAGCCTCTGTTTAGCTAAGGGAAAGCAGATACAATGACAAAATGGATCTCTAAGGAGTTTGAGGCCGTAATGAAATTCAGGAAGCAAAAACTGTATGTATATGAGTCATTGTTTGAATAGCAAGGTGTTTAAGGGAGAAAAGACTGTCGGGAGAACAAAAAAGAAAGCAATTATGATAACGACTATTGACTAGATAAACACATACATCTTGATTGGTCATGTCCCAGTAAGGCCTTTCTCCGTAGGACATGACTTCCCACATGACGATCCCGTAGCTCCACACATCACTGGCAGAGGTGAACTTCCTGTACTGGATAGCTTCGGGGGCAGTCCATCGGATAGGGATCTTCCCTCCCTGCGAACACAAAGGGCACAACCTCAGCGAGGGAAGCGAGACCGAAACCTGACCGTCACAGTGTCCTGGCTCCGGAGAGAGAGATCGTTCATGGCAACAATACTGACGGTAATCCAAACTGGGAGATGGATATAACAAAACCCCTGGGAGTAAAGTGTGGTACATGAAATACTGGACAGGCGAGGAGGAGGAAGAGGGGAAGAACAGGTGAAGGGGCGATGTGTGTCTTGATAGGGAGGGTAGTGTGGGAGTGTGCTGTGGTGTGTGTGTCAGACCTGGGTCAAATAAAACACACAAGTCTTAGCTTTTGATTTAACCTACTTGCGGCACCGGAGGAGTGGGATTCTCAATATCAGGACAGATCAGATAGTGTCAGACAAACTGTCAGTCACAGGAAAGTCTATTAAACTGACTGATATTCGACTATATTAAACTTTCTGGAACTTATGTCGTCATACGTGGTAACCCAAACCCCAGCATACCCTACAAGCATGTTAAAGAAGAGTTATTTGTGAATACTATTTGACCCTGGTCTGGTATGTGTGCACGTGTGTGTGTGTGTGTGTGTGTGTGGTAATGTTCCTCACCAGGGCGCTGGTATAGGTGGGGTCTGACGTGTCGTCCTCCAGGAAGCGCGACAGCCCGAAGTCCGACACCTTGCACACGAGGTTGCTGTTGACCAGGATGTTGCGGGCAGCCAGGTCGCGGTGGACGTAGTTCATGTCGGCGAGGTATTTCATGCCTGAGGCGATACCGCGCAACATGCCTACCAGCTGGATCACAGTGAACTGCCCATCGTTTTGCTGGAAAACAAACAAACAACATATTAAAATCCCTTAGTGCGTTGAGTATTCAGAGACGTGGGATGCTGCTGGAAATTCTGGTGTGACCTTGGACAATGCAGCTGTCAGAATGAATTTCAATATTCAAATTCCAGTCGAAAGTCAAACAATCATAATGAATTCGACTCCCAATCTGCCCACTGAATGCGTCAAAAACAGCATTTTTTTTCCTTTTTATACAGCCGATTGAACTGATGCCACTCACGCCTCAGCTCCATAGATTCTCATACTCTGCCACTCTTGCAATTCTCTTCTACTAGCCTGCAGGTTTGTTGTTAGCACACACATGCTTGCTAGCAGCATCACGGCAGATAACACAGCCTGACTAGATTTTGGAAGATACACTGGATTCCCCTCAGTGAAAGCCAAGACTCGCCCACTGATTTACTCTGATCTTCTCTCTTGCAAATTTAAAACAAAACACCAACCCAAATCACATGTTGTGAATCAACTCTGGATATAATCTCTATCTGTTCAAAAACGCATTGTCCGTTTATTGCTTCCTGTTTCATGTGTCAATAATATGTATATTTTATCATAAATATTCAAATTTCAGTCAAATTTGACTCATTTCAGTGAATTCATAGTCACATTTTTTCTACTGTACTAACCCTGATGGGGCTAATGTAGAACAGTATTACTTTGTTGGTCTGAAGAGCCTCTGCAGGCTTAGCCCCCCCTCAAGCTACTCCCCCCTTTCCTCTCCCCCCTTTCCTCCCCCAGTAGTGGCGCCCTTGTTCAGTTAGACTATAGTTTGTAACGGCGCAGTTTGGGTTGGGCTTAACTGGTCTTGGCAGGGCCGGGCCAGGCTAAGCTGGGTCTGGCTGGCTGTCTACAGCTGTTCCCCTGCATGGTTTGGTGAGGGCTTTACCCCATGTATGGGGAGTGTCTGGAGCAGCAGTGCAGCTGTGCCTCCAACTGTGCACACCTGCACTCTCCCCACCACCCACCACGAGGCCCGGAGAACAGAGAGGATTCCAGAGAAAGGAGCATGGGAGCGCAGGGCCGGGTGTGGACAGACGGGACGGCTCAGTCTCATGGCCTGGACAGGGAGTGGGAGGGGCGGGTTAGCTGGGCCCCGATATTGGCTGTATATCCAGCCAGCCATATTAACAGTCTGTGTGACCGCTCCCCTAGCCTATTTCTCCTCCAAACACTTTGCTGCTCATTAGCCAAGCGGAGGCTTCTGCTCACGTCGAGCCGCTCCTCCTCGTGTACCACAGCAATTAAGCAGCATGCATTATTCATGAGGGTGAAACCTTTCTCACAAATACACACTGCCACCTAATCCGTGCACTGTGTTTGTTTATACTTTAATTGGAAAGATTCTTCCAAAGTCTTTTGGGTCAGGTTAGCAGAAAGAGGAATCTTTCCTGAAAAAAAATATGATATTTGTAGAGCTGTATGAATCAAGGTCTAGTATGAATTATATAGTAATATTTCATATCAAAGGAAGACTTCCATTCACTTCCATTGCCTCCAGATAACACTACGGCTGTGATCGATCTCTCCATCCTAACCCCTCTGTTCCCTGCAGGTTTCTCTGCAGGAGCAGCAGGAGAGACAATCCTTCAGCAGGCAGCTAGGTGCAGACTGCAGTGACCATTTTAAATAACCAGCCACCAGTCCTGCCTCCCTCAGAGAAGACACAAGAGGCTTTGACACTGTCAGCAATTGTTGTCATAAGCTGTCACCGTGAGGTGCCACAGAGGTTCCCTGTTGTTTTGAATACAATGTGCTGTCAAATATGTTTAGCAAACGTCTACATACAGACACACACCCTTCACCACCAGATCAAATTCAAGAAAGAGCTGATGCTTTGTGTCTCAGAGGTCGGAGGCTGAATGCAAATAAAGATCCTGTTTCTGAACCCCAAGCAGCAGTCAGAACTGTACTGACAGGAGCTGGCATGTCTTGTTTCTTGACGATGATTTTGATCTGTATTGTGATCCACAGAGGAAGGGTTTTCATGACATTTAGATTTTTCTGTAGCCTTATTGCAGGCACTGTACATTTGAAAGCTTATGAAAGTCTTGTATTGAGTAAGGGAATGGGATCAAACTGGCGGAAACTGGGGTTGGGATCAAACTGGTGGAAATTATATCATTTATAGTGGCAGATAATAGTAAAAGTAGTTTACTAATACCATTAAATTGTTAAATTAATCGAGAAGTGAAGCTGGAAATGTTACGATCTGCATCAGCGTTGTTATTTGCATGCACAAAACAGTGACTTTGCAATGCAACTGTAGTGCATAACACATTTCCTCATTCTTACATTAGGAAAGGAAATGGCTTGACTTAGTTCGCCACAAGAACTAAACATCTGACTTAGATCCCTGATACATGACACATATAGCACGTAATATACTCAAAGAAATGTTGACTTGAAATTTTAATCTACATTCACTCGTGAGTCTTGGCATGAGCATAGCACTTGCATATACATATACTGTCTATGTCATCTATAATACAGGGTTCCCATCATATCTTGTGAAGTGAAGTGAAGTTTAACTAAAAATAGGCCTTTATTTTGGCAAAAATCATACATTCCCAATTTCCATAAATCAGCAGCTCTTTTTGCTCATTTAAAAAATGTGAATAGACCAATTAGAGTGGATGAAAGCATCCGAAAAATCTGTCATATTAGCGGAAACATGTTCTTATTCCACTGACATCATACGACAGACGGTGCGGTGCTGTGTGACAGCAGCATCTTCTCATCTCATAGCCAACTTAATTTTCAAACATCTGACATTTCATTTTAAATCTTGCAAATGATGTGAATTATTTATGTGGGTTGAAGATGGGGAGCATAGTAGGTTCTGTGGAATATCTTTCTCTGGTTAGATTATGAAAATTCAAAATCCCATGAACTTGTGAGCACTGCAAATTTTTTTTGTCAGGGAGTCTGGAAAAATAACCGCGTGGTTCCTATATGCATCCATATACTGCATAATAAGCAGTAGAGTTACTGTGGGGTGAATGCAAATCAGAAACATGGCAAACATCAAAGGGCAACAGAACTGCCGGTCTCAGTAACCAGACAGCCGGACCCTGTTATTCAGTAGTCCACCATAAAGATCAAGAGAGAAAATAAAAAATAACAAGAGAAGAAGTAGAAGATAAATCAATAATTGGGCTAGGCAGACATTCTGTGTGAGTGTTAATAGTGTAGCGTGATTGCACAGAGATAAGGTTACCTCTGAGGAATTGGTGATGGACGCTATGCTAACTAAAGAGGAGAGACAGAAATTGCACATGATTAATGTTCTGAATACTAATGTTCACTGGAACAAAGATGGCGGTGCATAAGTGCATTAACCCAGTGAGATTATTGGGCAAATATGTGTGTGAGTGTGTGCACATACAAGGATATGAGTCCTTTTGTTTGTCTGTCTGTGTGCCTGTGTTTGAATAGTCACAGTTTAAACTAGTCAGACTTAATAACTAACTACTCCAGGTTAGACAGTGACTCAACACAAACAATAGAGATTCAGTTACTCACTCTGAGGAAGGAGTCCAGAGATCCGTTCTCCATGAACTCGGTGATAATCATGACAGGGCTGCTCTTAGTGACCACGCCCTCCAGGTGGATGACGTTGGGGTGGTCGAACTGGCCCATGATGCTGGCCTCGCTAAGGAAGTCCCGCCTTTGCTTTTCTGTGTAGCCAGACTTGAGAGTTTTTATGGCCACAAACATCTCCCTTTTACCTGGGAGCTTCAGGTTGCCGCTGCACACTTCCCCAAACTCTCCTGTCACGGAAGAGGCAGTAGTATTATTAAACTCTGAGTAGCATAAGCAACTAAAAGTAACCACTTTTCCTGCATCCATCTATATTCTGAAATCAATTAACAACCAAGCGATTTTATAATATTCTATTCCATCCATTTTTTTCAGTCAGATTTTTCCATTACCTGCACCAATGACCTGCTCAATCTTCACACAGGATATATCAATCTCCTTGGCGAACTCCCTCACAGCCTCGTTGGGGTCCTCATATGTGAACGGATCAATATAAATCTTCATTCCTGGAGTCACTTGGAAAAAAGAAAAAGCCACTATAATATTCGATTCTTACAGCCTCACTTGCGTTCCTCAAGGTTTGACAGTCAAACGCATTCAGGCACATTAACAATCAATTCACCTTGCGTTCACACATTCCTGTGCAATTATATGATTTATTTTTTTTTTATATTTGGGCAGCCAGTGAAGGTTGAAATGGAAGAGATAGAGAAGGTAGTGTAGTTAGAAATGGTGGTTATGACTAGTGCCTCATGGCTGCTGTACAGTAGTCAATGACCAAGGACATGGTACTCCAAAGTCCTCTTAGTGGTGATAAGGCAGGTTAATGTATATATCAACTCCTGTGAGTCATAGTGCCATTAACACCCAGGAGAGAAACCCGGGCGCTATATCAGCATCGCTCAGCTCCGCTCCAAGAAATAAATTGGCTCTCCTAAGCCCTGATGCCAGGTAAATTGGCTTAAGGTGGCCTTTAAGTGTTCAGGGACTTAAGTGTCCCAAGTTTTAAATCCGATTATTCGGCTCTCACTTCCACATCTGGCCTGAGGCTATTTCAATGGCTACTGCACTCATGCTTGGGCTGCTGCAGAGCTCGGGGAGCAAGCACACAGCCTTAAAACCTGGCATACTAAGCTGAAGAAGTGTGTGGCAGGGATGAACAGATGGAGAGGATCTTACCAGGCAAAACCCCCCATTATCAAAACCCCACAATCTCTTCCCAATCTGAAGCGCCATCCAAAAGACCACCCGCCAAAAATGGCAAAGACCACCAAAAACAGGGGCAGACACCCAAAGTGTGACTGGTGTGAGGACAGAACGCACACAGGACACGTTGGCTTCTGTTTGTCTTAATAGCTGTGAAATACCCTAGCCTCTTACTGGCACACTGAATCACAAACTGGCAAAAAGGGGTTCTTTGTACAGCTTTTACTGTGATCGTAATATACTGAGAGAGCTGTGACCTTCACACAGCGGAATTACCGTAAAACGGGTAAAACAGAGCAGTCATTAAACAATCAAATAAACAAATAAATATGGGGTCATAAACTTAAGATGGAAATAGATCAGTGCCTTTCCATTCAGGTAGGAAAACAAAGGATAACCCATGATATCTTGGAGGGAGCCAGGGTTAAAAAGCTTCTCCTCAGCTCCATCTCCCAGATTTATTTCTGCATTATTGTAATAACAGTAACAGTACGCTACTGTGCGGTATGGAGAAGAAAAAAAAATCATCATTGAGAGATTCCATTCATTCACCAAGTCTTTTGAATTTTTTAACAATGGTAAATGACTCGTGGCATTAGCATGCTAATGGCTGTAACGTGAGTGAAGACTGACCTATTTCCACAACAATAGATTTAGTTGACTATGAAATGTGATGATGCGCAGAACACACACTTGAACACTGGTTATGATGGGGTAAATCCAGGCTCTAAGTGAGCAGAGTCAAACAACAGACAGGATTACTTGTGATGGGGGGGTGGGCAAGTGAAGCATCGCTGTGCTGGGCTACAGCCAAGGACACCAGCATGCAAGGTGGTAGCCATGGAGACAGGTGTGTGAGGCAGCAGAGGGTTGAACGATAGCCATGGAGATGACTGTGTGAGATGGTCGTCATGGAGACAGGTGTGCGTGGTACTGGGGGGGGAGGGACTAGTGTTACACGCAAGGAGAGAGGAGGGCTGGTTTACTCACTGTGGCCGCTGGTGTAGTGCTGCAGCTTGTCTGTGTACTCCGAATCCGCCCTGTCGAAGCCACGCCTCCTGGGGGAAAGACAAAGAACTCTAGCTCTGGTCCAGGGAGTAAGAACGGGGAGGGGCAGTGACGCAAATCAAACACCCCAAAACTACCTAAAGACACCCAGACTAGAGACACATGGAGAGCCGGGGCTGAGTGGGGGAAACATGCCAGCAGACTACATGCTTATCCTCCATTTGGAGACTCGCATCCAAACCACATCGTTTTAGGATGTCAGTGAACCAAATCCTCTCATCTATTTTTCATTGAACCAAAGCACCTTACAGGACCAAGACTGCAGCTTTAGTATGGGGGGCCCCAGTGGGAACTGAACCTCTAACCCTGGCAGTATTAGTGCAATTGATACACATTGAGCAGAACCACCTCCAGAACTCTCGTGATGTTAGCCATGTTGACTTTTATATATTTGGTTGTCTCCACTGCCAAAAGACTGTAAACTTTTAAGAATTAAGGTGGTCTGTACCTATAAATCCCACATTTAACAAGCCACAGGACCTTGTGCAATGCGGCTACTCAATAAAAACACAATAACTAAACAGAGAAAGTACTTTTGTCAGTTTATGCAGATGTTTTATTGGTCAGTGGCTCACAGGCACTTTAAAAAGACTGGGACAGGACTGACTCACCGGTTACAGACAATGATGATGACGACCACAGCGATGAGGAAGACCAGGCCAGCCGCTGCCGAGCCGATAATGAGAGGTAGCTTCTCCTGAATGCTGGTGTTGTACTCCTCTGTTATAAGGGGAAACACATGCATAAACACAGCCGCGTGCGCGCACACAGACACACAGGCACACACACACACACACACACACACACACACACACATATATACACAGTCACAGGCTGAAACATATGGGCAGACATCTGAGCCATTGCATATGGAGGGAGCAATGGGTGACAGACAGACATACGGCTGGGTGAACCAATGAGCATCTTGGCATCTTGATTGGCTGCATGGACCATTCTCCAAAGCCCACTGAGTGTGCTCAGATGCCAGGGATATGGGCGATCATCTGGCACAGAGTGTGTGGAGTGAAGAGAGAGCATGTTTGGGTGAGACCCAGCCTGGTCAGGCAGCCAAGCACAGGGAATCCAGCTACTGAATGGGCATACAGAGGCAGACCCAAATCCTTCTCTTTAACACTACAACTAAGTCTCAACTCAACTGTTGGAGCCAGATAGCGAGGTTGGTGGGTTCATTAGAGCTGTGCCTGGTTCTGGATAGGAAACATACAGTATACAGTACAGTTTAAAGGCCCGATCCGTAATTGCTGTACGATTTCCTCTATTGAAACTCTGGCAGCCCACTACTGGCTTTGTTTACTTATTAATTTATTGGATTAAATACATTTTGTCACTCTATAAATTGATTGCATGAGCTTAAAACACCAACAATGTCAGCATATGACCGCTAGATATAACTTTACATTGATTTCAGGGCTGTAGAACAGTAGTTCTCAACCATGAGCCATTGAGGCTCAAGAGTATGCATGTTTTCACTCTAGCTAAACACTACAGCAGCTGATTTCACTGATTAACACAGCCTGAAACGGAGAGGAGGAACTAATCGGTGAAATCAGCTGGTATTGTGATGAGGCTGGAGTGAAAACCTGCAGACTCTTGGGCCCTGATGGAACATGGTTAAGAACCGCTGGATTAGAATGTCCTTTTACATTTGTAATGCTTATAAACACTGGAGTACAACATGTATTTAGAGGTATGGTGAGCTAAGTAAGTTCTGAAAAGCTCATATGCCCTCGATTTACCCAATATTTAAAAGATAAAGTGTATTCAATGTATCTTTAGTGCTGGGATCTGCGTGTTTGGCAGCATCAAGGCAGTTTGTAGGGGAGTTCAGGCTAATGATGGCCCTGGGCACTGCAGGCAGAAGGAAATGAGATGTTCAGAGGGGAAAACCCAGACCTAGGCTCTAACATTAGCCTACATGCCTGCTGTTTACTGAATGTTCCTTCGTCTCCCAGTCATGTCCTAAGATAAGACCGTTTCAACCTGATCCCGATTCATAGGCTCAAGCAGCGAACTGCAAATATGTGTTCTAATGGAGGGCATTATTTATGTAACATATAAAGTAACGTATTCTGAATTGTAGAAATATACTACTAATGAAATATTCATCAGAGCATAATATCAGAGGGATGTTCTCTGATATCGGAAAAAAAAGCCATGCTGAAACATGATAATATGATTTCAATGCACTGCGATTTGCTATGCTCATATACAACGTCTGGTTGTGGAGTACTACTTGAATTGTTTACTTCACAACACAATTCTTTCTCATTCCCGCAGCTGTCTGTATCCATGCACATGTACATGGTGTGCCGATGGGCCATGCATGAGAGGTGATAACAGCTCTGCGTGCTTTGGTGAACATTGGCCGAATTCTCACCCTCAGTCATGGTCTGGAAGTACAGCTTGCCACTGTAGCGTCCAAACCCGGCCACGGTGCGGGCTCGGACCTGGAACACGTAGATGCTTCCTGGCTTGAGGCCACGGATGACCACTGTGTTTGTCTGGCTCCTGATGGTGGTGGCGTTGTATTCCGATTGGTCCTGGGAGAAGAAAAAACAACATGTTAAATTTGTGCACATTAGTAATTACAGTCCAATTGCAAAGGCTAACAATTATGAAATACCTTGCGACTAAAATATATATTATGTAACGTCTGTTTACTAGGGATCTAGGGAGAGGGAATGAAAAATGATACAGTACCGTACTGAATTTTAGCATTGCTATTGATTTTTAAGGCCTCAAAAGGTATCAAAAGGAACTGAGAAAGGGTCCACATTTTGGGTTCTTACAATAGGATGTCAAATTTTCTACTAGTTTATGGACAATCTTATTGATGGAATAAATTGAGCATGGTCTGAGACTACTTGGAAGAAAGATGAAAAGGAAAATGTAAATGCACTGAAGTTAAGTTAGTTAGAAATACTGGGAGCAGAAACGGTGTAGAAAAAACCGTAGTGATACCCAGCCCTTCTAAGACAATTATTCTAGAAGTATATCAGCATGCAAATTCCACAGTAACCACAATGAAAGGAATTTGTTTCAACGACGAACGACGCGGCAACACAAAAAGCAAGAACGAAGCGTCTGTTTGATAAAGCTGCAGGACTGAAAGAGGCAGACACCCGGCAACTGGAGTTAAGAGGGTAGATTTGGTGGCAGTTTCAGGTCAGGCAGGTTTTCTGAGCTGTGTCTTCTGACGATCAGAGCTGCGTTTCACTGCCATGCCCCTCTTCTCCAGATAGCTGACAGGTCTGAGAGTGGAGACTGAGACTCTTTTAGCTGCTCCCTTCAACCCACTGCTCAGTACACACTTCTGAGCCACAGCAGGGGCCGGGACAATTGTTTTGACAGCTCTCTCCAGCAGTGTCTGAGAAAGGAATTATACTCAAAAGTGGAACGGCGCAGCATGCAGAGGAAAGCTCAACAAATGCTGTGTATGTGTCTGTGTGCATGTGTGTGCACGTGTGTGTGCGAGAGAGTGATTGTGTCAGTCTGTCTGTCTGTCTGTTTGTGTACGGCTGCATGCGTTTGTGTGTGCAGTGCGCATAAATCGACGTGTGTTTGTGACTGGGAGTGTTCTTGTGAGAAAGTATGCTGATTCTGAGGAGCTTGCCCCCTTGAATACTATTTTTACAGCAGTCAGCGCTACATTGTTTCAACCACAAATCTCTGCGCATCAATCCCCAGTGGCCCAACTGCAGGGCTGAGCGCGGTTTCCTTTCCCAGTGACTGACCGTGATTATAATTGAAAGAGAATGAGCAGAAGTTCTAAGCACTGTTCAGAAGCTCTGTCTACATGCCTCCTAGGACGCGCTGTTATGCAAACTACCGTGAGGAGACATTCTGAATTTAAATGCAGCACGAAACAAAGGAGTCACTTTTTTTTTTTGCCGTTACTGCATACCTTATTTAGTTGGACAGCGAGAGAAGGCAGCGGAACTTATCTTTATGTAGATCAGGGAGGGCAAGGGCCAGGAGGGAGACTGTGTTACTGCATCAATGGTACCTTTTCATAGTACTGCAGTTCGTAGTCCAGGATAACTCCGTTGGGCTGGTCAGGCTGGGACCAGGAGAGGGTGATGCTGTCCACGGTACGACTGACCTGGTGCATTATGGACACTGTGGATGGAGCTGTAGATAGACAAAAGACAGTGTGTTAAGGGTGAGGCAAATCAATTTCTAGCAGCGCCACAGTCAGATTTTTATAGCATCTTTAATGTTGCAGTCAAACACTGTGTTCTGCAAAGGTATAATATGTAATGCCATAAAATCTACATAATATAGTGCAGTCTTCTTTAAGAGGGTCTCCTGACCTAACATGCATTGTAAGTTGGCAAGTCACAACACTGGCTAAACCGCATAAGCGTTCTCATGGGACTTTCCAGTATCAACCGTGATTTTCCTGTGATTAATCTACGCTTGTCACGCTGTTGACATGAGACCACCATGTGGATAGAAATCATTTCAAAATCACCTATAGCCTGGGAGCATCACTCCCTGTGAGTGCGGGACAAATTATGTGGAGGAAGCTCATTTTGCAGGCTACATAAACAAAACAAAACATAGCACAAATCAAAAGGAGCCACAAATATGCTACACGCAATTGTTTTTCTTCTGCATTTTCTTGTCCCCGACGTTTTCACTTTATTTCTGTGGTCTATGTTTACACATATTTCCTTGTGGATGACAACTTAACAGAAGCCAGTAAATTACCTTAAAATATAAGGACAAGACACATGGTCATGGTGGACAATCCAGACAATTTGACAATCCAGACAATGATTTTTTATTTTACTTTAATCATATGCGTGGTGAGTCTACGACAAATACTATTTCCAAATAAACAAGTTACAATATCTTTAAAGAAGTTTGTCAAGATGATGCCACATGACTGAAGAAAACTCTTTAAACAAGTTGTTTTGCCCTGGGAACAAGTGAAACCATTCCCCCCCCCCGTGGGCAGATTTTTTCACTCGCTTTAAGGAAAACAAGATTTTAAGACTCAATAGTAGATTAAATGACTTGTTACGACACGATACGTTTTGCAGTGCAGCATGGGTGGGCTGGTATAGTCTAGGATAACCCAAAGACTGAAAACTTGAAACTCTCTTTTTAGTACCGCTAAAAGGTCAGGGGGGTGTGCTCACCTCATGTCCTCCAACAACCATTAAGATTAGTTCAGGGTGCTGTGGGTCAGTGTGAAGCTAAGAGAAGCTGAAGATAAAAAGGCCTTTCTGGGGGGCCTGGTGGTGCCTGTAGGGGTCTATGTGTGTATGTGTGTGTGAGAGGGGGTGTGGTGACCAAGATTTATGGACCCCAAGCCCCAGGCTCATCCCCTACAGCCCCACGCTGCACACACACACACACACAGCCCTCAGCCAGCAGCACAGTGGCTCCCCAGAGTCCCAGCAATAAAGACAGAAGCCTCTCCACCGGCACGCGTTCTCCATGGAAAATCCACCGACTGGAAAACTGCGACTGCCACGCCTGCTATTATCTAAGAATCTGAGGCTGCGTGTGTGTGTGGTTTTAACGTCTTCTGTATAACTCGCTCGTTTATTTCTTTCGTTGCTGTTCATGTAAATAAATGCTTGCGGCCGGGTATCAGATAGACATGTTCTATCGTGTGGAGTGGATGAGGAGTGTGTGTGCATAAGGGACCCTGGTGGCTCAGAGCCAATGATGGAGAGTCCCTTTTATAACCTACTCATTCTCGCCAGCTTGTCAGCGGCGTCTTGCATGCCCTCTGACCTGAACGGAAGCATCCATCTGAGGCAACAAATCATGAGGTGCCATATAAACAGTGATGGTCAGGAGACTAGTTCCTCGTGTGCTGCTGCCCTGAAGTATAAATGTGCCAGCAGATAATAAATAGATGCTCTGTGTTTCATCCCAGCAAAGCACTTACACCATGATGGCCTGTGATTCTGTGATTCTGCAGTGATCATACATCATGCCCCTCTCCTGCAGCTGGAGGTACTATACTGTATACAATATCCAGACAGGACACCAGTCTCAGGAATCTCCTCCATCTCACTGTACTCGCAGTTTGTTTGCAGTCACAAGACGACAGCCTAATAAGGCAAACAGTTACTCTAAGGGGAACTCACGAGTATCCCATTACGGATGTACATATATTCAAGACTGCCACATGGCCTTTTCCTGCATAGCATTTCCATTAAACACACGGCACAGCCATGCCTAGTAACCTGATACAGGGCCAGAGAAACAAAGGCAGCTCATGTATTCATGTACAGAGGATGGACACATGCCAACATGAAAAGTTGTTGAAGGAGAACACTGTGGTTTCCTTCTACTAAAGGACAAGTCCCAGACGGCAGGATGGCAGTCGCCACGTCTGAGCTCAAGGAACCGATAAGCGGAAATGTAACACAAAACAGACTGAGATGAAATAAAGGGAAGACATAACTGTTACTGTGAGGTAAATACTAAGCTAAGAAAAAAAGGTTTCAGTATCAGTACATTTCAGTTTATAGAGAAAATAGTAATCCAGCGGTGTTGGGTATTTTAAGTCAGTTTAGTACGCACATTTCAACTAAATTGACGTTCCACCAATTTACTATGGAATGTAGTGGTATGCCAAGTCAACATTTCATTGTTTTGCAGTATGGCCTACAACACTGATCCACATATGCAAGCCATTTTGGTACATCTAATTTATGTACTCCAAATCTGCAAGTATACCTAGATGTTTTTCCAATCTAATCTATAATTTCAGGAGTTGAGTAAACAGTTGGTTTCCATTGTGTCAACATCACTCACCAAGTTATGTCACTAAATGGCATTTTCAAGTTGTTTCTAGCCATTTTCTTTGTTGTTACAATAATCATTTTCAAATCGTTTGGATTGCGACCTATTAAAGTTAATTAGAATTTAGAAAAGATGTAACAAAGTTAGTTTCTTAGTCATCACAAATGGACAAATGGAAATGTCAAGTCAGTTCAAAGTTCTTCAAAGTTTGAGTGAGCTCCATTTTCACTGAATGCTTTATTTATGAGTTTCTTCCATGAATGCTCTATTCATGTTCTTAAAACTAATGAAGCAGTTATAATGACAAACACAGGGGTTGTAAGTTCATATAACTAAATTAGGTGGCTGAATAGCATCGATAAATTGCTTTGATGAATTCTTCTCTAGGAGGAGTATTATATGAGTTTCCCACATGGCTCCACAGAGGAGTGAGACAGAAGAGTCCCTGCCATGAGGGACGCTGGTGATAATCACAGCTGATAAAATATTTTAGGCATGGAACATTCCTGACATCCAAATGATAACCTGAAACCGTTAGCGATGAGGACCATTTACACAGAATACAAAGTGTTTTACTTTTCCCTGGCAAGGCTTTTGCTCGGACACATTGTAGCGATCAATGTGGGAGTGGGAGTTTCACAACAATCCCATCAGAAACAGATAATGTTTACATTTTTTGATCTCAAATATATCCAAGCCTGCAGATAGCTCAGAGATGATTAGAGAGACAATCAAATTATACAGTGGATATGTTGAGGCCTGGGGGGTCCATATGAAAGTTTCAAGGTTGTATATCACATTGCTTAATGTGAGAGGATGTGAGGCCCCAGCTGTTGTCACAGAATTAAGTTTCAGACCCCACATTATTACTGGGCCTGGGATCTGATATGAAAGACAGTGCTTTGGAGTCTATTCTAGCATGACGCTCTGGCCTCGGCCCAGGAGGCGAATATAAAAGGCTCTGTTTTGTGCAACATTTCAAATAGAAGTTTTACTGTTGTGTTTGAACACCTAGTAACCTCCCTAATCAATCAAAGATGGAGTTTACAGGGCTATTTCCACTCATTTAAGTCCAAGCCGATTTAATGGGGCATGCTTCTACTAACACACACACAGAAGTGAGGCTCTCATCCATTCCATTCACATTCTCTTTCCTTTCCGTAAATAAATATACGTGCTTGTTATTGTTCGCTTCTATTCTGCTCCACTAGTTTGGTGGGCTTTGCCTCTGCCTCTCTCTCTCTCTCCTCTACCATCCTCCTTCCTCCCTCCTTCCCCAAGAATGCTGGACTCCTTTCAGGCCAGTCTATTGATTCGCCTCTCTTACAGAGAACCCCTCTGAACATGATGGGCATCTTCATTAAGTAAGGCTGGTGGAGTGAAACCATTCTGGTCTTTGATGGCTGGCAGCATGGAGAGGCTCAGTTGTGGGCCCCCATGCCCATAACGCCCCGGTTGGACAAACCTCCAGGACTGCAGGGGCCCGCTGGAGCTCCAGGCCCCAGAGACACCCACAGTAACCATTACATCAAAGCCATATTTGGAGGAGTGGGGGGTGGGAAAATCATAGCAATCACAATTATGGATTTGATAGTTTTCCTGCAATTGACTTATTTTATTGACAGCAAGAGACAATGGCACCTTGTGATTCAACACTTTTTGCTTGGTCTCTGCATCAATCCTTACAAACAAAGCAGCATACAAAATAGAGAACATTGTAAATCTCATACATTTTCCTGTAAATCTCATACATGTTCCTGCATATTAATCTTGTTTCTGGGAAAGAGACTTAGTTTTAAGACTTTTCTCTGCATCTTTCTTACTTCCCAATAGGCTTTGTGCTCTATGACCATGTGGCTCTGATTTGATTTGACGTTCTGGTGCAGAGAGCAATGCTATATGATTTGGGGAAGATGGGGGAGGTAGCGAGAACAGGTCAGGGCTTGTAAATCCCTTTTCCTTTTCATTGTAAAAATCAGTTTCCCCACAGCGCAATCTCTCCCAAAGGCCCGAAACCAGCTGGTCCTTTACCATGCAGCCTCCCAAACAGGCTGCCACTGCTCCACTCTCTCCGACTGCTGTCCATTTACGAGCTGCATATCGAGCCGTCTTAAAGGGAGAGGCCCATATTTGCATGCTGGCAGCCCGCCCTGTTTCCCCAGCTGCAATGGATTGTGGGTTTTACGTCTCCAAAGAGTTTCCAATGCAGTAAAGCTACAAAAGCGAGATTTCAGTTCATCAAGCTTTAAACCATCTGCGCTGGAAAAGATTGGGGGCCTTAATACACTCATATACACACCATAAGCTAATTCTAAAATAGGCACTCCAGGGGCTTGAAGAGTTTTCAGATGCTTGCAGAGGTTAAGGTTTAAATATAAGCCCACCCAGCAATTCTGCACACTGAGGAGATGCAACCCAGCGAACGATGTGTGGAGACACGGCTGCAGAGGAAGTGAGGGACAATTCCTTTTGCAGCCACTAGGCTAACACTTCTTCAGAGGTTCTTTGTGGGCTAAATGGTGCTTTATAGAACCAACATTGTTTGACGAACCACTTGAGCCTATAAATAGTTCTTTATCGCTGTTTGAAGAACCATTAGTGGCTTCATATTGCCTGGTACTTCCACATAAAACCAAATGGTTCTTCAGTGGTTTTAAGTGATGTTAATCTGAACAGGCTGAAAAAACTTTGGTTTGGTGTTGAAGCAGCCTGAGCATCTGCCTCTGGAGCAAGAACATTCACACTGGTGATTGTCCAACATACTGCCAAATCATAACAAGAACCATGTATGGTTCTTGTAAAGGTTTTTTTAATACAGTCAACTTAAAATATTTCATACATTGTCAAAAACATTATTTATACAACCAGAAAGGATTCTGCTGTTGCACAAGCCAAAATAACCCATTTCTGGTGCTATATAGAACCCTTTTTACAAAGAGTGTAGCAATACAGATGTGCAGTGGTCCTTTAAGCCCTTATGGGTGATTTGGGCTGAGCAGACTCAACAGTTTTAGCAGTCCGCCACAGCGGCGAGGCGTCAGGCTTCTGACTCATGCTGCTCTGGAGGAAACTGGACTCTGTTTAATCAGCGAGCCGCTTCTCTGCATTTAAACAACTTCCAAACTGGCATCTAAAAGGAGAAAAACTCTACGAGCCACAGAATGCATGTCAATGTTGTACAGTGTGGCTTGTAGCCTTCTTCTTCTTCTCTAATTTGAATGGCATGCTAGTGAAAAGATTTCGTTTTATCAAGTGAATAGCTTACTTGTGAGTTCAAAAAATATATATATAATACTGACATGAGCAGAACAGAGCTGAATGTCATTTTGTACAAAAAGATGGCTCATGGATTGATATGATTCAGTCCATTCAGCCAACCTGATATTAAATCCACCACAGTCATTGCTACAAAATATTTGAGAAAATTTGCTGACATTCACGACAGCGTGTGCCACGAATGCCATCACATGGGTATGAAGAATGTCCGGGGGTTCAAATCCAGAAAAGTACAACTATAAATTTGGAATCCTCCAATATGAAGTTGGAATGGGTCTCACCAAGATGGAGACTTCTGGGGAAGTGTAGTTAACGCTACATACCCATTATTTGACCATTATTTATCCAGGGAAAATTTGCTGCACACGTAAGCATATTTTCAGCAACGCCTTGATTTACACTCATTCAGTTACAGACTCATATCTGGGAGGTGGCCAGTCCTACAAGTCTCCTACTGATCTGCCACTGAGCAGCTCTACTGGAACATTTTTTCGAACATACACAAGACGTGGAAATTGCATACAGCACATCTGTTCTAGTTCTATTTCAATGCACAGTAATGACCTTTGGCTTAACTTTGGTATGATGCTTATCTCCACAGTATGAGTTTGCTGCAATGACCGGCACACAATAGCAAAGATTATAAAAGATCATCTCTGCTTAAAAAGGTCCCGACCCCAATTTACACATAAAACCTTCAAGAGGATGATGGGCCAGATCACATGATCTGCTAGATCTATGCGAGTGAAATCATGAAAAAGATGAGCCGTATTAGTGACATCTGAGTAAGAGCAGGAGGAAGCAGTGCATCCTGTTCAGAAAAGCAACTCAAGACAGTGGCAAGACAGTCGCTCAGACAATGGCAACTCTGTTTTGCAGCAGTCTTAAATGGAGTACTTCATTTATATATCACCACTGGAATTTCAAAGCCAACTTCAGAGTGCGTGTTTGGCAGAGAGGGACAGATGCAGAAAGAGCGTGAGCCAGCCAGAGAGAGAGAGAGAGGCAGAAAGAGGAGCATAATTGTGTTTATCATAGATCCACATCCCTCATTTGCAAATTTGTTCAAAGCCGACACTTCATTCCTTGTCTGTTGAGGGACATAAAAGTGCTCCATCAGTTAAATGGCAGTAGAAATTGAGGGAAAAGAGCATTTCCAAATGTAATCAACTCTCAACACCAATGAAAAAAAAAGTTGCGCCATAAATATAACACATTACTTTTCAAAGAGAAACTGTCTCTGTTCAATAAGAGAGGGTTTCTAAAAGGTCAGAAATGGGAAAAAGTGGAAGATGGGGATTCAGGACGGAAAGCAAGAGAAGGGTGATGACAATTCAACCTCATCCTTCCCGTTCTCTAGTTTCCAGTTGAATGGAAAAAAAATATTACACATGATGGGGCAAAATGAGAAGTATGGAAATATATGTGGTTTGTTATGTAGCATAAAACAATTTGTTTAACACAGACAATACTGTGTTCACACGAAATTCAACTACCCTCTTTAAAAACTATCACTACTCACATAGGAACGTTCCTGTTTCACATGTAAGAAGATGAATTGTTTTGATTTATTTTGTATATTTCATGCATACAGGCTGGTAAAGTATGAAAGAGTACGGCCATCACTTTGCATTCAGTGCTGGGCTTAAAAATAGCCTGGAATATGAACATAGAGCCCACAAACAGAGGCTCGAAACGTTGTCAATAAATGGTGTTGGAGCAGCGGGCCAAATTTGTCACTTAGTCTGCCACTGCATATAAATACATTCAAAAACACAATGCTGATTAGGTCACGACCCATGCTTTACTTATCATTACCATCACCATGCTCTGGGCTGTAACAAAATTGAATAAATGCCTGCATTAAAACAGGGCAATGTATTTAGGCATTTCAGCATAAATCAAAGCTAATGCACTCAAAAATAATTAATTCTACATTCACATAATGTTCCCTTTTACAGCCCACTGGGCCAAAAGGTCTTGATCTTTTAACCTACATTTATATGCATGCAATGTGCATACTTTATTCCTCTTTCCTCCGGCACAGGCTTGAACCTGCAGATTATATCCTCAAGGAATATATCCATATATTGTACCCAGAAAGAAACGAATGGCTGATGAATGATTTATGAACAAGATCGTCAATTAGTTAACTAATTTGGACAATCCATGCGTTAATTCTCTTCTGGGAAGTCGTAATTAAATGCATATTACATGCATAGGTCATTAAAGTCATCTTATCAACCTACTTGTCAAATCTGCAGTCTCCATACTGCATACTTTACCACTAAGCAAATCTCGCTCTCTCTACTATAGTACCTCTCTGAATCTGTCTTTGTAAACAGGTTGTTCGATATCAACAGTAGAATGAATGTGCTATGTGTGTGGCTGGCTGGCTGGCTGACTAGCAAAGGAGCCTCTGCCACTCTGTCAGTACTGGGCTCCAGGTGCATGCAGAGGCCTCCTGTCTGTCTGCCTGGCTGACCTACACTGGCACCCACCATATGCGCCCTTCTCAACACCTTCTGTCACTGTCACACTGTAAGCCATGTACGCTGGTGGTCCCTGTCGCTCTCCCTCTGACTCTCTGTCTCTTAGTCTCTTCATTTGTCTCTTTCATCGTTGAGCCTACATCTCTCTCTGCCTCTCTCGCTCTCTTTCTCTCATTTATTTGTAGCATCATTTAAAACAGCATGGAAGTAATTGCCGGTAATCTAGCCACTTTAATGAGTTATTGTTATCACTTTACACTGCTGTCTTTTTTTAACATGGCACAGTCCACACACTGCCAAATTTAGCCAGGGCAACTGGAAGTGCACTTCACTGCTCTATACCTCGACCCTATGAAACTTTGTCAAGGTGTGGTAAAAGTCATGTTGTACAAATCAACTCTGTTCTTTATTAAGCAGTATATATCTAATTAATAAAACATAAAACTGTATTATTGTGAAGATTTAACTACCTATAATTAACGCCTTAGCTACAATTTTACTCGCTCATAGTCTTCTTCACATGCAAATGAGTTTCAATGACGTCACACAACGGGAGAACATACTTCTGGGCTCTTGGTCTATTAGTTTACATGGACTGCTGCTATAAAGAGATGTATGGTTCAGTTGCTAATGTTATAGCAAGCAAGTGAAGTAGCCCAATGTTACTTTATTCTCAATAGAAGAGGTGAAGGCAGCTGATCAACTAAGGATCAAATTCAAATAAACTGCTAATAAATTAGGTCTAGATGTCATCGCCATGAATGTGTAGTGGGACTGTACATAATCTGTACTTATTTAATTTTTTTACCGGAGACACTGGACTAAAGTCAACAATGCTGTGGCCGCATTTGGTTGGCTGGCATATTGACACATTCTGGCATTCCCACCTGGCCCTGCACCAGTGCTTTTCGCACCAATGGAGCAGCAAAGTCCCCAGTGGCCTGGTTACAGTAGGCCTGGGCAATTTGGACAATAATTAAGTCATAAATCTTCCCCGGACCATATGAAAGTGGTGCACCCGATTACAGCACCCCCCTCTGAGTAATGTGGTTCACTTCCACAATCAGCCGGTTCGCCTGATAAGAAACCAATTCAGCCCCTCTGCTTCTGGATAGCGTTAGTAGCTGAATCCCCGGCTCACCTTGAGTTAATGAAATGCCTAAACAAATATGTCCTCTGGAATTTAATATGGCCCGCCACTATAGAATGGCATACATTCAGAGTATATGGAGGTCTGATTTATCTGCTGTGCAATGTTGAATTCTCTAGCAGAATATTAATAGTTTGCATTCAAGTAGAGGATAATCTCACTACATGCAGTGAAACAGTTGATACTGCAGCTCTACGGTATAATGCTAGCTAATGACTGGCAGTCGCACTCTTAGTTCGCTATTATCTGTTTGTCTGTCTCCATAATTTAAAGCAGCAGTTTATATACGTATACATCAATTATTTTGTGAGACAGTAACAGTTATTGATTGTAAGCTATAAAAGACTCCACTGTCTATCATACTGCACATGAATGACATAGTGATGACTGTAATTTCCACTCAAGGCATCTTTAATCGGAACCATGCCATTTAAATGTTCCCTTATTGACAGCTGAAACGCAGGCTTGGCAGTGCTGACCTGAAATCAAACACTCACTGACATGTGTGGATGTGGGCGCACACATATACTGCATGTGTGTGTCTGTGTGTCCCGTCTGTCCATCTACTGTAAGTGTCTTAGTCAGTGTTTCAAAGAAGACAAAGTGACAGCATGTAGCATTAGGAAGTCTGTCAAAGCAAAAACATATACTGCCACTCAGCTGTCAGAAAACTGATTAAATTTCATGGTGGGAGTGGGGTTTTCAGCAACAATTTTAACCTAATACAATAATGACTGGAGGCCAACTACAGTAGGAGGGGGGTGGAGAGAAATTAGGAGGAAAAGAAAGATAGAAGGACAGAGTGGGGATTGGCCTGAAAGGGTAAAATGCATGACAGAGATGGTGTAGTGGTTAAGACCTGGAACCACATGCGCCCCTGTTCGCTTAGGATCAAATCCCGCAAAGACCTTCTCTTCTGCGTCTACCCTCCTCCGTCTCAGCTTTCCTACCGCCTCAGTAAAGAAGAAAATATCAAGGAGAGTAGACTGCCCCCTTAACAAATGGGTAAATGCGATGAATGATTAACAGTCATTAATCATAAGAAGGAGGGGGAAAGTAAGAGAAGAAAAGATAGAGGCTTGCTTTGTGTCTTCATCTATTGTCCCTCGGACTCCTCGTATCTGCCTGTGTACCCACAGTCTGCTCCCTGAACAGAAAGCCTCCAGCATGCAGCCTCAGTAAAACACAGTGTTTGCTCAATAAGCCTTGTTAAGGCTTCCTCGTGTCCCACAAACCAGATAAATCATAGTGCAATAGAACTGAGGCAAGCAAATCTAGCATGGTGTTACCATTTTTAAGGAATCTAGAGCGCTCATTTCCAATATTATATGCAGTATAACTAGGAATGTGTTTCTTCACATGGCCCCACATGTGCACATTGCAGTGGAGGGGTCAGACGGCAGGACCAACCGAAAGAGGCACTAGGGCTTCAGTGTCTTCCTCAAGCACAGCTCATCAGGGATTAGTACTTTGGCTGTTGCATTGAACAGACCCAAACCTGTGACCTTATGGTTACAGGATGGTCTCACTAACCACTAGGTCACCCTGCCAACTTGCCAAAGTACACTGCAAAGTAATTGCAAGTAATTGATATTGGGGCATCCTAGCTCAACTAGTAGAGTGTACCATTAAGGCTAAGTCCTAATCGCAGCAGCACAGGTTCAAATCTGGCCTGTGTCCTTTGCCGCACGTCATCACGTCTCCCCTGTCTTTCCTGTTTCTCTCTACTGCAACTGTCCAATAAAGCAGAAATGCCAAAAAATATAAATCTTTGGGGGAAAAAAAAGTAATTTATGTTAACAAGTCATTTATTCTAATATTGAATCTTAAAAGCTTGTTGTCCTTAAAAGAAGTGAAGCCTATGGGTTGAGATAATTTCACAAATTAACAATGCACTTTCACCTATTTCAAGAATTTTCACACTCCCATAGTATCAATATAATGTCACTCTATTCAATAAATATTGAATAAGTTGATTTTCATTCAGAAAAAAGTGAAATTATTTTACCCCATAGAGTGATTTCTTTGTTTTGAGAGAAATAAGATGACTCAATACTAGATTGCCTGACTTGTTATGATGGATAGTTTTTGTGGTGTAGCAATATAATAATAAATGTAATATAATAATATTACATTTATATTTCACCCCTTCCCCTGTGGTGTTGCCATACGACTGCAGGCTCCTACGTCAGTCGGTGAGTTGTGGCTGGTTATGTGAGGCTGGTCTTGTCACCACTCTCTCGCCTGTCAGACCCGGTTAAATCATTCTAACACCTCTCACACAGACACCCTATGGTTTCCATCGTCAGCCCCCGACAAAAAGCATCACATTTGGGACACTCTTTCTCTCTCTCTCTCTCCCTCAACTCATTTAATGTCACGCAAAGAGTAGCAAATCCAAAGTAGATGGCTTGCCTTGTGACTCATTTTAATAAAAAAGATTTGGAGGTGCATTTCAAGGCCATGACATATTCCACACAATAAGAGTTTTGGAGAATTAGTCACGTCCTTATAAAACAGGCTCAAACTCCATTCAGCTCGGCTTCTCCTTTTGTGTGGCATTACAGTATGTAATCAAGCGCTGCACTTTCCAGGGCAATCACGTCCTTTATCACAGAGGAACTGTCGCCAACCACCTACAGAGTGGGAGGATAAGCCCTGTGTGTAATAGAGTGTGGTGGGTGCTTGATTGGGTATGGAGAGTGAGAAGTTTTGCTCACATCTCACACCCTTCTCATCCCCTACCCCCGCCCTTCACACCAACAAGTCCCGGCTTAGGACGGCAGCCATCCACACGAGAAACGAGAGACACTTTCACGCCAGTCACTTCCAATTTACTTATTTATTTGTTGCTTTCAGGGAACACTCCAGCCCCCGGCCCCTCGCTAGCTTCCTAAGTGACTGATTAACGCACACATATGCACACGCAATTTCATATATACACACTCTCTTTTTCATTTTTCTCCATCTCTCTCTCTCATTCTCAATGTAAGAGGGAGGCGCAGAACTGCCTGGGGTAATTGAGGGTGACATGATGTTTATGTAACCTCCAAGCCTCACAAACCAGACACAATTATGGGCTCCTGGTCCCGGTGACCCCAGCCCTGGAGCCTAGCACTGCAACTGCACTCCCATGTCCCAGGAGTGAGCCTGGTTTTGCAGGGTGAGGGGGAAGGTGGGAGGGTGGAGCGGAGCGAGCAAGAGTTCAGTCCTTTTCACAGCTCCCTCTGACGGGAGCTCTCGCCGCCTAATCCAAAGTGACGGGCACTTCAGTGGAGAGGGCGCAGAGCCCCCCAATTTCCGCCAGGACCCCACGGCAGGGGAGGCAGAGAAGGCAAGGGTTGAGGTGGCAGACTTATTGTGGCCCAGTGAGAAAGAGTGGGGCAGGGGCCTCATTACAACGCTTTACTGCACTCACAGGCCCTCATTAACCCACCACACAAGTGACTCAAATCAAAACAGACAATAAAAAGGGGTCGGTGTTTGAATAAAGGCCCCCATTTTAGTGTGACTTAGAGAGTTCCAGCATTGTAAACGAGCGCTATATGACGCTTTTACGCAAACAGATCTTCATAAACGTTGCAGTATGCTATACAATGGGTCCATTTAAGTGCAGAAATTCACAGTTTCCTGGTCTTTTAAATGTGTTCATCCAACTTGCATAACCTTCCTATTCGACCCCTTATCTGTGGACATCTGGACAATGGAATTTCAGTAGAAAGTAATCAGAGAAGGAGAGTGTATAGTTGAACAAAACTCAATATGTCCAATTCAATAAAAGCACAATAACACAGTGCTTTGGGTAGCCCAGTCATAGAAGACTGCCCATAGTACAAGGGGATGGATGATGGGAGATGACAGGCACTTACGTATGTTGCCAATGGGACACAAAGCCAGTGCAAAGATAAAGCCCAGCCTGCATCCCCCCGCTCATCAGTGCTTGGGGGAGCAAAGCTTGGCACGCCAAATGATGCGTTTCATAGAGACAATTAAAGAGCAAATCAATGCTGCTGCCTCGGTGAAATAATTAGAGGCGCGGTCGACTTCAACCGCAATCACATAGTGGAAAACATGCACAGCTCCAATAGTTGCGGAAGAGAGATTGGGGGAGATTTTGGGGTATATTTCGAGAAGATCCTGAAGATTAAAATGTTACCCCAATCACCAAAGGAACCTGTTTTCCATTAGGCCTCATAACATACTGGAAAGATACTGGCCTCTTGCTAATCTTTGAATTAGCGTTTTAGTTTGCAAGGTAGCCCATACATAGAATGTGCATACATATATATATATATACTATATATAACACACTGAATTTAGGATCTATTTCCCAGGGCTTTATGAGCTTAGATGTAACACTAGAACCAAGTGGGTGGATGAGAATAGAGGTTGATATGTTAGGGCAGTAATCACTGAACAGTAGATGGAGTGGAGACAGCGGGGAAGGGGTTGCCCTGTTCCCAGCTCACTGTCTGAAAAAAATGGTGATGAGGTCACATTGTGAAGACCAGCAGGCCATCACATCCTGTCTGTCACATCATCAACGGCACTCTCCTTCCGATTTTAGAGCCCCTCATCTGCATACATCACCATACCAGAGAGGAGAGAAACTGACTTAGTGGGGGTGCGTGTACTGCGCATTATGTGCTTGTACAAGAATGAGAGTGATGAAGAGGCACTGTACAGGGCAGGAGAGAAAAGGCGCAGCACGGAAATAGACAGAAAAAAGAGAGAGACAAGGGGCAGACAAAGAGTAAGAGGGATGATTAAAGAAGAGAAGAGAGGACAGAGAGAGAGAACATAAAGTGTAGGAAAAGACAGATGGGCCCACTTACCGGCCTGGTTAGTGGTGATGTTGACCGAGGCGTACTGAGGGGAGTAGGGGCTCTGATCCGACACCCCGTTGACAGCCTGCACCTCAAAGGTGTACTGCGTGTGGGCTAGCAGGTCGCTAATGTAGACCCGGGGCTCTGTCAGGCCCAGCTGACGGGGCACAAACTGCACGTTGTCCCCACAGCGGGTGCAGCCTCCCCGGCCGCCACCGCAGCTCTTGCAGATGATGTTGAAGACGACGTCCTCGCGCCCCCCCGAATCCCGCGGAGGCATCCACTCCAGCATCAGGGAGGTTTCGTTCACGCTGGAGATGACGTTCTGCGGAGCCGACGGGACCGCTGGAAAACACATGGAGGGGATAGTTAACACTTGAGTTATTAAAGGAGTATGCAGATGTTTTGGGAAGCAAGCTCTTTGATCAAATTATCGCTGTACGACAGGAAGATTGGTTGCAGTTTCGCTTGCATGCTAAAGCACTCAGATGCACCGTAGTGAAGTGAATACTGTATATTCCTATAAGACTAGGTAAACCATAATATAAACTGTATAGCCTTAGAAGATATCTCGGTTTGTGACACTATGCCAAAGAATGCAAGACAGTACATAAAAGAGACAGATAATAAAACACGGTTGTTTCTCCTTCTATGAGCTATGACGACTTCCAGCGCACTCAGTGCAAAAGCACTAGTCTGTGGCATTGTTCTAATTTTGAGATGGGAGTCGTGTTCCGTGTGTCCTTGATGGCGCGGAGGGCATAATTACCAGTGCTACTGCCGCTCTACTCGAATAACCCCTACACTGGAGGAGAGAAAATCCACAAGCTCACTAGCATACTGTAGTCTCTTTGAGGTCTGAACCGGGAATGTTCCAAGCCAGCAAACGCTTCTTCCCTAGGGATCCCCATTTACACACACTCATTTTCCATGCTGGTGTCCACTTTGTCAAGTGTTTTCTTTACATCTATTCATGATAATTTTCTCATAGAGCATCGTATAGAGTTACTGCAGTGGAGAGACAGCGACAGTTTCTCCTATAGAGACATTCTTAGCAGCTCGGCATTACGGGGTGGAAACATTTCACATGGCATTGCATGTTGAGTGACAGCCCAAACAAACAAACACTGAGAACTGTTTATCTTTTACAGGCATGTGTACCTAATTACAAAAGACGCCCCCTCCAGGACTAATGAGATAAACAAGAAAATTCCCCACCGCCCACAACCTCCGAAACCTGAATTGATCACTTCTTATTTAACCTCCTTTTTAATTGGCCGCCATTTACAGACCTCCGGGTCTGGAAGGAAGCCCATTGGAGTGATCTTCTGGGTGTCTCTCGTACACGGAAACATGGCTCCTCCTTGGCAACTCCTTCCTGGGGAGGAGGACTAATATCCCCCGCGTTAGCTGGCGGGCCGCTCTGATGGGCCCATTCCCCTGCTTTAATCAGGCCGGGCCCTGCTGCGCTTAATACGGGTGACGTGACGCTGCCGCTTTCTCATTCACAACAGCTGCTCGACTCCCAGAGCCAGGCTTATGCAAATCTCCTTTGTTGGAGACCATCAAATCTTTTCCCTCCTCTCTCCCTTTCAACAGGCACACAGAGAGAGAGCGAGGAAAAAACACTACCAAAATGTTGAAAGGGGCTTGCTTTTTTTCTCTCCCACTCACCCCGGCTCTGTTTTAGTTAGACCACACTCTGTGCACTGATTCTCTGTCTCTGTCGCATACACACACACCCATATACTCTCTCTGTCTCTGTCTCCCTGTTCGTTTCTGTACGCGTCTCTCCCCCTCACGCTTTGCCCCTCCCTTGCTCACTTTTGCTTTGGTCTCTCCTTCCGTCTCTCTCTCAACCTCGGTGTCAATCTCAAATTCAAATTCAAATTCAAACAGCTTCATTGGCATGACAAGAGAGAGCCTCGCTTGGGCTCATTCTCCGAGCCTGCCCCTTCACAATGCACCGCGCCCTGGCCCAGTAACCTTTGGTCTGGCCCAGAGCAAGGGCTGTGTGATGTTGAGGAGGGGCGGCCGAGCCTTGTGTGTTGGGTCAGACCTCTGGACAGCCTCACTATGGGCATGTCAGTGTTGTGTTGGTGTGAGGGACGGCTTTGACAGGGTTTCTCTGTTTGGACTCACACAGACTACCACTGTCCTTTGATCCCAGGGCTCCTCAGGTTGCGGGTGTGAAATGTGTGTGTATGTGTGTCAAAGAGATCATGTTTGAAATCAAAGAGTTTGCGTTTGTGACTATGAGAATGTATATGCATTCCGGTCTGTGTATGTGTGCCAAATCAAAGAGTGTATGTGTGTGTATGTTGTTGAGCAGGAATTTTCTGTGTGTGTGTGTGCATTCAAGCTATATGAAAGTTCACATATATCAACCATAGCGCAATACTTACTTGTACATGGCATCTGGAAGGGATCGGAGTCGGTGCGATAGTAACCGTTGCGGCAAACACAATTAATGGCGCCTTCGCTGGTGGTGCGGCTGTTGATGGGACACTGTATACAGGGCTCATCGCCTTGAGTCGGCTTGAAAAAGCCCGATGGACAAGCTGAAAAACAGAGCAGAATAAGAATGAGAATCAGAATAAGAATTCCAACCACTTGATGCGATGAGTACAGTAGATGTAAAGGAATTTGTTTTGTATCACAACAGGACCTCACATACAATGCAAAGGGAAAGAGCAAAACATAAAATAGGCCGTAGATTGCAAGCACCACTCCACATATAAACATTCAGCATTCAATATCTATTTGAAAAGGAAAAGGAGAGATAGAGCTTGAGATTCTTGCCATTTCCATATTTCAAGTGATTTTCTTTGAGCTGCATTTAACTGTCGTTTGGTTACATCTTGCTTTACAAGAGAAGCCATCGAGTGACCAGAATGCAAAACACTCAAAACACACAGACCACGAGTCCAACATATAAATATACATCAGTGCAACCCAACATATAAATATACGTCAGTGCAGCCTTGCATGTGAGGCAACTCTATGCAGATATGAAAACATGTTGTATGTTTGCTTTGAATTATTCACCATGCTGTAGTTGCCTGAGAACGGCTGGAGTGCTCTGCTTTCTGTTAAGTGCCTTTTTAAGGCCCCATCTCTGAGAACCTGGGAGGAGAGCTACATTCATGATAAGGATGATGATGAACACACACCATGGCTGCCTTGAAATTCTGTGTATGAGTGTGTGTGGGCGCATCTTGATGTGTGTTTGTGTGTGTGTGTGTGTGTGTGTGTGTTGCCGTGTGTCCGCATAAGCATCAGTCACTGCAGCTGTACACAAACTTACTTCATTTGGGAAATAAGCTGTCTGTGAAATCCCCTTATCCTCTCCTGAGTCACATCCCACCCAGTCCATCTCTCCTTTTTTTCCAGCATCTGCACCTGCCCCATGTCAAGAGTTGACTTTTTTTTTTAATTGAACCAAACCAGCTGAGTTGGGTTTTGCTTGAGGTAATCACCACCCGGCTCCCACTTGCCCCACAGATAAAAGCAGAAAATGGAGAGGTGTGGGTTAGTGGTGTTGGAAGTAAAGTAACACATGAAAAATTCACACACGGGAGGCCCCACATATCTGAGTGGTGTCCTAAGTGAGAGTACTAAGGTCTGGCTGTTACTTCTCCTTAGTTACAGTGTAAAAAAGCAAAATAATTTATTGATTCTGATGATCAAAGAAAGCAGAGCAAAGAGAACCTCTTCCTTCAATGTCAGGTTCTTTCCCGACACAAGAATATTTCTTACATCCACTGTCAAGGCACTGTGATTTTGAAGCTTGCACTCATGACTATTGTATTGTAATACTGGCAAACTAGGAATTTAAAATCATTCCACTGTCATACTTATTGTTTTTCAGTGGTATTTCATATCAAATCTTAGTTAACTTAGTGATGAGTGAACAATTTTCTACATTGTGAAATAATGAAAAAAATAAAGCCATTATTCCTTTCTGGGGCTGTACTGGCAATAACAGCTGGATTATAACATCTGGCACATGGAAACATCTGCAGCTGGAACTCCATTTGCAGGAGGTCAAGTCACAAGGCAGAATAAGTCCGGGTTCAATCCCACTGTTTATATTAGACAGACACGTCCTAGTGCCCACTGACCCTCCTGGGCAGGGATTACTGCTCTTTTCCTCTTGTGTATTCCCCTTTATGACTCACTGTAAATTATCCCAGAGCCTTCGCCTTCCGAACTCTGCACACTCCAGAGTGATTCTACATCGTCACAGATGTACACACACTATAGCACCGAAAGCAAAAGACAGAAATGTGCTGTAAATGCACTGCAAACTCTGTAAAACGTACTGTATAAACTTTCAATCGCAAGTATTTTAATTGGTATTGCAAATATTTCATGTCAAATAAATACACACATTTCAGTAGAACTACCATGATATCATGGTTTACTTTGAAATGTAGAAAATGTAAGAGCATTTCATTGCTTTTAGTATGATGTGTGATGTTTTATTCAGTGCATGAATGCAAGATAACTGATGCAACAGCATCAGAGACAAATGAACTACATAGCCTAAATGAATGAGAAAGCACAAATGGTTTCTTGTTGATTTTATGGATTAACATAGACGCAGTTACTATTATTATTAGTTTAGCTCCATCTAACAAGTATTCAAAGAGAGGCCTAACTGGTTCAATATGATCGCCTGGCCCAACCATATTATTAGAGAGTGGACGATGTTAAAACAGATAGCAATTTCATCAATGCAGTTTGTTTACAAAAGAAACATTCATATTAAATAACACCCACAAGAGGTATATATGCCAAGCGAAAGAAAGGGATAAATGAGAAAACATAAATGAGATGTAAGTGCAGTGTATGCTGGGAAATTAGCATTTTTATTGTTACTTCTATTAAATTACTCACTCAAGTTACAAAATAGTGCTTCGAGTTTTTTTACTGGCTTAATTGATTATTTGTTACATGCAATCATTTCTAAATGAAGTGGACTGCAATCTTCTGCAGTCAGTACAAATGAATGAGCGAAATGAAAGCTTCAGTGTAGGGAAGAAGTTAGTTTCTTAGTCATCACAACAGACTTTAAAGGGCAAGTCACGTATAATCTGATATCATTTTAACTTGATTGGCAAATTATTTAGTTCAATAATTATTTCATGAGTTTTTCTTACGGCCAGTAACGTAGTTATAAAACCAGAAATGAGGACTGTAAATTCAATCAGCTAAATAAGCTCATATTAGATAAGTTGCTTTCCATATCCTGCAGGACACAGACACAGATATAGATCAGTCAATTTCTATTTAAAAATGTAATTATATGTATATTTATATATATATATGTATATAAACAAAAAACGACAGTCGTCACGAACATCAGGGGCAGGAAGTGGCATTCCCAAATAAAAACTGAAAAAACCTGAGAGACCTCGTCACTAAATATTAGTCTTGACATGTTTTTCTTCTTACATGATTGATGGGGGAAAAGGTTTCGGGTACCGAGCGAAACATGAGGCCTGAACATTCACACTGCCAGTCAACAGAGTCCGTGAATGAGGCCCGGGCAACAGCTATGTGGGGAATTGGGAGCGAGACTCAACGACACAGTGAGGTCTATGGGAGTGGAGAGACCAGCGAGAGACACCAAAGGAAACAGCATAAAGAAGTAGTGCAGGGGGGAAGGAGAGAGAGGAGTAGCGTAGAGAGGAGATGGAAATAAAGAGACAGGAGGGGAGAGGCGGGGCTTATGATTAAGTGGAATGGCAGAGTTGGAGAGTTTTTGAGCCAAGGAATATAGTGTGTTGCTGTGCTGTGCCCACAATGAATGTCCCGCAAAAGTATGCATACTGTGCACCGCTTTATGACACCGAATTTAAAATCTAGGGAATTAAATGAGAGATTGAAATTGATCAGCACCTATAAAGCCTCATGATGTTGTCCTGCAACTACAGTAGCTGTATTTGAATATTACTACATTAATTGTTGGTGGGCTAGAACTGGATCAAATAGTAGTTTTGTTTTGTCTTACATGGAGGACCAGTTGGGTGGGGCTTACTGCATCAAGACAATTCAGATAATGTCAGGTAAGCTGTCACAGAAAAGCATACAGATATTCAGTACAATGCAGAATTGACGGTCAAATACTTACCAGTAACTGTCTAAACTTTCTGCCGCCGACTGTATTGTCCTGTGTGACAAAGCCCACCCATCTGGCACCCAAGTAGGCTAAAACAAACCATGAAAAATTCTTTGCAAAAACCATTTGATCCTCGTCTGGTGGTGGGCACAGCATTATATGTCTGGGCAGGCCTCTCTTCCCTGCTACGGTCATTATTTCGGGGGAAATATTTGGGGAATTTCCACTTTTCTAACCGGACGACAGAGTTTGAGAGTTGAGAAGTTGCCTGGTGTCAGATGTAGAGAAGAAGAGAAGGAGAGCGCTGTGATTAAAAAACAGATCACAGCTTTGATTCCCTTCCTCCCTGCCTGCCCAGATTGCTGCTGTTGAGCTGTTTGATCATCATCCTGGCAGCCTCGCTCAACATGCTAAAGGCTGTTTTTTTGGATGTTTCTTCCAACTTCAGATGTCCCTCTGGCAAGAAGAGTTAATTACCACAGGAATATTCATTGACAAGAGTTTTTCTGTTCCCTGTACTTCCTATATTTCAAAAAACACACCGCTATTAATATCATTAAACAAACATGCCACATTGTCCTATCAGATCTCCTGGGATTGGGACAAATGATGAAAAGTCACACAGAAACATTTTAATGGAATTTATAAACACTTCAGACTCAATTTGGTGGCAGCCGTGTCAAAAGGTCCAGATCACCTCAAATTGGTTCCAGACACACGGCAGACACAGTCTTAAAATCGTATTTTTGTAAAAACAAGTAAAAAATTCTGCCAATGGGGTGAAATAGTTTAATTTCCAATGCAGTTTGACTCGTTTTGTAAGACTCAGTACTAGATCACTTAAATCTAGTGTTGAGTCTTAAAACTCAATATTAGATTTGCACTTAAATGACTTGTTAAGATGGACATTTTTTGCAGTGGGGAGCCCTAACCCCTCTCCCCTGCAGTCCAAACCGCCACCCCCTTCTCTCTGACTATGTTTATGACTTTTAATAACATACAATGACATAAAGGATTTAATTAGGGGCCTTTGCTAGACTCACTGAATAAAAATAGTACTGTGAGAGCTGTGAGAGGTGAGGTGCTGCGCCAGGGTGCTAGTCGGTTTTTACAGCAGGTAATTTGCTGGTTGTTTCAAAGGTTTCCTGAATATTACAGCCAGGGAGATTTATAGCGCTTTGAAGAGGAGACCTGCAGCTAAAACCATCTGAATCCATAGAAGAGTGTGTGTGTGTGTGTGCGTGCGTGCGCGTGTGTGTGTGTGTGTGTGTGAGAGAGAGAGAGAGAGAGAGAGAGAGAGAGAGAGAGAGAGAGAGAGAGAGGGAGAGAGAGATACACACAGACAGAGAGAGAAAGGCAGGGAGTGTGTTGTTTTCAGCTGATGTGGCCAGCCATGCTACTGGAAACACTTCTGAGCTGATTCTGGCTCTGCAGTCCCCCACACACACACACACACACACACACACACACACACACTAACACGGAGCCCAAACAAAGACTGGGCGTTTGACATTTCCATCATGGCCGCCCGGGCAGTGCTATATGGTGTGTGGCCACAGCCAGGGAATCAGCTGGCTGATACTAGCTAATCCAGCCAAAGGCACGTCTATTGAGAAAAAAAAAACATGACCTGTTCCACCAACCCCAGCCACCCCCCCCCCACACACACACACACACCCATCCAGCCTCCCTTCATCCGCCGTCTCCCTGCTACCCCACCCGACAGAGAGGCTCTTTGTCCAGCGGTCTGGGGCACCACAGCAATAACGGTATGCCCCCCACCTCCTACCCCCCCTCTTTCCCTGTTTCCCCCTTTCCTCCTTTTCAGGCTCAAATCCACCCTCCCCCAAAACTGCTGCATTTAATGAAAGCACCATTAAAGAAGAGACAAGGGAGAGAAAGACAGACAAGGTGTGTGGTGTTGGGGGTGTGAAAGAGAAAAGGCCGGAGGGGGAAAAAACATCAGAGGTGCAAGGTTTTGTGAGCACAGCAGAAAAAAGTGCTGAAAGCGGTGAAAATGGGAAGCGTCAGAGGGATTCTGTGTGCATGGACGCTGGGTATTTTCCGGTATCCCATTGTGACCAAACAGGCCGTTACAGTAAGCAATATACAAATTTGGGCCAGTGTTTGCTCCGGTGCCACCTGCAAAAACAATTCAGATTAATCATTGGCAGGCACTGATCCATTAATAAGGGCATATCATGAAGAGAGGAGTTTGTTTACAAGGTATACCACTGTTCCCATGAGAGGAGCAAATTAGATTAGGAAAACCTGTTAGCTTTTGCAGTAGCTTGCCAGCTAACCCTTATTACCCCGCAACCACAGCTACAGCCTCAGACCATCAACCTTTAAACTGGCCACATCTGAGAGGAGCGTAACCTTGTGAAAAGACAGTTGTGGCCACAGGTTAACCAGAGGAGAGCAGATACGAGTTGTGGCACACTGTCTGATCAAGCCAGCTTGTCCCCCCCCCCCCCCCCCCCCTCTGTCTCAGCTCTTCCATGGGGAACCCTAGCTAGCACTGTTTGCAACACAGGGTCCCCGCAATTCAATTAGGAACGCAGCCCTCCTCGCCGTCTAATTCAATCAGGGCTGTGTGAAAGCTATTAGACAACTGGCATTTGCTTCACCCCACACACACTGGCACACAAATGAGATATTCATTTCTCCCTCTAGGTTTCCGTGTCTGGTGCAATTAACAGGTCTGGGACTCTGTGTGGCTCCTCACACCGTAGGGCAGGACAGTGCCAGTGTGTGAGGCTGACCATCAATGATCTACTTGCCGTAAATCAGGCCACTCTCAAAACTCAAGGATAGGACAGGGACATTTAAAAGGGCTCTCTTCTAGAACATTCTTACCTGAAGGTCATCATGTACAAAATATAGAGGATCCAGTCTAAAAGTAGCATTATTTTGCCAATAAATAACTTAACTTAGCTTTTCTCTCATGCTCAAACGCAAAGTGCAGATAGTAGCAGAGAAAATGAAACAAAACAAGAGAAAGTTGGTCCAAAACAGAGGATGTGGGTATGGATACATGAGGTCTTCCTAGAGACAACAGAGCATGGAAAGTTTTATCTTCTCGTCCAAGAGCTCCGCCTAGATACTGCTTGTTTTAAGGGCTGTATACACACTGACATAACGCGCCCACATCCTAGACACAAGGGGCATAGTTTGGAGGAGACGCACGGCTGCCGCGACCAAACCATTGAAACCAACTGAAAAAAGGCAGAGGCACATTTGTGGCCTTACCCGTTTTTTTTTTTTTGTTTTTTGTTTGTATGTTTCTAAAGCACCATAATTCATTCTAATTTTGTGCAACTAGTCATTTTAATCATTAGGTGTCACTTTTTACTCCTTGCATTGCCCTCCGTGGCAAATCCCACCCTTCTACTACTCCAACATGGGTAAAACAAACCAAAAATTTGATCTGAGCGGCTGGAAGACAGTCACTCAGATCAGCAGCCAGCCCACTAATGATGTGATCTGTCCGAGCCGCGGGAACACCATGCATGCATGTTCACTGGTCCGGACATCCTGTGAATGTGCAGATGAGCTGAATGTGTGTCTATATATATTTGTGTATTATCCTGTGTATGTGTATGGGTATGGGCTTGTGTGTGTGTGTGTGTGTGTGTGTGCAGTGGGGGGGGGGGGGGGGGCATTTGGGAGGTGACTCTTGCTCTAAGCTGCATCTCCTCTGCAGTTGTCACAGAGCTCTCAGCCCCAATCCTCCCAGCAGGCTCCGCTGAGACAGATTAGGAGCCAAAGTGAGCGGGAGATTAGCTGGAAATGTGGGACACCTGGGAAATGAGCTCTGAGGGCGCAGGCTTAAAGGACACACAAACATGTACACACACACACAGGAACTCAAAACACACACGCAGGAGACTCAGAACACACACAAACAGGACACGTTGCATGCATATACACGCAAACACAGGACAGTAACACTCACACACACACAGGTCATTTCATACAGACACACATACATACATATATATATATATATATATATATATATATATATACACACAGGACATTTGACTGAAAGCCATCCTCTCCTTAAACACACACACACACACACACACACACACACACACACACACACACACACACACAGGACACTCTCTGCATTATACACACACATACAGGACACTCATAACACACATGACACTCAAAACAGATACCTTGAACAGACACACACACACACACACACACACACACACGCAGCTCCTGTCATTGACACCCATCTTCTCCCCTTACACATACATCAACATATAAATAAGCACTGAGACAATAATGAGGGAAGCTGTTAATAAACAACCTTTGGCCGCTGTCCAGAGGACAATTTAAAGCTCATACTGTTGGGGTTTAATCCCATATATAGGTGTCACATACACAAGGCTCACCATCACAAGGACAAGAAGGTAATGTGTAACACTGTCCAGAATGTCAATGGCAGCTAAAAATATTCCTTAAGGGAAATAACTGTCATGTAACAACTGGTGTAAATTAATTTCCCATAAACTGACCTCATTATCTCCTTAACTCGGTTCATATGTAACACCAGCAAACAGCATAGCATACATACACTGTGAGATCTGAGCACACACACAGACACACAGACACACACATACACACAAATTGTACATGTACTGTATACATAGGGCTGCATAATCATGGCAAAATGTATTATTTTGCTAAATCTTGTGATCACAGTTATTAATCACGATTATTTGTCTCAGTTTCAGGATTCAAAATTATTTCATAGTACTGTTGCACCTTCACATACAGTATATTCTCATTTTTTCACTTTTTTCAGGGCAAGTCTACAAATTTATGCAAAATCCTGTTTTCACGCTTACTGTCTTGCTTTTATTCCAGTCCTTATTTACAAAATTCCCCCAAATAAATAACTTTAATACTTTTGGGTGCAGCTACAACCCTAAGGCAAACTTTGCACAGAATCAGAATTTGTTTGTTGTCGTCTGGTTTAAACCCAAAGTATCTCCAAATGACAGACGATGATCCACTTTTAGGAACTAAAACAACATTTTCACATTCAGACTCGGGAGGAAAAAAGGATTTTCCTCTCTAACATTGCGGGCCGATCCATTCTTTCCCACATTGCTCGTCACTATTCTACAAATGGTCTATGTAAGGTTTCTCTTTGTCTCAATATCATCAAATTACACAATTATTAATCGTGGGAACATTACCTACGATTAATTGTGCAGCCCTACACACACTAAAGGAAGGATAATAGCCCTTGTTTTCAAACTATTGCACACACAAACATACATGTACACAACAAGAGCACTTAAATCATATATGAGCATTGTGTGTGTGTGTGTGTGTGCGTGTACATGTACGTGGCACATACACGTACAAACGTACATGCACAGACATACACAGACAAGTACGCACACTGAAACACACTCAAACACACACGCAGCGAACCATCCCAAACACTTCTTGAACACTCAGACGGTCTGGAGATAGTGCGTCATTCCCATGTGGCAAACGTTAGTTTCTTAATTCAAACAACACCCCCGGAGTGGTCCTCTGTTCGAGACCGCAGCGCTCTCATGATGATCATCAGGTCATAAATACCAGAGAAAAAAAAATCAGTGAAAACTATCTTAACCACAGTATTTCCATACTGTCTGATAACTACCATCTGTCAATAGAGGAGGAAACGGAGATGAAAGGGGAGTATCACTGGAGCCATGCATACAGCACAGTAATAACGTCTGGAATTTTCACTGCACTCTTTTTTCCCTCTCTCCCACTTTTTTTCAGCCCAGAGAAAAAAGGGTATAAATGTGGAATGGCGAAATTACAGGCATCTGAGCCGACACATATACACACAGGGTAAAAGTCTGAACAAGGTTGGGGGTGGGGTGGGGTGGGGATAAAGCGGAAAGGGTCATTTCATGGAGGCAGATCACTTGACAGCTTGCTCTCCGGAGAATGTGGGGATCCAATCAGGTTGCTGGTGGACCCCATCGGTACACAGGGCTGCAGATGGCTGGGGTGTGGCATTAGGCAGGCCCCTGTGTAGGCATTAATCTCCATTTAAGATCGCTTGTCAGCCTTCTGCATCCACACCGTATTACAGCTACCTACATCGTATTCCATTATTTGAAATGATCATTAGATCATTATCGCACCTGGAAAAATGCCACTTAATGTACATAATCGGACATAATTTGAAATTATAGCATGGTCTTCCATAATCTGACCATCGAATAAGCCTCTGCTCTGACGGGATGACTATTTAAGTCAAATTCTTGCATAAGGGTGGAAATTACCAGTGTGTAAACATGGCGTTCAGTGGTTACAAAATAATTCAAATTAATTCAACTCAATTATTCAATGTATCTATTAAGAATTAATTGCTTTGTGACTTAAATTGAGGATGGCTTGGTTATAACAAATCACATCACATTATGTATAATGATGGCAAATCAATGTAATTATACAATAAGAAAGCCTTGACTATGTTTTATGTATAATGTGTAGCCACCCACCATAATAACACAGAGACCAGCACAATCATACCAGCTCTATCACAAATTTTCTGCTTGGAGTGATTTCTCCTGTCTTTGTGAGAGTTCATGCTGTTACATAAAGCTCATCTCTACCAGACAAAGACAGCATGGCTTCAGTTAACATTGCATGTGACCAGAAACCTCCGACAGAGAACTTTCACTGTCATGTGACACCAAGCATCAGTTACTGTGCTGCTAGTGTTACAGTGATTCCTGATGGTGGGAAGAAGGGGGGAAAAAAACAACAACAACACTGTTCTCTTCTTGTACGAGTGCTTGAATGGGCGTAGACTGTTTGGAATTTGAGACAGAAGAAACAGGTAGGAAATGAGGAGACCAAGGAGCGATCAGATGTCAGAATGTTAAGCTGTCATTGTTGAGGCAAACAAAAGGATGTGAGCAGCCACCACCCACCCTCACCCTCATCCCCATGGGAACAGGTCACCTGCTGCACCACAGGATGCACCGAATAGCACAGCATCACTGGCAACACCCGATCAGAAGATTACTTCTCCATCACACAGTAGGTGCAGTGACGAATCGCTGCCTTGGGAACCATCACATTTCCCTCCTGGGAACGTACGGCCCTACACACACATACATTCCATTCCACACATACTGTACACCACAACTCTCTAAACCTATGATTCATAGGTTTATTTTTAAGGCGTGTGCGCGCAGGGCTGTGTTTACGGTACATGGTCTCTTGGACACACAGATCGATGTGTCTGAAGTCTTTATGAGTTTTGACTGGGGCTGTCAGTGCCTCGGCCTCCAAAACCCCCAAATGCGCCCTTTTCTCAAGGACAGCTAGTTGCTAGGGCAACAGGAGCCATTGCCATGTAAGGCAGCTCACCGCTCCGTTCCGCAGGCTGCACCCGGAGCTCACAGCACCGATCACAGCCTCAGACTGCTGATGACAGTGGGAGGAGGTGGAGGAAGTGGGGATAGGTGGAGGTGGAGGAGGAGGATGAGGGGTGGAGAAGGTAAAGAGGAAGGAAGGAGGGAGAAATGACCTCAGCGACCCACTGAAGACATCCAGCATTTCTGTGTGGATTTCACATGATTGTCCTGGACGAGATAAGAAGTAGTACAGAATGAAGCTCACAGCTCAGGCCATGAAATAAACAACCCAATGCTGTCATTAAAGTCGCCGCAATGTTTTGGAGCTTGCGGGTATTTGTAAAATATCATCAGTTTCATGTTGATTTCAATCTTCCCTATCTGGCTCAACAGCCGGCATTTTCTGCATGACACTGCGCTGCACACAATAGCTCGGCCAGTTGGTATCCTGGCCAATATAGGTGAGAGGCATGCAGGGAGGGGGGCGTCTTTTGTGCCCAGAGGCAGATGTAGGAAATAGCTGACAGAGGCTATCACTAATGTGTGTGTATGTGTGTGTGTGTGTGTGTTTCTGCTGGTCTGTGTTTGTAAATCACAGCATATATGGCAAAAGAGAGCAAGAGAGAGTGAGAGAGAAAAAGAGAAGGGAGTGGGGGAAGGAGGGGTTTTTCCAGAATCCAAACAAAGGCAGCAAGCGGCGGCAGCTCCGAGCTCGGTGACAGAGGCTCCCCAAGGTGCAGTCTAGCTGACGGACAGGTGGCATAAAGGGGCTGCGTGTTGTCCGTCAGTAGGGACAAGAGGGGCGATACAGGGGAGGGAGCGGGGGAGTAAGAAAGGAGGGAGGGGGTGGCATTGCAAGGAGCAGCTGGTACTGAATCCTGTCACTGTCCCTGTGTAACCCTCCAGTGTGCACACACACACACACACACACACAGGACAGACCGAGACAGGCACACACGCAGACAAATGTATACACACACACACACACACACACACACACACACACGTAACCATGCAGGGACACCTCAAACAAAGGACAAAAGATAAACATTACCCTGAGCTAGACTGAGTATCATGTTCATAGGCTGGATTTCATATCTCCAGCCATCTCTCCCTTGAGTGTATTTATTAGAGATTACATCAATTCTTCTGACCACAAGCATTTAATGAGGCAGCAGGGAGTCTGAGTGAATTCTATTATCCATCTGATCTACAACAGAAAAAAACAACAGCTGCATCTTGCCTATTTTGCACGCATGCATGCATCCAGACACACACAAACACACACACACACATATAGATTGTAAAAGATATTCTGTGCTTCACTTATGATAAAGGTTTAGTACTGAGATTGTTATGCTTTGATACACACACCACACACAGTACATTAAAACAAATGGAAGCTACCTCACCTATCTCCCAACAACCCTGTTTATCACAGCATATCACAGAAAATCAACATATATCTTATATTATCCTGACAGAGTTTTTTGAAAAACATAAAATAGGGTTTTCATTCATGGTCTAACAACTCTGAGAAATGTAGAAAAACATTTGAGCACTTGTAAGCCTCTAAAACTAAAAATAGGTAAAAGTGTGCTATGCAGGCAGTGGATATATTCCCTGATCATGTGACCTAGATCTTGCTTGCTTGTCAAATG